>NC_056732.1:1665953942-1666258160 GCF_019279795.1 Protopterus annectens
CAAAAAGCCCTCTTTTGGGGTTTGACTTTTTTAAATTTTTCTGAAAAGTATACACCAGACAGGAGTGGTCCCAGGACTGAGCCATGGGGGATAGCAGTTTTTACCAGCTTGAACAGGAGACCACAGTTCTTACCCTGTGGGATCTATCTGTGCCCCAGATGGCAATCCATCAGATGACATACGTGTTTATGCACAGGTTGTTGATTCTGTGGATATGACGTGTGTGGGATGTTGGAAAAGGGCTTTTCAAGGTCTATGTGGGTCGTGTGGAGCTCATTTCATTGATGTATGTCCTGGGTGACTGCCTTGAAAACTGTCTAGCAGGTTTAGGAACCATGATCTGCCCCTGACCAAACCAAAATGGGTAGGGTTGGGTGTTTATAGGCTCCCAATAGCTCTGTTTACGAATTTCATAATGATGGACTCCATGGCCTTGCAAACCAGGCTTATTAGGCTTATAAGACAATAGTTCCCATGGTTTGTTGTGCATCAACACTTGTGAAGTATGCCAAAAGTTGCTGTAACCCATTCAACAGTTTCATATCCTGTACAGAGGGTGAGTCTCAACAGACTGTTGAAGTGCAGGGTCTGTTTGTTTGGAGTTCACATATGACACAGCCAGGGAAACCATGTCATCCCATAGACGCCGTGTTTTTAGGTTTGGATAGAGCTGTTTAACCATTGTATATGTGATTTCTGGCTTTTCACAATCTCCAGGTATGGTAATGGGCCCTTTTGTCAGTGAGAGGAGGGTAAATATGTATGAACCTGTCTGACAAGATCTTGGCAATGTCAGTCATGTACATGTATTCATTTACACTTTGCACTGACTCAGAACATATATGAGTTTACATTGACATTTATGACATAAAGAAAGAAAGCTTCATGGTTCTCTATGGACTCTTTGGCAATATTTTTGCCAGAACATGGCTTGGATAATGTTAGGAGTGCTCATTGTTTCTTGATGATACTGACCGGAGATTTATTGATCTCCTTTGGATTTTCACTTTCTTTGAACAACTTAAGTACTTGTAGTACATAGTTTGATTATGACAGGGGTCCAATATATTATATGGATCTGTTTTCATATCACTGTGTGTGCAAGGCAGGATTGGTGAATAGTGACAAGTGTCTGGAGTAAGAACTGCCAGATATGTGTGGCCCACTGCTGTACTCAGAAATGGCCTAAGTGTGTGAGCATGCCCAGCATGACCTTTCAGTATATTGTTGACTGACATTTGCTTCATTTATTTAAGTGTGTGAGCATGCCCAGTATGACCTTTAAGTATGTTGCTGACTGAAATTTGCTAAATTTGTTTAAGTGTGTGAGCATGCCCACTATGGGCATATATACTATATGTGTGTGAAAAATCAAGATGTTTTTTACTTCAGGGCTCACCTTTGTGTTTTACATCGACAGAAAGCACGCTGTGCCTGCAGGGCTTCCATGAGTCAATTTGCAGAGATTTATCAACATTTCTACATACAGGGGGGACAGCTATTATTTGTACATTTCTACCCGGGGGGGGGGACACCTGATTGTTACTGTAGGTGTACATAAGATGAGAGGTATACCTGACACTTACACACATTTGCTAGACTTGCACTGTTAGGTCAGGTACTCCATTTCAGTCAGTACTGTTGCCTATCATACTGGCTTGAGGCATACCACTGTACTACAGACCTTAGCTTCCAATTACACGCATATTAGTTTGTGACGTCATAGCCTACCCAACCCACATCACACTGCCTGGCCTGCTGTTATCTGTCTGCATAGGCCTGGGGGGAGGTTATTCATATGCCTCTTCAGAGGGCATGATACAGCATTTGTTTGTGTTTGTCTACAATTGTCCTGCTGGCTGTGACTGTTAGGTATGTGACCCCCACAACTGGTATGTGTGAGTGACTTAAGTTGTGTCTGTGCCAGCGAAATGCTGTCATGGCTTAGTGGTTCAGTACTGTGACTCTAGTGCACAGTATCCTGAGTTCGAGCCCTGTCACTGCTTTTTATTTTCCTGCTGGGCACCCCGACTGGTTAAGGAACAGTAAAAAAGGTGTGAGCGTGTTTACCCGACTTTGCTCGACTTTGCCCTACTTTGCCCAACGTTGCCCTGGTTACCGCGGTGCACAGCTATGCACAATTATAATTAAATATGCTCAATACTGTTAAATGTGCTTAGCAGTGCTTTATATTGCTTAAAATAGGACACTCATGCCTCAGGTGGTGCTGCAGGGCTGCCTATGTCGGATGCACATAGTACACTCCCTATACATGTTTGAAAACAGGTAGTGTCAAGTTAGGCATCCCTTTTACTGTATGTGCGAGTCAGAGAGAGGTGTCATTTCCAGGGTTCCTACTGAGTCAGTGTATGTGCTATGCATTGCCTCTTTGCCAAGGCCAGGGCATACTGGGCATGCCTCCGTCTGCCTACTAGTGTAGGCTCAGGTTGTTCCTCCTCCGAGTCACGCTGTGCCAGTGCAGGCCTTGGCAATGGTGGGGGGGCTGTTTGGCCCTGTCCCATGCTGTTTCTGCTGCAGCTGTTTCCACAGGATCATATTGTGTAGCATGGCACATACCATGACAATTTGGATACATGTAGTTGGTGAGTACTGCAAGGCTCCACCAGATGTGTCCAGGCACCGGAACCGTGACTTCAGCATCCCAAACACATGCTCAATTATGTTTCTTGTTTGTGCAGGTGCCTCATTATGGAGTTCTTGTTCGGGTGTGTGTGCATTTTTGATGGGTGTCATCAGCCACGGCTCCAGTGCATATCCAGCATCCCCCACTTGGTGACCATGTGGGATGTCCCCACTGGCAAAACTCTGGTACAGCTGCGTCAGATGCCAGATGTGGGAATGGTGATAGCTTCCAGGGCAGCCAGCACACACATTCATTATTATGCCCTGGGCATCCCACATGACCTGGCAGTTGATGGAGGGGAAGCCCTTGCGGTTGATGTAGACCCTACCCTGTTCACCGGGTGGTGCTTTGATGTGTATGTGCGTGTAGTCTATTGCACCCACTACCTCAGGGTATTCTGCTATTTGGTGGAAAAGATGCATATTGCTGGCCAATGCCTCACGGGAATTGGGGAAATATACGTGGTCACCGACAAGTGCTTACATGGCATCCAGGAACTGGTGCAGTACTCTGGATGCTGATGCCTGTGAAATCCCCATCATATCACCAGCTGGTCTCTGGAAGGTACCTGTAGCTAGTATTCTTAGGCCAACACATACCTTGGTATCCACTGGGATGGGTTCCCCTCTGTTGGTTCTGTGTGTGAGACGTGGCCAGCACAGCTCAACAATTTGCTGCAGGAGGTCTCTGTCCACCCTACAGTGCTCCACTATCTCCAGCTCCTGTATTCCCTGGTAGGTTACCCTGGGTCTGTACATTCTTCTCCATCTCCTCACTGTGGGTTGCTCAGCAGCATTCACAACATCACCACCCTCAGCACCTTGCACATGTTGGTTTATGATAGCAAGAGCAGCCCCTAACATTTTGCCTGACTTAAGCTTTTTAAGCTTTCCCTCTTTGTATACTGCAGTGTTGCAGAGTTCTTGGGAAAAAAACAGGAGAGAATGCTATTTGCAGAGTTTAAAGTGCTGGGCTGGGCTAGTCTGCTGCCTGTGTAACTGGCTGATTCTGATATATTTTACCTGACAGCTCTGCTAGTTCTCCTTGGTTAACTTCCCACTACTTCTTTTCCTTCCTCTTCCCTTTCTGTTTCCGCCCAGGGCAGCGCTGCACAAACATGCGCACACGCGCTCACATGAGCGCACACGCTGTGTGCATGTTTGCAAGAAATTTCAGATATTTTCACAGTGTGCACCTTTGGTTTCTAGTTTTCAAATAGGACAACTGTAGACACGCCTCTTGCAATCCTGAGCAACACAGGGAAAACACAAGACACTGTGCTCCAATTAGCTTACAGCCTTTCTGACATACCCCCTCATGATGTCACCTATATTCTACTCTACTACTCACCTACTCCTACACTTACACTCTTGGGACATGGCTCACATGCTGGGGAAAATTGGGATTCACTATCCTTATCCTCATTTGCATGGGATTGCCTACTAATGCATGGTTACATCTCTCACACTGAGCTCCCCCCCCTTAGCAACCAGTACTCAGTGGCCATGTTGTCTTCAGCCTGCCATTCACCTGCATGGCAGGATAAGATTTTTAGTGAAAATGCCTATTTTTGGCTATTTTTAAATTATTTTATTGTTTTTAAAGTGCCGCACGTTTGCGCGGTGCTACGCTATGCTTAAACATCGGAGACGGGAAAAAAAAGTTAGATTTTAATAATTTTAAACATTTATAAATGCCAATGGCCTTATAACTGGCCATTGGCATGCTTCCTCAACTGTATGCATCCTTTATTTGGAGCTGTCATAGCTCCGTTTAGCTGTTTGCAGAACGGTACTCCGTTACCAATGGAGTACATTGCTGCAGATAACACTAATCTTCCACGGTCAGGTTAGTGTTTCCTGAATTGCAAATTTACCTCATTTGCATAGCTTTCAGCAGCAAATTAGGTAATTTGCATACCATGATGCTGTCCGTGCAAGAGTAGCCTTAGCAGCTCTCGTGCACACCCCTGCCGGCTGTTCCTGGATTGCACGGCAGACATATTACCTGTTCGATGTCTTACTCTACTCTACAACTCCATGCAAGCTTTCGTAAATCTAGCCCAACGTCCTTTTTTAGGTTGTTTTAATAATATAACATATGTGACAGGGCATAATAAAACGTATATGTTCGTTCCCGAAAATAAAGTGGCAATGTCTTTTCAATGGAATCCACAAACATTGTCAATGATTAATGTAGGCCTTTCATTAGAACCACTGCATAAAGTCATAAGTGAATGTAAAAAGTTAATTCAACAATTGCAAAAGGTTAATAAAACAATCCTAAGTTATGAATTAAATTCTGTAATTGTAAAAAATAAGTTAATTAAATTAGCTGAAAAAAAAATTAAGCAGATACAGCCCATAATTGGTGGGATGTTTTCACAGGATGGTCTGAAAAAGGAAAAAAGTTATTAGGTTGGATCATTTATCCAATTTTAGTAGTAATGTTTGTTATCATTGTGTTAACAATATGGAATTGTGTGTTAATTTGCTGTATAAAAAGAAAACTAAAGGTTTTGTTTCACAGTATGTTTCTAGTTGATAGCGATAAAAACTATGACTTGACTAAAGTGTACATACTAATGTAGACTATTTTATACTTAAAAAAAGAGGGAATTGTAAGACATATATATTTAGAAATTTATAAATGCATGTACACTTTTGCTAGTTAAATGCATATACACTTCTGTTGCTATAATATATGTAGGAATAATATAGTCAGATACATGCTTTTCTGTTTGCTAGCATACACATATTAAAGGGTTAAAATGTTCTCAGCTAAAAAATAAATAAATAAATAAATAAAATGGCATTCATGCAATGTAACATGAAGTCTGATACAGCTTGAGAAAAATGCTTATAAGAACAAGCTGAATATTCAGTGTCTGGAACAACCTTCAAGGTTTACAGATAAGGACCCAGGTGCGAGAAAGAAACCAAGTTGGAGGCAAAAACAAATTACGTAACAGACTGCATGAAAGACTGACTTCAAAGACTCCCTAAACATTTTAATTAGTAGACTGTGAAAATACCAAAGCAACGCCTTTAAGAGTTCCCAAAATACTGTTTTCATAAGAATGTATATATATGAGATGTAATCTGATTTCTGGAGAGATCTGTTAGAGCTGTTTACTAGAGAAAAACTTTTATGCTGTATTGAAAAGAAACTTGAAGACAGTAAACCCTGCAAGCTGTACAGTATTGTTGTATATGTCGTCTGTTATATAGACAGTTACTTCAGTAGTACTGCATGAAAGTTTAAAAGGTTAATAGTCTGCAAAGTGTATCTGCACTAGCCAGACTTTGAATTTTTACAAGGCACTACATCAGCAGTAATCAGACTTTGGTTACAGTATGCAAATGCTGCTCTGCATTTATTTCTACAAGGCACTGAAGCATTTGGTACATCTGACAAACATCTGCATTTAATTATTAGGCACCAACATAGAGCTGTAGTTGGCAGCTTCAGTAGGATAAGACAAGACTGTCCATGACATTCAATCATTCATTTTTAAATAACTTTTCAAGTACCCTATATGTGCAAGGTTTCAATGCCTACCATGTTTTCAGGTCCATCGGACTAGCTGAGGGCACTAAACGCAGAACTGTCTCCATATTTATAGAAACAAAAACTATGTACTTACCATAAAGCTAGATTCATATTGTCTTCTTCTGTCCATCTTAACTATTGGGTATACCGGATCGGACTGGATCTGAGGCTGCAATTTAGAATCTTGGCTCCAAGGATCAAAATCTTCCCCTTCCCATAATCCACTTCCCACCCTAACAGTCTCTCAGATTAAATTTGCTCCAAAGAACAAAATCACAATCCCAAGGATATACATCTGGGGCTTACAGAAAACATAATCAAAGGGCAAAGGAAAGCAATCAAAAGAATTGCTGACAAGCACGGCTCTAGAAAGGTCCTGTGCAGTCTACCGACAGCCATAAACCAGTAACAATTTAAATGGAGGAAGGTGGGACAGAAGCTTGAGATGGATGAAAGAACACAACACAGATCTAACTTTTATGGTAAGTAGGAAACATTCATATCCAAATTGTACTTTCTGCCCACCTCAACTACTGGAACAGAGTCCGCTGCAAACGAGGTACTATGGAAGGATATGCTGAAAGATGGTCGAACCAAAGGAAGTTCTGGACATAGATTATGGTGAGTACATAACTTTAATATCTGAAATTGTCCTTTTAGTCTTCCTTGACATATGGGACAGAGTCCCCAACTACATGAATCTTGGATGGCCTTCCTGGAAGAATATTCCAGAGAACTGCAGAACTAAAAGCGGTTCTATTTCTAGAAGTCAAATCTAGTATGTAATGAGCAGTAAAGGTATGGGCATTAGACCATGTAGCTGCTGCACAAATATCATCACTGGAAGTTCTAGACCAGAAGGCAGAAGACATGGCCATGGATCTAGCTGAATGCACCTTAGAAGGTTTTGGTAGGGAGAGACCTTGCTGGGAATATACAAAAGAAATGCAATTAGTAATCTATTTGGCCAAGGTAACTTTAGAAATTGATGATCCCAGTCTGTTCGGTGAGAAAGAGACAAACAACTGATCTGTTTTTCTGAAATCCTTTGTCCTGTGTAAATAGAAACATAGTTGTTTATGTACATCTAAAAAATGTAGCATGTATTCTCCCTTATTTGAAAACTTAGGGAAGAAAACAGGCAAATGAATTGTTTGATTAATATTCAATTCAGAGGCTACTTTTGGTAAGGGTGGATTGGTTTCTAAGGTAACCCTATCTTTGTGAAAAACAGTGTAAGGGGATTTGGATGACAGAGTCTGGAGTTCGGAAATTCTCCTTGTAGATGTAATAGCTACTAAAAAATGCTGTTTCAAAGCATTAAATCAGTTTTGGCTTAAAGTTTAAAAAGTTGTTGTGTCATCCGTAAAGTATGACTGTCAAATCCTAAAGAGATGACGGATCTTTCACTGGAGGCCTGAGTAAAAAGGTACCCTTTAGGAAAGGCTTACAAAATTTGGAAGAAGCTTAACAAGAAGCTTTGTCTCCTGAATGAAAATTTGATATGGCTGCTAATTGTATTTTCATTGTGGAAAAAGTATCATCTTCCTGAAAAAGAGATGCTAAAAGTCCAGTACTGAAGAAATAGGACTCTCTTCCAGAGAAATCTTGATGAGTGGATGGGAAATAGAAAATTCACCCTTGGGATAACTCCAGTGGCTCTACTTGACAGACACACTGGGAACTAAGTTCGGGTGACATGATGCCAGGGTAATCCTATGGCTAGGCTTGTAAAGGCCCCAGGCCCATCAGCCTAATACACACCTATGAACCTAGTAATAGGGCCAATTTCCTTTTTAATGGTCAAATTAAGAATCTTTTCCATTTACTCCTGAAAATCGTACTAGTAGAAGCTTTCTGAGAAGATAAGCGTGTATGACGAACTGGGTAGGAAATCCTGGGCTGTCTAGCTATTAACAAAATTGAAGAAACCACGCTGTTAGTTTGAGGCCAGGAATATTAGGATGCTTCATCCGTGAAGGTTGTGAGAGAAGGTCTGGACTGGGGTCCAGTATCCATGGAGGATAATGAAGATGAGACCAAAGGAAGGGGAACCACACCTGGTGAGGCCAAAAGGGGCGATGAAGATAACTGAGCTCTTCAACTGACTAGCTTTCAGTAAGACGTTTGGAGTCAAAGGCACTGAGGGATAGGTGTAAAGGAGACCAGAGGGCCAAATATGGACTAGAGTATCGCTCGGTGACTCCTCTTGAGGGGGGGATCAGGGCAAAATACCTGCTACACTTCTTGTAGTGAGAAGATGCAAACAGATTGCAGCAAGGTTGGCCCCAATGACAGAAAATCTTCTCCACCACTGATTGGTTGAGAGACTACTTGTGAGGCATCAGAATGGACCTGCTGAGTTTGTCCACTAGTACACTGAATTTCCATGAAATGTGCATTGCCACTAGAAAACAGTTGGAGAAGATCACCCCCCTACCACACTCTCATACTTTCTTGACAGAGGGGATAAATCATGCTCCCTCTAGTTTGTTGATGTACCAGACTATGGACATGTTGATGGTTTAAACTGCAATATTCCCCAGAAATGCCTGTAATGCTAAAAGGGCTGCTATCTTCTCTAGGACACTGATGTGTGAATTTCACGTGCCTTGGACCGTCCTTCCAAAGAAATGCTTCCCTTCCCCAGTTGGGAGGCATCCATGGTCACCATGGCCACTGGAGGAGACATAATGAAGTGGTACCCCATGCAAATGTCATCCAACTAGATACAACAACAAAAATGGTTTCTGCATACCTGAGTGAGTTTGACTGGGTAGGATAGAGAATGTTGAAGAATAGACCACAGAGCAGCTACAGTCCATTGGAGAACATGCATATAGAAACATGCTATGGGAATTAAGACTATAGCCACTGCCATTGAACCCAGAGCCTGAAGGATAAGTCTGGCTGGGGGGAGCAGGATGAACAAGGATTTGTTGAACCTGGAACTTGACTGTATCTATAGAATCAGAAGTAAAAGCCTTTGGTGTGTGCGACCATGCATCAAACTGGAAAATAAGGATAAACGATAAACATCTGTGCTGTTTGGTCTGATGAAGCTGTTGTGAAAGCGCTTACCTGTGCACTTTATTAAATTGTTATTTACGGAAGAAGAAGAAGTATCGTTTATCATTATTTTCCAGTTTGATGCATGGTTGCACACACCAAAGGCTGTTTACTTGTGTCTCATTTTTACTTATTTATTGGTGTGAGGCGGTTACTCCGTTGAGTGTATTATTCTTTATTAATGTATCTATAGAATGAGTAGGCAGAGAAGTAATCTGAATTATTGTGCTTAACTGAGCACCAATGAACTCCAGGCTCTGTACCGGCTGTAGTTTGGATTTGGAGATGTTGACTGTAATGCTTAGTGCTTGACAAAGCTGTAGCAGATAGTCCCTGGACTGTTCTAGCTGATGCCTAGTTAGAGTGGTGAGGAGCCAGTCATCAAAATATGGAAACACGCAAAATCCTAGTAGTCTCAGGTGAGCTGCTACCACTGTCATACAGTTCATAAACACCCTCCTGAGGGCTGTGGTGAGACTAAAGGGCAGGGCTCTGAACTGATAGTGGCTGGCTCCCAACCGAAAGTACAGATGTCCTGGGGAGCATCTGTTCATTTTGACATGATTGTACACATACTGAAAATCGAATGAACGCATCCAATCATCCTTGTGCAATAAAGGGCAGAATAGACTGAACCATGACCATTTTCATCATAAATTGGTTCAGGCTGCTTAGATTCAAAGTTGATCTCAGATCGCCTATCTTCTTTGGCAATAAAAAAACCTTGAAAAAGTTCCAAATCCTCTTTGGTTTGGTGAGATCTCCCGGTGGGATGCTTCTGAATCTCTTGAGCTGCAGCTTCTCTCAGACTGAGTGGAGCACTGTGAAGCTTTCCTTTGCTTGGGGGAATCTGGAAAAATGGTACGAAATAACCTCTGGATATTAATTTTAGCACACAAGAATCTTTTGTTATAGAAGCCCAGACATCTGGGTGCAAGGGCAAATGTCCCCCAACTGCCTCTATGGGTTAGCTATCGGGCAACCCTTCAGGAGTGCTGAAAGGGTCTATCCAGAAAGGAATCTCGGAAACCCTGGTTTTGCAGAACTCCTCTGCTGCAAGGACAGCATCTTCCACTGAACTCCCCCCTCTGCCTCTGAAGGAGTTGTTTCCTCATGAATCCTGGAAAGATCTCTGAGATTTACAGACCCACATTTACTTGCCACCTCTCTGATTCTGGGAAAAGGATCATTGAGGGGTAGAAAAGTAAATCCCTTTGGCAAACAAGATCTTTCTTTCCTGTTCACTGTCTGAGAGCATTTCTTTAACAGAAGGGCCAAACAAGGATGTTCCATCAAAAGGAGCATTGATGAAAGAAGACTTGAAAGGCTGTGCAAAGTCACATAACTACATCCAGGCATGTCCCCATAAGGCAATGCCTGAATCGGCAGCCCATGAGGTACCCTCTGCAGCATGGGATATCAACCTCATGGAAGCACTGGAAATCGATAACAGAGTGTCCAGTTGTGAGGGTGATCTTTTATAGTCTTCCACAGATATGGACTCTGAAAGGGAATTAGAGAGCTCCTTGGTCAAATCCCTCTGCAGCCTTGTAAGGTGCACCAAATAATTCAGAGACTTCAAGGTAAAGGTCACTGAAGCAAATATGAGCTTTCCAAATCTGCCCAATGCCCTCAACTCTCTATTAGGGGTATGGACAGCTAGTTCCTTTTTTGTGTCTGCCATGACAACCAAAGTATCAACAGGGACTCCTTTGCTCCAGTGGGGTATGTCTTTTGGTGGTGCCAAAATCTTGTCGGGATGACATGGGATTGGTTCGACAGAGTCTGTTTCCTTCCATACCCAGTGAGAGACTAGGTCAATTATCTCATCAGCCAGGTCACCCAAAACAGAGATGGGCCAGAACCAAAAGCTTCCAAAAATACTGACTCCTCTGGGGAAGACGTATCTGAGGACCACCCACCTTTCTGTTAAGGATCTTCAAAATGTCTCAGAATTAGACATTATCCAGTGGTAATTTGGGGGATCCTTCCCCTTCACTGAAGTCAATACCATCTGTGAGAGATTCCAAAGGAGAATCTGTGTCTCCTTTTTCACATTCTCTTATGGAGAACCTCCTCAGTGGGATGCTCTGGGGAGGTGTCTGAAGATAGGGGGACTTCCTCCAAGGGAAATGTTTGGATGCAGGTTGGCACTGGCTGTCCTTGTGGAATAGGTCTGATGAGATCAGAGGTCAGACCTGTTGGGGGAATAGATGTAAGATCTAACAGAGAAAGAGATATTGGGTCTCTTGGATGAGAGAAAATCCTCTCCACTACCTCGAAGGCAGACAGACCTGGAGTAGCTTTGGCCAGTCACATCAGAGCCTAAACTTCTGAAGCAGACAAGCTCTGACTCTGTTCTGATCCATGCCTCAAGGAGAGAGCCAGATCTGAGCTATCTAGCACAGAGGCTCCAAGGGGCAAGGATGACTGTGACAACTTCATATCTGACACTGATGCTTCAGCTCCGGGACTCATCCCAATCTAAGGGGATAGGTGCAGACCTACTCAGGGAAACTGTCAGAGTCAAAGATGTAACCCTGTTTGGGTCTGACACCAATTCTTTGAGGACTCTTGAATCACAGGGCTCCCAAACTGTGGGGTGGATAAGAAAATGAGATATTACTCCAAGGAAAGTGCAAGGGAGGCTCAAGGATCTGATGGGAGACTGAGACAGAGTAACCCCCTTCTGAATCTGAACAATTTCCTCATCATCCTATCCACTTCGGCCTCTGACAGACTTCTGGAGGACCTGACAGACAAAGTAGTGGAATGTGGCCTAGAGTGTTTCCTTGGAGTGGTTTGCAGAAATGGGGAATGGAGCCACAGAGACACCGGATCAATCCAGAACTCAGGTTAGTGAGTTCTGAGATCCTTTGAAACACCAGAGGGCGGATCTGAGGTTTTTGGATCCAAGGGCTGTAATGAAGATTTGCTTAATATAATTATTGGATCCAAGGGTTTAGGATCTGAGGTTTTCCTTTTTGGATCTGAGGAATCATGATTCGAAGATCTTCGAATTTTCTGAGGAGGCTCCAAAGTCATAGAGGTAGAAGGAGTTTTCAGATATCTAGGAAATGACCTATTTCTAATCTCTAATGGCGCTTTAGAATGCTTGCTGGGGGGTTGAGCCCCAGATGAGGAAGAAGAAGGAGGTAGCAATCCCTTTAGGACCAAATTGTTCCTTCTATCCACAATCATCCTAGAATTAAAGGCAGCACAAATAGCACAGTACCAAGGTGTGCTGCTCTTAGACAATAAATGCACTCCCTGTGTTTTAAATTCTGTTTGTAAAAACCTTGCATAGGGGACTAGAGTGAGTGACACTTCCATAGATCCCAACAGGCAAAGGACGAAGTATGCTGGAGTCTTGAGTCATGCTGCTACTACTGTCATACACTTGGTGAACATTTGTGGGGCTGTGGTTAGGTCAAACGGCAGTGCTCTGAAATGGAAATCACTAGCTCTCAGCCAGAAGTGAAGGGTCCACCTTAACTGTCTGGCTATCTCCTGTGAAAGTAGTCATCCTGGAGGTCCACTGAACACATCTAGTCATCCTTCCTCAGAACATGCAATATGGACTCTACCATGACCATCCAGAATGATATCTACTTTATAAAATGCTTCAACTGACTGAGGTCCAAGACTGGCCTGAGTTCCCCATTCTTTTTTGGAAATATAAAGAACCCCGAATAGACTTAAGAATCCTCTTTTAGTCTACCAAGACCTCCAGGATTCTTCATTTAGCAGCTTTAGATGCATCTTGTGATGCTGCCCTTCAATGTAGGGGTGGAAAGTTTGAAGACTTTTAAACTCCAGGTTTCGAGTGGATAGAAAGAGAATAAAATAGCCTCCAGTTATGACTCTTGGCACCCAGGAGTTGAAAGTGATGGCTGACCAGCTGTGAGGGTGCAGAGATAAGTGCACCTGACTGCCTCCAGAGTAGGACAGTTGGGCAAACCTTCAGGAGCACTGAAAGGGTTTATTAGTTAAGCGGTCTCAAAACCCTTGATTCTGCAGACCACCTCTGCCTCTTGGGTGACAGCCATTGATATCCCCCCTCTGCCTCAGGGGCTGTATCTCTAGAAGTGTCTTGGGCAAAGCTCTGGGAATTATGAAACCAGAATAGCTTCCTACTCTTCTGGTTACATGAGAATGACTTGGCGAGGTGGACAAAAAAGATTCCAATGGAAGAGATTTGCCATCTTCCTCACCTCTGGTAAGCATAACTTTGACCTTGAGTCTGATCAAGGTTGACCCATCAAAAGGAGGCATTCAGTAAGGACATCTTAAAGCTCTCCACAAAGTTGCATGGATGCATCTAGGTATGGCAGTGAATTGCAATGCTGGAACCTACTGCTCTCAATGTTCCATCACTGGATGACAAGTGCATGAACACATTTGAAATGGATTGCATGATAGCCAGCTAAAATTCCAGCAACATATGACACTCTACCATCATGACTCCTGAAAGGGATTTTGGGAGTTCCTTAGTAAAATCCTTCTGCTGTCTAGTCAGATGGACCATGTAGCTCAGTGCATTGGGGGGGGGGGGGGGGGCAAATGTTACTGACATGTACACTCAGTTGCCAAACCTTTCCAGGTCCCTAGGCTCCCTGTTCAGGGGATAGACAGAAGAACCCTCCTCAAACAGTTCCTGTTCCATGGCTGCCACCACCATGATAAGATCCACTGTGAGTCCATTACTCCAGCATCCCTTGTTTCTGACAGAAACCAAAATCACGTGCCAGCTTGTGAGGTATAGGTTCCACCATGTTTGGCTCCTTCCACTCCTGCTGACTTACCAGGTTGACTAAATTTTCCACAGGGTAGCTGCCCAGGATGTAAATGGGCCAGCACCAAAGGCCTCAAGCTACACCAAGTCCTCCTGGAAAGTGGCACAGATGGACCAACCTCCCCTCTATCTGTGCAATCCAAGGAGTTCTCCAAATAAGACATCTTGGGGACCTTCATCAAGGAAAGTGTTTTCTGTGAGTGAATCCTGTGAGGAGTCCAAATGTCTCCTCTTGCATGTATGCTTCCTGTGCTCTTCCACAGGGTGAATATCTGGTGGACAGTCTGAAGCAATGGGCATCCCAAAGCCCAGGCTTGCTTGAGGGAGGATGGTGCTGGCTGTACCAAGGATATAGTGTGATGAGGAACTGAAGCGCCTGTAACAGCAAGGGTTCTGGGTGGATCCAAGTGTGAACAGGTCACCCCCTCTCTCAAATGGGAGAAGATCTTTTCATAGGCCTCAAATGTCCATGCCTAGACTGGTTTCACAGAAGTTCTCCTAGGGTCCAAGGACCCCAACACAAGTTCCTCCTGATATACATCCCAACTCAGATCCGAAGCAGATAGTAAAGTTGAGCTGTCAAAAGCTGAGGAACCAAGGGTCAGAAAAGAGTCCAACAATCTTGGAGTAGCCTCTGAACCCTGATCTCCAACACTGATCTGTCTGCCCCTTGACCCACTGACATCTGGTGCTAATATGAACAAGCGAGTTTAGGAAACCAGTAGAGCTGAAGACTTCCAAGCTGTCAGCCCTGACAAGGGGACCACGTGGGAAATGCATGAATCCAACATCACCTAATCCATAAGTTAGGTTAGAGAAATAGATATCAAAAGGGGGCTGGTAAGACCTGTTCTCACTACCCCCTATTTGGGAGGAATGGGAAGAATCCTCCAGCTGAATCCGAATCTTCAGGAAATTACTCATTGATCTGTCCACATCTGCTTTTGTTTGTCTCAAAGACCACAGACTGAAATGAAAACCCTGCACAGGGTGGTTTGGAGGACCGATGACCATGTCTCTCCAATGGGAGAGCTGGGGACTGGATGTGTTGTGGGGATGGCTCCAGTGAAAAAAACTGTTCCAATAAACCAGGGATAGTCAGGGACCAGATCTGTGTCTCATCCAAACACAGTGTTAATGACGGAAGAACAGGATCTGAGAGTTTAGGGATGGAACCAGCCTTTCAGCTCCAGAAGGGTCTGAATACTTTTTTCTGGATTCCCTAGATCCATCTTTAGATGGGTCTCTGTCTTTTTATATTCTTCTGGACTTTTCTGTCTTAGTCTTGTCTGCTGACTTGTCTAAAGACTTCTTGAGAAGAGAGAGAACTAGACTGAGAAGCAGCCAGGTCTCCCATTGTGGCAGAGAGAAGACCCTTCAGAATAAGCTTTGAGTGATGATCCAAATGGGCCCTAAGCTTGAAAGATAAGCAAATTTCACATGTCTCATCCAAATGAGCCAATCTCAAACACAGAAACAGTTTTTGTGTGAGTCCTGAAGGGAGCGCTTCTACCCGCAGTCTGTTCATTTTTTAAATCTGAAACTGCCCTGGAGATCTTGTCAGCTATAACAGAAGACCTAAAAAAAGGATGTAAAATAACACATCATAATACAAAGCAGAAACAGCTAACTTTATAAGAAGACTCCAATAATAATTCTTTCTCAGTCTCTCTCTCTCTATATATATATATTTTTTATTTTATTTTTTTTAAGATCTGCATTATGGGGACAAGGAAAGGCAGGAAGACACCTGTCAGAAGAAAGATAAAAGTAGACGAATTTATCTGACACAACTACCAAAGATAGGGGAACAAAGAAAATAAAAACCTGCAAAGGAGCAAAATTTCTACTTCTGTGAGCCTAACAAATGTCAGAAAGACACAATTCAAATGCCAAGCCTTGGTCAGAATAACTGTCTCAGAGCAAGCCAGATAAAAACTGAGATTCAGTTAGGACTTTGGTTCATTATGAGAAGTGGGAGGAGTCTTACCCTTGGAGTCAAGCGTCTAAGCTCACAGCCTCAGATCCAGTCAAATATGATACATACAAAGTTGAGGCGGATGAAAAAGACAGCATCAGATCAAACTTTAACCTCCAGACTCATTAGATATGATAATGATCTGGAACTCTTCCATGTCCAGCTGACCAATAACAAGATCCTATTTCACATCATAGCAAACTATAGGACTCTTGTCTATGCCCCCTTGGCCCATACCTACTACCTGACTTCTCCAGAATCCCTAAACATTCAGCCAAACACCAGTCTCCTGGGTGACATCAATTTCCCCTCCATCAACTGGGAGACATATACTTTCTCGAACATGTAAGTCCAGAGACTTCTGAACTTCATAAATACAAACTTGCTGGATCAGCTAGTCCTTAAACCAACTAGGGGAGTCAAACTTCTGGACTTGGTTCTCACCAATATGGAACAATTCTGCTCTCTACCAATTATAATCCTCTCCTTAACCAAATCAGACTATAAACTATTAATTTTCACTATAACAGTGAGTGAAGCAGGAAGCATCCTCAAATAACTCTGTATTCACAGATTATGTTAAAGCTAATATTCTAAAACTGAGTGATAACCTTGCTAAATTCCAACACCCTCTTCCATTCTGAAGACCCACCTGCAAATGCAGAACCCTTCACTGTTAAAATTTTATGCATAACTAAAAACCTGCATAGATACATCTGTACCCCTCTGAAGTAAATATAATGCCAAATTAAACCCCTGTGGGGGACCCTGCATACAAACAGACTCGACAATAAAAGGAAAGAAGCTCACTGCAAATAAAAATAAAAGCAAATCTCTAAATGCCAAAGGCACTCTTGCTAAACTTAGCAATGAACTCCAGTCCATGATCTAATTAACCAAAACAATATACAAGGTAAAAATAGCCACCCAGGCATAAGTTATTTTTTTCTTCTCTTAATTTTCCAATAAAACATGTGATCAGATGGAACAATGACAGGGCATACAGGATTCTAATTAGCCATAGGAGAAAAAAAGCTAGCAATCACTCCCATTCTGATACATAAAGCAGAAATTGGGGTGGACTTTATTATTATAAGTAGTAAAAATGTCAGCCTTTGTAGTATCCAATTCCTAAAAGACTCTGACTACAGGTTTCTCAAATCCTCAGCTCCAGAAGAGAACTGGAGGAATGACTTAAGGAGGCAGACAATGTGCTCACTTCTCCATGAATGTAAACAACTGAAATAGTGATATTCCAGTCTTTGACTTACCACCAGATATACACAAATGGGGTATGGTTGCATACCACCCTAATTGTTTAGATACTACATGACAAACTAGCTACTGGACCAGATTATGAGATGCCCTATACTCAGCCCATGCCTAAAAGCCTTCATAGCAAGAAGCATGGCCCATAGTTCCAACTGGTTTATGTGGAACACTCTCTTCAGGGAGATCCACTTTCCCTCACTCCAGAGGTCAGCAACACGTGTCTGACATCAAACCATCAACAGTGAAAAAGTGATGACTGCAGCTACTGGTATCTGGAAGTCTGGTACAACACCAACACCAACATCCTATGGCATGAGAAGAAAATGTGAAGATCATGGGTATGATCAAGTATCGAAGGTGAAGGAGGTTCTAAGACTGAAATGCCTCTATATCTGCACTGAGTCTTCGAAACAACTGTCCTTCTTAATTCTCTTTGGAAAGAAATGACAGGTACTAGGAAGTGTCCAGCTCTGCAGTGATGAAAGCAATCCACTGAGAATGGGTCAGAGAAGATATTTTCCAGATTAAGGAGAGCTCCAGAGCCTATAGTGATGGGGCAGCCAAGCCAGGGGATGATACCAGAAAGTCCCTTAATGTGACTACCAGTAACTAGCCATCAATAGTCATCCAGATAACTACATAGATACTTGTATCCTGCAGGTAGCATATCTGAATTGTAATGGAATAAAAATCAGTGGGAGTAGAACTCCTGGCATCATCCTAAAGTAAAGATAGGCTATATAGTCTCTTTTTACTGTGACATCTAGGTTTGTTACAACAGCTCTGTACCAACTCTCTAGACTTTAAGTGGGACACTTTATGAGGAGGACCTAACAGCACTAAAATTTGTCCAGCCATGACCATGTCTAGGGTCTACTGGCTCTTTGTCATAAATTTCCAAGAAGGGACAAATTTGGAGAACACCTTTACAGTCAGAACTGTGCCTGATGGGCTGGCAGGGTTCATGCTGCTGGGGAAAACATCTTGCCAACCCTCTGACTCTTTGTCTTAGAGTAAGGCAATGTGTTGCCACATGTTTCAAGACCAATGAAAAATGTAAGACAACATATAGGACTTAGCAGTGTGATAAGGATCTCTCTCCATCTAGCTGGAGACATCTAGTAGGTAAAAGACTCAGAAAGCTTTCTGGCTTCTGAAAGAACATTTCTGTGCAAAGGCTCCATAGACAGGATTCAACAAAGTTACTCTTCCTTTCCAAGATACTCATTAAGATGTTTTGGAGGATAAGCCATGAAGCCACAGAGACCTCAATATTCTGCCAATGTCTCCAAACTGGAGATCATCTAGGGAAAGCTGCAGGGAGTAAAGGTCTAATTGTCATTATCTATTTTTAAGATAAGGGCTTCTAAACTCTTTGAGTTCCATTCCAGGGTAAGGATGGTGAAGCAGAACCTCTCCATAACCAGATTCCACGTACAGAAGTCCCATGTTTTGTTGATGCTCCTGCAGCAGTACAGTGTGATATGGGTCAGCACTGGACTGGTTGCACCGACTCAGGATCACATCAGCCAAAAGGAAGCAAAGGGGCAGGAGAGGTTAAATAGGGTCTGATACTGCAAAATCTACACTTTCTAAGGGTGCAGCTCTGCACATGCATCAGAAACACTAGATCCAGGGATTTGAACTTTGCTTGTAAAATAAACAGAACATTCTGGAGAGATGGATATGTGTCCCAAAGGATCCCTGCACTATGGAATAGGCTCCCATCCATGTTA
The DNA here is from genome assembly GCF_019279795.1 of Protopterus annectens. Lineage (NCBI taxonomy): Eukaryota > Metazoa > Chordata > Ceratodontiformes > Protopteridae > Protopterus > Protopterus annectens. The sequence continues at coordinate 1,665,972,989 of NC_056732.1, forward strand.
AACTGAATTTATCCCTGACCCTATTCAAATTAATCCTTGACAACCAGATGAGAAATCATAAATTTACCCTCGGTCTGGCTTCCATGTCCTTTATGGACACAGATCATCAATAAGTAAATCTTTAGCCAGCCTAACACTCTCCTCACAAATCCTTAGTTACCTCCCTACTAATGTGCCCCCCATATAGATGTCCATGATATTCAGTACCCAAATGGTTTGGGGTGCGTGGCTAGGCTTGTAACAGCCCTAGTGGTTGTTAGCCTAATAACAGCCTATGAACCTATGAAAGATCTCCAGTGAGTTTTGCTTATTTTGGATCATCAAGCCCTGCTAAGTCAGAAACAGGTCTGGGCAGAAGAGTCATCTCTTTCAAGTGCAACTTCCAAGCACCAAGTGGGGGCTTAAGGATCACGCTGCAGGAGCAGGTTAGTTACAAATAGTGCTGACAGCTCACAGCACAACTCCCCAGGATGGAAGCCATTGGTACACTTCTTGTAGGCCTCTCCTTGTTTTGCTGAGGTAAAGGCTGAGCACTAAGTCATCCTCTCATTAGTTAAGTACTAGCTGTTCTGTTCTGGTAATATACAAGACCCACGATGGGTCTCTGATCAGCCTCATATGTAACCATCTCCATCTTAAGCGTTTCAAAGGATGAGGAAGTTGCACAGAGTTTATTATTCTTCACTCAACCTAAGCTTTCTTGGTAAGCATAGTAGTGAACTAGCTTTCAATTTAAATGCAATCAGTTTCTGAGTCTGAATAATAAAATGTATAAAAGAAACCACAAAATTAATAGGCAAAATAAACAACAGTATCCCCTCCAAAAGACTCAACAAACATTTTTCACGCCACAATTTAAATCTGTCATTATCACCTTAAGCTGGATGTGAGGTTGCTTCGACTCCTCCTTAATCTGATTAATTTGCTTTCTCAGTTCAGCATTCGCCTTTTCCAGGGGACTGATCCTCTCTCGTAAGTGAAATCTCCTGCAAACCCCAACAAAAATGAACCTTAAAAAGAAGCTTTCAAAATACATAACATTTTTTATAAACTGTAGTGCCTAAATTAATTAAAAAACAAGTAAATGATTTGTGTGTGTGTGTGTGTGTGTATATCTGTGTGCTTCAGCTCATGCATGCATGTGTACAATAACATAGTGTAACATCAAAAAATAGGTCTATTGTAAATATGTAACAAAAATGAAATCAATACCTCTTCTTGGCTTTCCAATTTAAAACTTAACAAAACATGCATAGCCCTTTGGTATGTAGTTCTATAGAAAACTCACAGTACATATAGACCCCCTCTAGAAATGGGTTGTGTCAAACAGTAAGGCTGTAGACCCTACCCAGGCCTTGATTACAGCTTTCTTTAACAGACACTTCTGATGGTGCGCTCCATGAATAAGCAGTGCCTGGAATGATCTACTCTATTCCTCCCAAGTTCCTCCTTTCTAATAATCTTCCAGGTGAGAACCTACCTTCTTCATGGTCATGGGATTCAGAACCTCCTTGGTAATTAGTAATTAAAAGTTTTTCAATGACTTCATCTCCCACCCTCTCACTCACATATACAAGCTCTGCTTAATTAAGATATGCCTTAGATGTGAAAAACAGCAGTTGTCACTCCTATTCCAAAACTAACCAAACTAACTACTGTTTCGTAACACTGTTCTATCTCAATATGTCTCACTTTAGGTAAAATAGAAGAAAAGTTATGTACAACCAAATTACTACTTATTTATCTCAATACCATCTTCTATCCAGGAAGCAACATGGATTCTAGTCTGGACACAGCACCATAATAACTTTCTACTCCCTCAAAGATGACATAATATCCATTATAGAGAAAGGCAACCTGACAGCAGCCTCTTTATTTACCTTAGAAAAGCCTTTGATCTAATTAACTATAACTTATTACTTGACAAATTAACTGAAATTAGTGACATTATAAAACCTTGGTTTCCAGCCTTCCTCATCAATAGATCTTTCATGGTGAAACTAGGCACCATCACCTCTTAATTAGCTCCTGTTATGAAAGAAGTCCCTCAGGGTTCCAGTTTAGCTCCTCTGCTAGTTGTCATATTTATCAACAAACCTCTGTCTGATGGCAAACCTATGACATATGTGTGTCAAAGGTGACACATGCCATGACGTTTTGGTTGACACCTCAGCGATCACCAACACCTGAGTTACCAAAGACACTCCTTTTGCATTCATTGCTCACATGAAGTGCACTGAATTATTTGTGCCAGGAGCTTTTGACATGCCAAATCCAAAAGGTTCGCCATCAATCGCTGATTTTTCTCAGCCACCTCTAACTTTTTATGCTGATGACATGGTCATCTACAGGTCAAACAAATCCCTCTCTGTTATACAAACTCAGCTCCAAGATGACCTCCAAACCCTCAACCAGTGGCTAATAGGCCAGAAACGTATACTCAATCCCTCTAAAACAAAAGCAATGCAGTTTGAAACCAACCAAACAAATAGCCACAGTTCCCATTTTCCTTAATATTAAAAATGTCAATAATACCATCATAGAAACTGCCACATCCTTCAACTATATACTGGCATTTGGCTAGACAAGCCTCTTAACTTTCAACTACACATTCAAAACATATGCAAAGACATCAGCACATTACTGTTCTGGGCAAACATGCCACCATCTCTTCTGTCCGAGCCAGTCAAAGCTGCCATAGGCAAAGGAATTTTCTTATCTCAGCTCGAATATGGACTACCCATTATTGCTGCAGCTTCACAGAAAAATGTCACCACTTATTTATTACTTATTATATTTTACTTATTAGCATTTGTTTACCGGGAAAGTCCACTGGGTCAAAAGAACCCATTTTCAGTGGAGATGGTTTGCAAACCATCTCCAATAAAATCTGCTAATTCATTACTAACTCTCCAAGTAATGAACACCACTAACTTTCATCAAAGCTAAATGGCTCCTAGTATATTTGAGAGCCATCCTCTGCTAGGATCAGTAATTCACAAAGTCCTTTCTCCTGTGACATCTTCTCCTGCCACTCATAAACTTTTCATCAAAACTCCCACATATAATCTGAGAGGTATCGCTCAATCTCAACCCATCCTACTAACTCCAAAAACTAAACTTCATTGCATTTTTCCATGCATTCTTCATTCCTCTCTCAATCTGAGACAAAAGTACTACTCAGACTTCAAACGACAGCTCAAGGAACACCTCCTCACACAACCAAAGTGCAGCTGCAATCACTCGGGTCATGTAACATGAACTCTGCAGCTCTCTCACACCCTTTTATCTCTATTTCATCCTTCCTTATTTCATCTTTTCATTCCCTTACTTTCTGCCTTTCATTTTGTTAGATATTATGAATATAAGGCTGAAATTAATTCTGTTATAAATATGCTGAAAGAAAAAAGTTTGCCTGAATATATGTATAGAGTTTAAAATGTGCATTCATACTCTATGTATAACAGACAGGCTTCTCTTCACAGCATCAAAAAGAAAATGCCTAACAAAGCAATATTGGAAAACAAGCAGACCTCCCAACCGTTCCGAATTACTCGGTTTTTACCGAGTTTTGGGGTCCAAATGAAGGGGTGCCACGATTCCCGAGTGGCACCCCTTCATTTCCGATTTTTCTTTGCTTTTTAAAATTTTCACGCTGTTGGAGCTGATGTCATCACATGCGCGATGACGTCAGCTCCGTCAGGCTATCAGCCAGTCGGAATTGAGCGCAAGGAGCTCACATCATCATTTCCGGCTGACTGAGAAAAGGCGGGAAGCACTGAAACGGAAGCTAATTGCAAGCTGGTGGGCCGTGGAAATGGTGAGAAGTGCTGAAATGGAGTTCACCAAGCCGGGATTAACATGGGGAACTAGCAGCAGTTTGCAGAGGATTAATGGCAGCCGAGCCGATGGAGTTCGCATTCGCCAAGCACAGAAGAGCATGGGAATATAGCGAGGATTAATAGCAGCAACTACTCAGGGTAAGGTGTGTGTGTGTGTGTGGTGAGTGACAGAAATGGCAACTGTTGCGCACTACTAGTGACTTTTCTTATATCTAACAGTGACTTTTCTTATATCTAACAGTAAATATATCTGTGCCATACTTCATGGAAACGTATTTGTTGAGATGAAGATAATCCATTATCACCATACAGAAGAGGAATTTCCATTATGCTTGAAAATAGAAATATAGATAATTAAATTTAAAGGTCTCAAGACATCCATCCAAAAGATATGTCATTAGCCACAATTTTCCTTTTAGAAATCTGGCAGATTCACAACTGAAGATATGCCATTAGCCACACTTTTCCATTTAGAAATCTGGCAGATTCACAACTGGTTTAGAGATATTTTATCAAATAACTCCAACTAAGGGACTACAAGTATCATAAAAGTGATATAACATTATATTCTTGGCTTTTCTTTCAGCCTGGTAGTCTTTAATATAATTTGAGACTTCCTCTGTGGCTTTTTTGGTTGCCTGTTTCATGAACAAATGACCAACAAACAGAATCCATCTTCTGTAGTTGAGAACAACATAATACCTTAATTTGCATTGTGAATCATCCACTTAGGCTTATTTTTTTATCTCTACCTACTTCTATCAAGTATTTTTTATTTAATTTGAAACTAGTGCAGCCCATGCAGTAACTCCGCCATAAACTTGATTCAGCCATAACTCTAAATGATTACCAAAGCTTGGTTAGGTTTTGCCATTGCCTAATAAAAACTCCTAGCAGTCTCCAGATTGCATAATTCCTACGGTACACGGTGATGTAATTTAATGTTTACAATGCCATGCCCTGCCTTTCTGCCTTCATTATATTTGCAGTGCATCATTTAAAATATTAGGTCACACTACATGGCTGCCAACTTCTCATACACCAAATATGGACTCCAAAAAAATAATTCTGTAAGTGGAGTTATACAATGGCTTAGCAATCCAACAACTTTAAATAGCAATGTATCAGATTGCCATGCAAAAATTGAGGTTACAGACACCATATTATAGTTTAGTTTACATTGAGAATTAAGGAGAAACTGATCAACATCGAGCCTGGGGGAAATGTTTCATTTTGGTGCTTGCTTGTGCATACTTGGAAACTATTGAAGGGATGGATCGCTGGGGGAAATGTTTAATTTTGGTGCATGTGGATACTTGGAAGCTACTGAAGGGATGGATTGCTCAGGGAAATGTTTCATTTTGGTGCTTGTGCATACTTGGAAGCCACTAACGGGATGGATCACTGCAGGAAATGTTTTATTTTGGTGCTTGTGCATACTTGGAAGCTACTGAGGGGATGGATTACTGCAGGAAATCTTTCACTTTGATTTTCAGACTTCATCCTTCAGAAAATTCATGCTATGCTATGGAAAATCTGTTCTGTCCACAGCACAGTCTGTTTGGAAGAGCAGTATTTAAAAGTGTCACTCACAGTATTTATGTGCCTTTGTTTGGTCCTCCCATATTATTTGTGTCTTTGTCTAGATTTCTTACTCTAAACAGATTGAGGGGCAAAACCATAATATCTGCAGTCAATAACTAAATTAATTCTGTGGAGCTGTATCTCTGTCTTCTGACTTCTGCTGATTTTAATTTCAGTTTATCCATTACTGATGTTTTATGCAATGCATAATTTTATATCTCTTATCTCACAGACTGCCAGCTGCAGTTAATTTTATTATGAAAGTAAACTGTATTTTAGTTTTGCACAAGTTCAAATATTAGTATAAATAAAACACTATTGTTCTTCTGCTTATTTTGTGTTGCATTATGATATTTTGGTTGTCTGTTCAGTTTGTGTTTAAAAATTGATATCCCACAATTCAACCGGAGTGGGCGGGGTCACATAATTATGTACGCAAATTTTATGTTATCAGCGTACAGATTTGTACCTATTTTTCATGAGCCTTTGTCCAGATTTTGGATGTTTCCAGGTTGAGAGGTATGAAAACAAGCATTACATGATTTTCTCATGTTTGCAGAACAAATATCTATTAACAGACATCCTTTTTTATAAATTCAGCAATATGTGATGTTTTTCCAGTAGGAACAGCTTATACAGATGCTTCTTGCACCTTTCAGAATGGCATCCTCACATCAGCAAAAGTGCTTAAATCACAAAAGGACAATAGAAAAGTCTAAAAACAGACATTATGAGACTTCCCATAGAAGGCCAGAAAAATATACCAAGAGGAAATAACAATCTCTGTGGGCATGACTAGCTCTGTACATAGCAATTGTAGTAATCCAGTTATGTGAGAGAAGGACAGAGAGAGGTATTTTGTAGAAGTCATCATTCATATCTGTAATGAAGGAAAACTTTGTAAATAGTTGCTACAAATCTGACAGACTTGGTTTGTTATAAAATAAGTTATCTGTATCTGTGCTTATAGCTGTAAAATATATTTCTTTATCAGTGTGCAATTTGAAAGGCGTGGTGCTTTAAACAGACTACAGATGGAGTCATGCAAAGCTCTGTGTCTCCATACCCCCAACATAACTGGATTCATACAGCTCTTCATATACAATTTTAGTCATGCACAAACATATACATTTTTCTTGGTATTCTGTTTTGGAGAATTGCTCATCCTGTAGAAACAATATTAATTGTTGCAGATGCTGCTGCAACCTGCTGATATTATTTTTAAGAAGCAAGCTTTTCTGACAGTGTGAACATCCTGTATTCTATTTGGATCTTTGTATAAGAACATCTTTATCCATGCAGAAAAACATGTTTTTGAGGAAACACAGTGTCATTGTCCATTCTTTAAAAGCAGATTTTGCATTTTTGCTCTTGCATACATCCTGTTTTTAAGTATGTAAGGGAAAAATGTCCATTCAGCAGGTTCCTTATTTTCCAAGCCATGGTCATTTAGTATGAATGCTGATCACATATTACTAAACTCTGTTTTTGCATTTAAGCAAGCTTTTTCTTTCAGCATATTTACAACAGAATTAATTTCAGCCTTATATTTATAATATCTAACACATTTATCCTACTTCTCTCTTCTCTTTGCAGCTTTCTTGCTTCCTCTCTTTTCTACTCCTCTTCCCTCTGCATGCCTCTCTTACATTTCCTCTGTCTTCTCCCCATGGTATCCTTTCCTACAACTACTCTCACTTGCCTCTTCTAGTGTCTTCATACCTCTCTAAATAACAATATGCTGCTATCCCTGTAGCTTAAGACAGCTCAGTCATTATGGCTATAGCTTATTTATAAAGATTGCTAAGCCTTATTTCATTTGTCAATCCATGTTTTGACATTGTTAACTGCTTCTTGCACTAAATATTGTAGCATATTCTTGCATCTGAAAATATGCATATGTTTTAGCATGTCCTTTTATCTGTAAATATGATTTGTTCATTTCTCATGTGATCCTATTCACCTGGCATGTGCTTGTAAATGGTCCATTGATATCAGTTCATTACCCTGGTAAACAAATAAATAAATAAATAAGAGCTCATTGCTAACAGATACAGAGCATTATCTGTTATAAGAATGTTTCCACACTCCAATTTGCAGCACTCATTTAAAAACATTCTCTACATTTTAGGTCCAACATGCAACATGTACATATTCATAAAAAGAAAACACTTGATAGATATATCAAGTCCTCAAAGGAAAAAAATGTTCTCTCTAAATTATAGCTAACACATTACTGAATATACAGAGCGGTTTGCTGTAATTCTAAACACTAGCTTCAGTACTGAGAGACATTTGTAGAATTATGGGGGGCAAACAGTCATTCTGACATTTTGGACTGTCCTTGGTTCTAGGAGGCTGCACTGATCCTCCTGGTATTTTTTTAACACCTTTAAGACACAGGCAAACATGTATTAATAGAAACTAAAACAAACTATATTAACATGCTTTTCCATTTACATACATTTTACACCACTCATCATTTTTTAACTATCATCAGTCCAGCATTACATAAATTACTGAATCCCTCCCTTCTCTTAAATCTCACTCCTCCTCCTTCTCCTGAACACTATTCTGCATGTATTGTTCACAAACGTTACAATTATTTCTATGTAATTGTCTCCTTCTTATTCTAAAGCCCCCTCTTTGAGTTCTTTTATCTCTTTTATAATATTCAATAGTTCAAATATAGTTAGTTTAGACTTTGATTTCCATTTTCTAGGAATTGCTTTTTTGGCAGCCAACAGAATTAAATTTAATAAGGCCTTACTGTGACTACGCAGTTCAGGTCCTGTGTCCAAGCTCAAAAGAAAAATTTCCTTAGTTACAGCCATTTGCTTTCCCAATATTTCTGACAGAGTACTCCGTGAGAAATTTTTAAAATCTGCCAAATCATTACACTTCCAAAACATATGCTTCCAGTTAAATTGTTCATCCCCTTCGCATTTCCAATGTTTGCTTTCTACCTGAAGAAAAATTCTTTGACGTTTTCTTGGGGTATAAAAATACCTTATAAAATACCTATGCACACTTTCAAGAAAAGATAATGTTGCATACCTGACAGCCATACATATATCTTCCTCTTGTTATTTTGTAAATTGCTTTTCCAGTCTCTCTTCCCAGTTTTTTTAACCTCCTCTGACTGACTCATAGTTGTCATGGAATATTTCATAAGCCATACTAGTTATCCTAACAGTAGCGTCTGTTATAGATTCAACTAAAAAATTCTACTAAAGTAGGTCTTTCACTTAGGATTCACCTAACCCTTTCTCTTTGCCTATACACTGGTATCAATCTCTGATAGGGAAGGCAGTCTCCAGCCTACAATCCAAATGTTTTCTTGGCCACATTCCACTATATTACCTTTTCCTTTCAATTTATTTGCTCCCAATATGCTGGTTCGTTTCCCAGTATTATCCAGTGAATTCTAGCCCCCTCTTGCCTATTTTCTCTACCCTTACATGCTGTTATCCCTATTGACAAAAATCTCCTTTTGACATACTCAAATTTGTTTAATTCTTACAAACCTTTCTGCTACTATATGAATATAATATTCTGTATGGTTGTTATCATTCTCCTTAAGAGTCTGCATACAAAATCCTATTCTCTCTTTATTTATTGAACTTCCCTCCTCTGCTTCATCATCATCCCTTTCTATTTTGAATTATAACTTCTGCCTGTGTGTAGCTCTAAAATATCCCTTTCAATTAGATAAGCCTAAACCACCTTGCCCTGTTGGAAGGATCAACGTATCCCACTAAACTCCTGCCCTCTTCCCCTCCCAGAAAAATTCCTTCAACTCTTTATTAATTGTTGTCCATAACTTTTCCTATGGTTGATAAAAAATATGCCTGACATGTCTATAAATCTAAACAGACTAAAACATTTACACTCCTTGTATCTTACTCTCCACCTCCATAAACAAGAGATTACAGTTTCTCAGTTTTGTGTTCTCTTTTCTTTAGTCTCTTCCCACATATCCTTGGCTGCCATAACAACAGCTTTTTTTAATCCACACCCCTAACTACTTCATCTTATTGCATCCCCATAGATAATGGTATTGCTAAACTACGTCCTGAGTTGGTACATTATTTATGACAATAACCTTTGTTATATCTTCATTAATTTTATATCTTGAAAAGATAGAAACTGTCTCATAATGGTCCACAACATGAAAATGTCATTTTCTGGATTTGTCAGGTACAAAATAATATCATTTTTGAGTTTTTAATTCATTTTTGAAACAATTGCTACTTTTGTTGTTACTTTTTAATATTTGCATGTTTTTTCCTGGAGCTTTTCTCCCCGGGCCTATACTGAAAATGGACATGTATCCAGTTAGACTAGCCTGGTCAACAAATGTAAAATAAAATAAATAAAATAAATAAATAAATCATCTGCAAATAAAGCCAACTTTTCATAATTACCATGCAAATTATATCCTTGTATTTCTGAGTCTTTCTTTTCTTGTTCCAACTATAAATCAAATAAAAGAGGGGAAAGAGAGCACCCCTCATGCTTCCTCTATTCAAACACAAATTATCAGATAACCCTCCCACTTTAATTCTTGCCTCCAATCCTTCTTATCCTCCTAATTAACCTTACTGTATCAGGGAATTCAAATGCTTCCATTGCCCTACTCATACAATCCCAGCTTACTCTGTCAAATGCTTTCTCTGCATCAAGACCCAACAATTTTCTTACATGCTGCTTCCCTTTAGATCATCATTGTTCTATTAATTTTACTGAATGTTTGCCTCCCATCAACAAAACTACACTGATCCATATCTATCAAGTTTGGCAACACCTTTGCCATTCTTACAGCTAACATAGGCATAAACACATTATAATCATGGTTTAAAATTGAAATGGGTCTGTACGAGGCTAGGACTGATAGGTTTTTACTGTCTTTAGGTAATACAGCCACCACAGCTTTCTTCCAAGATATTGGTGTTTCTCTTCCTTTTAAAATAATGTTAAAAACGTGCAGATCTTTATCACTTTCTTCCCTTTTAACTTCTAAAGTTCCACAGGAATACCATCTGTTCCTGGAGACTTTCCTGAAGACTAATTATATAGCACATGCTGTATGTCCTCTCCTATCTTAACTGTTAGCTAGTGAGCTACATAATTAAGTCTTCCCTAAATATTTTCATTTCTGCTCTTTCACAATTTACACATTTTTCTGCTATCATGCAACTTTTCATAAAATTTCCAAAATATTTCTTAAACCTCTGCAGGATCTGTAGTTATTTTTCTATGTACACCTTCAAAAATGAAGTTTGAATCTTCAGACAGGAACAACTGCCCCAGGTTAAGAGCTTCACCTACAGGTTACCCATGCTAAAGCACGTGCTACAGCCTGTGTCTTCACTTACAATGGTAGCTATATATTCTTTCTTTCTCTCTCTCTCTGTCTCTCTCTCTCGGTCTCTCTCTCTCTCTCTCTTCCCCTGCAAGATGTGAAAAACAGCTTGTATGCTCTCAGAAAACATTACATTTTAACCCTAAGAAAAAGTGCACCGGCTATCTTTAAATAAAATTACATTTTATGCTGTTCTATTAAATGCATTAAAGTATTAAGGCTGCTCAAGAGGCTATTACCTCTTATTTATGTCCAATAATTTCAAAGTTTATTTTTCTACATATAATACAGTCAATGCACTTTTACAGCCCACCCCATCCCAGCAGCCCAAGATTGCAGATTGCAGCCCATTAACTATAAACTTGCTTATGTCCTGCTTTTCTTCTTCTCTTCTTCTGTAAAGCCCAAATTTTTACACCTAAAAAACCTACCTGTTTACTTTAATATCTTTAAGACATACAGCAGTCACTGAAAAGACTCCAGTCAAATTTAAAATACACCTGACTACACAAAATAGTTTCAGTACATAGAACATGCAGATTATATCATGAATGTTTTATGCAGATAATAATAAGAACAAAAATGTTTTACTTACAGTTTTCCCCCTTTTATTGTCTTTAATGACATAATGTGGCATATATATTTACAGTCCAGCCACAAGTTTAAAGTCAACAAAAGTTTTTTTTTTTTCAGTTACTTTTTCTTGCAAAACCATATTTTATAAATGTCATTGATGCTTTATAGTCTCCCATTTATTCACTAATTTCAGAGTCAGTGAATCTTCCTGTTCATCTCCAGCTTTCAACACAAGACTCTGGTTCACAACCAAGGTAGTCCTGATTCCTCTAATAAACTCTTGGGCTTTTTTCTGTCTCTCAAACATTTTTTGAGCATTGGAAAAGGTTTCACTGGCAAAGTTTCTCTATGAATCTTAATGTCAGAAGAATGAGAAGCAGAGTCCTTTTCTGCTTTCTGGCTCACTTTATGTTAGATAAATAAAAAAGTTATGTCTTACCATAATTTGGCATCTGTGTTGTACATAAATAGAAAGCTATGTCTTACCATAACTTGGCACCTGTGTTGTCTTCATTCATTCCTCCTCACGATAGGGTCTCGGATCTGACCTTTGGATCTGGCTCATCCACATACTACAGAACTGGATCCAACTCTCAAGCTTCTTATCTTCCTATCCATAATGCCCTGTATCTACCCAAGTACTTCAGATCAAGATTGCTGATTCCACACATTCAGCATCCATACATTAAGGGAATGGCAAAAGAGGCTCAGCATAGGACATAAGAATCCCTTCATTATCTAGGTTCCTCTAGAAGAAAGAGGCAAGGGGATGGTTGGGTGGGAAAAGTAAGGAGGAATGAAGGAAGGCAACACAGATGCCAAGTTATGGTAAGACATAACTTTGTAATATGATGTTGTCTTCTTCATTCCTCCTCACGATAGTGTCAGAGTCCCCAAATACATAATTCCTGGGTGGCCCTCATGGAAGGATATGGCAGAGCACCATCCAACCAAAAGAGGCCGTGCTCCTGGATATGACATACAGCTTGTAGTGCAACACAAATGTATGACTGTTAGACCAAGATGCTGCCACACAAATGTCATCAGTGGAAGTTCTGGAATAGAAGGCTGTAAAAGTAGCCATAGGTCTGGTGGAATGTTCCCTAGGAGGTTTAGCTAATTCCAATTCTTTGGATGAATATATGAACGAGATGCAGTCTGAGATCCATTTCACCAGTGTCATTTTTTATACCACCTTTCCAAGCCTATTAAAGGAGAAAGCTACAAAGAGATAATCAGATCTCCTGTGCTGTTTAGTTCTATGTAGATAAAAATGAAGTTGTCTATGCATGTCTAGAAGATGGAGAAGATACTCCTCTTTATTAGAGAAATTGGGAAAGAAACTGGCAACTGTATGGATTGGCTAATATTCTCAGTTGCAACTTTGAGCATAAAGGATGGATTGGTATGCAAAGACACTTTATTTATTTATTTACTTCTTTACTGCATTTGTTTACAGGGAAAGTCTACTGGACCTAAAAAGAGCCCATTTTCAGTAGAGACCCACGGAGAAAAGCTCCAACAACAACACAGATAGAGAAAATATTAAACATTAATTGGTAAAAGGTGGATACAGTGTTACACATCGTGATTACTGTAATATATACAGAATATATACATAAAAGCAGGAATTTTGCTGGTTGCCTGATGAAATCAATCAGAGAGGTATAAACAGAGATGTATTAATCAGTATTATACAATGACTCTCTATTAACATTCGAAAATGTGCACGCAGATTGGCCAGCCCAACCAGCGTGCCCATTTTAAATCCTACAATATACCAACGGAAAAAAGTCCGGTTGCCCGGACTTTTTTCTGTTGGTATAAAGTGACCCAAAACCTTTTTTCTTTTTTACAATTAAAAAAAAAAGAGAGAAAACGGAGACTTTCTTTTCTCCATTACTTCAATTTCAAAGCACTGATGCACTGGGTATGCATGGGAACACAAGTCCCATACGCATGCGCAGTACATCAAAACCAAGAAGCAGTATACCACAACCGGCGGAAGAACAGCAATACACCGTTATAAAGGACATTATTTAAGAAAAGTAAGTATTTTGTTTCTTAAATAATGTCATTGTATAATAGCAATAACCGACTCCGTGGTTGTGGTACATTGAAGATTTACCCATGGTTGCCTTTGTTTAATCACTCGGGCTTCGCCCTCACACCAACCGTGGGTAAATCTTCAACATACCATACCATGTCATCAGTTATTGCTTAATACTGCACCAGTATCAACAAGTGATGAAAAATAATTCTTCTTCTACTTTCGGCTTTTTCCCGGTTAGGGGTCACCACAGCGGATCGCCTTGTCCGCACACTGAATGGCAGTGGAGTATTACGGTGTTGAGTTGCCAGCCCGGCGCCCAACCTTCCACAGAAGGCACACTCACACGCACACCGAGGGCCAAATTTAGAGTGTCCAATCCACCTGCAGCATGTCTTTGGGATGTGGGAGGAAACCGGAGCACCCGGAGGAAACCCACGCGACCACAGGGAGGACATGCAGACTCCGCACAGAAGGCACCCCAGCCAAGGATCGAACCAGAGAACCTCTTGCTGTGAGGCGGCAATGCTAACCACTGCACCACCGTGGCCGCCCAAGTGATGAAAAATAATAATTATGGAAAAAATATCATAAGTCAGCCGTAGCAAATAGCAAAGGAGTTTAGTTATCACATAAGGAGAAGGAGGAGGTTAGGTTATACAGCAGGTACATAGCCAAAGAGTTGAGATAGTTTTTCAGTATTTGAAGGTGGTGGTGCTGTCTGTGTTTCTTATAGAAGGTGGAAGTGAGTTCCATAGTTTGGCAATGGTGAAGAAGTAGAGGAGTTGACCAGCAGGTAAGGTGGGCTTTTCTACTTATAGAAGTAAATGATTTTCAGATCTTAGTTGCCTGCTGGGTTGGTATTGGGCAAGTAGGGTCAAGAGAGCAGGACAGTCTGTGGGTCTATAGATCATTTTGTGTGGTGTTGTTAGTTGGGTGAATGAGAGATGGTGGGGGAGTTCCAGCCAGCCTAACTGTTTCAGTGAGTTACAGTGGTGGGAAGAGAATTTGGCCTTGGTGGCAAATTTGGCTATTCTGTTGTTAAACATATCAAGTTTGGATTTTGCAGAATTTTGTATATTAGTGAGGAGAGGGGTGCCATAAAAGAGAGAGGGTAATAAAAGGTGGTTGCAAGGGCTTGTCTAGTAGAGATGCTAAGAAAGTGTTGATGCCTGTACAGCATACCAAGCTTTTGTTGTGTTTTTTTGATTTTACTGTTTATGTGTAGGTCAAAGTTAAGGTTTTCATCTATAATAATGTTAGTAGTTTAGTCTGTGGGACAACTTCTATAGTGGTATTGTCTTCAGCTTGTATAGCGAAGAGTTTTTTTATCCGGGCGAGTGGTTTTCTTAGGGGTAAAAAGTACTAGCTTAGTTTTTTTGGATTTAGGGCAAGATGACTGTTAAGCATCCGAGATTCAGTAGAGGTGAGGGTAATCTGCGTGATTTGCTGGAGTTCAGAGCTGGAATTAGCAGTGCATATTATAGTACAGTCATCAGTATACTGGATTACTAAGCATTGTGGGAGAGTGGAGTGAAAGTTGTTAATAAAGATGCCAAGTATGGAGCCTTGGGGTGTCCCTGTTGAAGAAATGAGGGAGGGAGAATAAGACTGTTGCCGTTTGGTGGATTGCTGCTTATTGGAGAGATAGCTGTTGAACCATTGCATGGTAGGTGGGGAAATGTGGAGAGTGGATAGTTTAGAAAGGAGGATGGTGTGGCAAATGGTATCAAAAGCTTTGGAGAGGTCTAGGAAAAGAGAACCGATTATTTTGCCAGAATCCTGTGCCCGGTTAACTGTATCAAGGAAGGACAGGAGGGCAGAAGCGGTACTGTGTCCTGCTCTGAAACCATGCTGAGTGGGTGATAGAATTTGGTTTTCAAGCAGGTGGTTGAGGTGCTGGTCATGAATGCTTTTTTCCAGTATTTTATTGAGGAGTTAGAGAATTGCTATGGGCCAAACGTTTCTGGTGTCTGTGTTGGTGCCACCTTTGTGTAAGGGGAAAATGTATGCTTTTTTCCAGAAGTTTGGGACTGGGGATTATTTAATTGATCTGTTAATGAGTATGCTGATGGGATAAGCTATATCGTTTGCACCTAGCTGCAGGAAATGTGGGGGTAGATTGTCAGGGGCCAGAGTACAGGGTTTTAGCTTAGTAAAAGTATTTTTATTATGGTGGTGGTTATGGGGGAGAATTTTAGGTTGAAGTTGAGGGTAGGATTGTTTTCTGGATGATTTGATCATCAACTGTTTTGGTGGTGGTGGTGCTAACTGTAGGAAAGGTGGTGGTTGGGTCAGCTATGGTGTCAATGAAGTAGGAATTGAAGAGAGTGGCAAGTGGGGGTTTTGTGTGGGTTGGGGATGGATTGCTTTAAGAGCCTGGGTGTAATATTTGGTTAATGGAGGACCAGAATTTTTTGGGATTATCTTTATGTTGGCTTTGTATCTAGATGTAGTGGCCTTTTTATCTCTGGTTATTAGTTGTTTTGCCTGGTTATGGAGTTACTTGTATTATAGTAGAGTTGCAGGCTTTTGTTTTCTGCCATGATTTCCAGATTGTATCCCTTGTGGACATGACTTCTTTGGTAGATTTTCAGAGCTAGCTTGCATGGCTATGTTTTATTCATTTTTGGTGGATGTGTGCTTGCCTATTTAGGATGTCTAGGAATGTTGAATTAAAGAATTCAACAGCCTCATTAAGTGGTAGGAATTTGAGGGGTTCCCAATTTACCTTAGCTAAGGTGTCATTAGATATGGATGGTTGGAACTTAGTCAAAGTTCTGGTTGATTTATATTGGTGTTGGCCTGGGGTTGGGGTAGAAATTGTGTAGTATATATGCTGGGTGGTGGTCACTAATGGTATTAGGTAGTATGACTGCAGTGGTAATATTGTTAGGGTTGGACATTAATATCCAGTCTATTGTGGAGCCACAACTGTTATTTTTGTGGGGTCTGATGATATCTAATTAGTTGGGAGAAGTTGTAAATGTTTATGTTTTTTGAGAAGTTCTTTTGGGCAATGTCTAGCCAATCAATGTTTAGATCACCTAGGATGATGGTTTCATTATCTATGTTTTGTGATGTCCAGGCAAGTATGTTCTCTAATATTGGTTTGTTGTTTCCTGGAGGAATATACAGAGCAATTATGCAAATGTTTTTATTACTGTTAAGTTTTAATATAGATATTAATACTTTGGCTGGAGAGTAGTTCGGTGTTGGTTTTGAGTAAGAAATGAAAGTATATTTTCTAAGGAAGAGTATTGCTACTCCCCCACCTCTCTTGCGGGGCCAATCAGCTCTTAGGCATGAGCAGCCTGTAGGGAGAAATTCTGTGTCTTTTACATATGATTTCAACCAGGTTTTGGTAGCTGCTATAATGTCAGGTTTGTTTTGTGAAATCCAGGAATGGAGTTCCAGTATCGTTTCTAAGGCTTTGGAGATTTATGGTTGATCGCATGAGAGATTTGGTAGGTTTGCTGGATCTGGGGGGTTGGGTCTGGGTTGGGTTGTATATCATCACACTGGGATATAATGCTTTGGCAAATTATGTGGGTTATACTTATTTTTTTCCTAAAAGTGGTATAGTTTCTGGTGGGGGTGTGATAATGGGGGTGTCTTTAGAGAGGTAGAAGTTTTACTTTGGATAGTACAGAGGTATTAGCTGTGAATAAGCTAGGGTGGATGTCCAAGTAATTTAATATATGTGGTTTATGTGTGGTAGTTGTAAAGTTGGGTTGGGTGCAGGAAGTAAGTTGGGTGTCTGGAAAGTTGTGATTATTGTTAGGAGAGAGAGAGTGTAAGTGAGAGAAATGAGATCATAGCATTAGTGGTGATGGACATGATAGTGGTTGAGTGTACTGTGATAATAGTATGAATATGAGCAGGATAGCTATAGTTTAAGGGGATGGAGAACTATATGGCCCTATTTAGAATGGGTGGGGAGGTGCAGTAGTTAGGAAGCATGGTATATCTGGGGGAATAATTAGGGGAGATATGGGATACATGGAAGAGTGGTGTGGGAGGGGTCAGGTTAGGTATAAGGTTAATGTTATGGGGTGGGTGGGGATGGAAGCAGGGTGCATAGTGGAGTGAGTGTAGAGAATGGAGCGGCCCTGGCCTCTGCAGGGACAAGAGCTGAAGAACTATCAGTTTAAGGTGAGTAATAATCTTAAGATATCAGTGTCTAACAAAAGATTAATCTAACTAGCCCTGGAATGCTTTAAATAAGTATCACTGTAAGCACACAAATGGTTGTTGGGCAGTTATAGAGAGAATTGTGATTAGTATAGAGAGGATGCTGAAAGTAAAAGCAAAACTTTACTAATTTAAACAGTGAATGCTTGGGACTGGAAGACTTCGTGTGTGTGTGTGTGTGTGTGTGTGTGTGTGTGTGTGTGTGTGTGTGTGTGTGTGTGTGTGTGTGTGTGTGTAAGGCAAATTCAATGTATTATGGTGCCATCGAGTGACAACTGGCTGGAATAACGGGAGGGGAGATCCCTTCCTTGTGGTTCTGCACACACCTTTTAACACTAAGCCTTAGAACTTTACAAAAACTAAGTTGTAATTCATCTATTGCAACAGAACAGCTGTAGGGTGTTAGGTTCTTGCTTCCTAGAGGTTTTATTTAGTTAAAAGATAGTCATCTTCTGTGGACAAAATATACTTTGTATTTTGCAGTTTAATCCCACGTGGCGGGGCATGCAGTTAAGAAACCTGCATGAATTGCCATGCATGCACAATGAACAGAGGAGAAGGGAAGCTAAAGCAGCTACTGGATAGAGACTGAATGTGAGTTAAGTAGTTTAGAGAGAGTTTACAGAGTTTATGAATACAGACCATGAAAGCAGAGCCTCACAATCCTTCGTTTTAAGTAGAAGGTGTCAGAAATGTTACCACAGGGATAACTGGCTTGTGGCAGCCAAGTATTCATAGTGACATCGCTTTTTGATCCTTCGATGTCAGCTCTTCCTATCATTGTGAAGCAGAATTCACTAAGCGTTGGACTGTTCAGCCACTAATAGGGAACATGAGCTGGGCTTAGACCTTCATGACACAGGTTAGTTTTACCCTGCTGATGATGTGTTGTTGCGGTAGTAATCCTGCTAGTTACGAATGGAACCACAGGTTCAGACATTTGGTGTACGTGCACATGACACTCTGTCTTTTTAAAACAGAATGTAATTAGGCTTGGAAGATAAGGCCTGTAATTCAGAAATCCTCTTAGCAGAAGTCAAAGCCACCAATGGGCTGATTTTCCATGACAGAAACTTCATATCACAACTAGCTACTGGTATGAAATGTCCATGGGTTAAAGCCTGTAACACAAGAGTGAGGTCCCAAGGTGGAGATGGAGCCTTCATCGGTGGCCTTAACAAGAAAACACATTTCATGAAAGATTTGCAAAATCGAAAGGTGAGCAGAAAATGGGACTGACTTGCTGTATGAAAATTGGAAATGGCAGCTAACTGTAACTTGACAGTGGAAAAACTAGCACCATTATCAAAAAGGTTGCTAAGAAATAGCAAAACATCCAAACTCAGTGCTGAAAAGGGATCAGAAAAGGGATCAGTGTTCCTGTCTGTGGCTCATATAACAAATATCTTCCATTTACTGTTATAGACATTTTTAGTTGAAGCCTTTTGCAAGGCTAGAAGGATTTTTCCAGACAGGGGACGTAAGCCTGGACTGCCTCACTAGGGTTGGAAGTGGAAGAACCAAGCAGTCAGTTTGAGGGCTTGAAGATTTGGATGCTGCTTCCCTGATGGGTGAGAAAGGATATCCTGACTTTGCTCCAGAATCAAAGGAGGACATTTCAGATGAGACCAAAGAAAGGAGAACCATACCTGATGAGGCCAGAAGTAGGCAATGAGGATGACTGAACCCTTCTGCATGCTTGCCTTCTGTAGAACCTTTGGGATGAGCAGAAGAGGAGGAGGGTAAGAATACAGGAAACCCGGATGCCAATCGTGGACTAGTGCATCCCTCAAGGACTTCCCCGGAGGGGGATCAGAGTGAAGAATTTGCTGCATTTGTTGTTGGGGGGAGAGGCAAAGAGGTGGTAGCTAGGTTGACCCCAATGGCTGAAGAGGGACCACTTGTGCGGAACCAGAAGCAATCTGCTGAGTCTGTCTGCCATTTCGTTGGTTTTCCCTGGAATGTACAATGCAATTTATAGTCCTCAAGGGGAGAACATCGTGAAAGGCTTGCATCTCTAAGTCTCTGATATGCAAACTGGTCTTAGTGGGGGACCAAGCGCCTTGGGCCATCTTCCCATTGTAATGCCCCCACCCAAACTGGGAAAAATCAGTGGTCACTGTGGCTATAGGGATGGTGTTCAAGAATGGTCTGACTAGAATGAGGTTGTCTGTTTGGATCCACCAACTGAGGCGACACCTGCAGTTGGGAGATAACTGGATGCAAAGGGATAATGGCTGAGAAAGGATGGCCCACTGTGTCGCTAACGTCCACTGAAGGACCCGCATGAAAAATCTGGCTAGAGGGACTGACAGAATTGCTGCAGACATAGACCCTAAGATCTGCAATTTCTCAGGATGGTCACTCTGTGAGAAGGAAGAGAAGCTATCTGATCCCATGTAGTGAGCTGGGTACCTATAAATTCCATGTTCTGTATCGGAGTCAGATTGGATTTGTTCATGTTTATGGTGATGCCCAGGGAATGTGATAACTGGATTAAGTAATACCTGGATTCAATTAGCCAAGTGAGCCGCTACTACCTCCATGCATTTGGTGAATACCCGATGCAGAGCTGTGGTGAGCCCAAAGGGCAGTGCAATGAATTGGTAATGATTGCTCCCAGCTGGAAGTTCAGAAATCTCATGGAGCACCTGTCTATTTTGATGTGATAGTATGCATCTTTGAGGTCTATCGAGCACATACAGTTGTCCTTATGCAACAGTGGCAGAATGGACTGAACTGTAACCAATCGGAACCTCAACTTCTTTACATATTCATTTAATCTGCTTAGATCCAAGATGGGTCTTAGGTCGCTTCTTTTTCGGCAACAAAAAGAAGCAGGAGTAAGTTCCAAAGCCTCTGTTTGGTTGGGACCTCTTGGATGACTCTGTTTTTCAACAGTCGTTGGATTTCCTCTGCTGCCTGTTCCCTTTGACTGGGTGGCACATCAGGAAGGCTTCTGGAGTTTAGGGGAAGGAGAGAGAAAGGGATGTAGTAACCTCTGGATATTATGCTGAGCACCAAACAATTCTGAGTCAGCTGGGTCGAGGCTTCTGGGTGAAAAGCTAGCTGCCCCCCAACTGCCTCCAGAGATGAACAGTTGGGCATCACTTCCGGAGCACTGGTAGGGCTTATCAGGAGGAGGTTCCCTAAAGCCCTGGTTTTGCAGACCCCATCTGCTTCTAGTGTGGTGTCTACTATCAAACCCTCCGAATCTGCCTCTAGAGGAGGGTTCCCCACGTGGGTCCTAGAAAGGCCCTTGGGACTTGCGAAACCCGATTTTCTTACCTGCAGGTTGTTTCCTGGAGAGGGACATCTGGGGTGTAGAAAAATTGATTCCAACAACAGAATGGGTCTTTCTGTCCTTTTTGCTCTGGGTAAGGATGTCTCAAACTGATGGGCCCAAAAAAGAGAACAGCCATTATAAGAGGCATTCATAAATGATGCTGTAAAGGGCTCCACAAAATAACATAATCACATCCAGGCATGCCTCCTTAGGGAAAGACCTGAACCAGCTGCTTGCGAGGAGCCCTCCGTGGTATAGGAGATTAACATCATCGATGAGTTAGTGATAGACAAGAGAGTGGTCAGCTTGGGAGAAACCTTCTTAAATTCCTCCACAGGCATGGACTCTGTGAGAGAGGCTGACAGCTCCTTGATCAGGTCTTTCTGTAGCCAAGTAAAATGAGCCCGACAGTTCAACGACCTCAGCTCAAAGGTGGTTGAGGTGTACACAAGCTTCCCAATCCTGTCCAGCACTCTAGACTCCTTGTTAGGCAGATGGACATTAGTTGTTTCTTCTGCCAGCTCATTCTTAGTGGCTGCCACCACCACGGCATCGACTACGGGACCCTTATTCCAGTGCTTTCTGTCTGCAGGGGAGACCAGAACCTATTGGGTCATTTGGGTATTGGCTTGACAGTGCCCAGTTCTTTCCATGCTCAGCGAGACACTAAATCCACTAGGGCATCTGCTGGGGGGGTCTCCCAAATCTTAGATGGGGCCACCCCAAATGCCTCCAAGAGGACTGACTCCTCAGAGGAAGGAGGTTGGGCAGACCACTCACCTTTCTGCTTCAGAATCTCTAATATGTCCCCAAAGGAGATGTCTTCAGGTGGGGATCAGGGAGGATCCCTCCCCCTCACTGAAGTCAGTAGCCTCAGTTAAGGACTCCAGTGGGGAGTCTACATGACTCCTTTTGTATGCCTTCTTCCGAGGGACCTCCTCAGCTGGATGTTCTAGGGAAGTGCCAGAAGAAGGGGACCCCTTCTGTACAGGGAATTCTTGGAGGATGCTCAGAACAGTAAGACTCATTGCAGGATGAGGAAGAGCAAAGCCTGGATCCAACAGAGGTACAGGGGCTGATAGGGGTACCTGTGGCATAAGATCTCTGACTTGGGAGAAAACCCTCTCAACTCCCTAAAAGGCTGAATGACCAGGAGAAGTCCTTTCCATCTCCCCAGGAGCTGAAACTACTGAAAGAAAATGGGCAGGACTCACCCCATATCCACAACCTCCCAAAGGGATTGGACCTAAGATGTCAAGTGCTGAAGTGTCTACAGAACCAATACCGATGCCATTGCTCCAAGACTTGCTTAGCACTGAAAAGGCTGAAACACGGCTCGTCAAGGGCATCCATGATGTCGATGAAGGGAGCTTTCTCAGTGCTGAGTCCAACTCTTACAGAAGTCCAGACTCCTGTGACTCTGAAACCAATGGTCAGATCAGATAGGAAGTTCTGATGGTATGGCCTGGGTAAGCTCATGGATCCAGCAGGGGACAGAACCACCACTACCCCAATCTGGCCTTTAGGAATCTCCTCACCATCCTGTCCATATTCACCTTGGTCCAGCTTCAGAGGACCTAGATGAAGCTGACAAGGTGGAGCTGGGTGTGCTTGGACTTAGATGATAGGCCTCGTCAAAGTCCTAGGATCTGGAGGTGCAGGATCCGAAGTAGGAGCCAATGAAAGCATGGGAGATATAGTAATGACATCCCCCAGATCCGTAGAGACTACAGGATCTGACCAAGGGGGGTAACTTCTGTGGATCTGACAGAGCCGGATCCAAAGATTTCTTGTGCTTCTTCAGTTCAAGAGAGTCCCTCAGAGAAACTAGAAGGGGCCTCTTTGTTGACTCTTCTACAGCTGCAGGAAAGGAAGAAGAAGCCACAGAAGGAGTCTGAGCCTCCGGAGCAGAGGATGGAAGAAGGCCACTAAGATGAGCTTATTCCGATGGTCCGCTAAGGCCCGTGAGTTGAAAGCAGCACAGATGCTGCACTCTGCTTTGAGACAGTCAGCACCTAGCTTGAGAGTCAGATCCATCTCTGTAGTATGTGACTGAGATGGATTCGAAGGTTGGATCCGAGACCATATTGTGAGGAGGAATGAAAAAGACAACATCAGATCTTTTTTAAATTTCTTCCTTAGTGTGTTCTGCATCAAATAAAATTACTTTGATCCTCCATGAAAAAATACACTAAAGACAGATGGATACAGCAGCTTGAATCTCACACCTGCCTCTCAATATTTCCTGATTGCTGTTATAAATTTGCTTCTCTTTTGCCTGGTGTACAGTGAATAATATTTTTTTAAAACACTTTGCAGTCTCCAGTTTTTTAATACTTTATCCTTCTGCCACAGTTTAGCAGGATAAACCTTTTCTGCTGGTATGATTGCATCTTTACTAATAAAGGTCTTGGATGCCTTCTCATGGTCAGGTTTGGAGCACATACTCAATGTGCCCTTTCCATTCAGAAACACTGCTGTAGAACAACAGTCCAATTGCTTATTTGTACTTTAATAAAATTAATACAGTCTGTTCCTTCCAGTATGTTTGCTACAGTAAATATCTCAGATTGTCTCTGCATGCTCTGTTTT
The DNA here is from genome assembly GCF_019279795.1 of Protopterus annectens. Taxonomy (NCBI): domain Eukaryota; kingdom Metazoa; phylum Chordata; order Ceratodontiformes; family Protopteridae; genus Protopterus; species Protopterus annectens. The sequence goes on from NC_056732.1 coordinate 1,665,996,478, forward strand.
CTAACTCTACTTACTTTTTGAAATACCTCCTCCTGAGAAACCTCACACTTACCCAGATTTTTTCTTTTTTCAACATCTCATTTTTGTAGCTTTATCAGTACATCTGAACAGCTATTTAAAGCTTCTTCTATTTTTTCCCAGTCTTTTGTTGTTTGAGTTGATATATTCCTTCATTGTTGCATGTATTTTTATCACTACATCTGATTTATATTTAATTTAATCACTACATCTGATTTATTGTTTCCTCTAAATTACTGAAAGCCATCTCTTGAACCAAGGCTGACTTCATTTTGCTGAGCAACTGCAGAATCCTTCCCAGACAGTGTTTTCTCTTCACCTTTTTCTGGCTAATTTACTTTCAGGTTTTCTAAATTTCTTCTTTGTTGGCATTAAGGCAATGTATTTACTAGCCAGTATCTGAATTTTACCCAAAACAGTTTTAATGGCAGTCCTTTTTCTCCATTTTTGTTTTCACAGTAGGAGAGCTGAAGTTAAACTGTTGATCACTGTGCAGCCATCTTGGAAGTAATTAATTCTAACATCATTGTAAACATTTGCCACAGCTAACCTTGAATGACTTTGTTGCTTGACATGTTAATGGAGTGCTCAGCTATTTTCTTAAGTAGGCAAACATTATCTCTGATCTGTAAGAGTGAAACAGATATATGTACCATAGTATATATATATATCTGTTTCACTCTTACAGGTCAGAGATAATATTTACTCTAACCAAAACATGGTGTTAGATACCCCTATATGTTTTTGTTAGAGTAAACTCTAACTTGGTGGAACTGAATGTAGGCTATACAAGGAGGTAAAGATTATCTCTAGAGATCAAACACTGACCTGAAATGGTACATCAGTACAGATGAGCCCATTAACTCATGTTTTTTGGACTGACATAGCATTTAGCAAGATGGTCCACCATGTGTGCCATTCCTCGGTACTTTTTCCTCTTGGAGACCAGGAAGAGTAATTGTTGAGATGGCCCACAAGTTTAGTAAACCATTGTGGGAGAAATCCTTTTCAATACTTAAAATGATAGCCTATAAAGGAGAAGCAGACAAGTCTGATCCAGCTATCTAATGCATGACTCAACAGGTTGTGTTGGAGATTTACACCAAATAATCAAAAATCATTTGCTGTCGGTTCCAGCAGAGTTTGTCCAGTGACCCACTGGGCTGCTTCTATAATATCTTTCCATTTCCCCCATGGCTGTGAAATCCTATATTATTTGGTAATAATCAACCTCATTGGCATGCTATAATCAAAAATCTGATGATTCCATCCACCTTCTACTAAAAAGCCTCTTTGGGGAGGATTGCCAATGATGAATCAACTTTAAGATAATGAACTCCTGTGTGGCAGAAAAGGACTGAGAGAAGTTACACTAAAGAGACAGTTGCCAGTGTTATAATTGAGTGATGAAGTTTCAAATGCTATGACTCACACAATGTTACTTATCCACCATGTGTTGTTCCTTCCTATCCTTTCATTGTAAAATCATTTGCATTTTGGGTTCACTGCTGTTGCATCCAGCTGACACTTCTGACTTTTGCAAATGTTTAACAGGAGATTGGAATGCATTCCTTCATGCATCTTGATTTGTTTCTAGTAGCTGGTACATTTGTAGATATTGCCACTATGACTAACTGAATTCTGTAAATCTAGTTTTAAGGCTTAGGAATGTGCACAAGCTGTGCAGCAGGCATTTTCTGGATTGCCCTGGTTTCCCCTGACCAAATTTGTCTATTGTCACTGTCACAAAAGTAGATAATTCCAGTCCAGGTGGCTGGAATTTTGTAAATAATTATATGTCATTTATGAGTATTAATATGATGTGACAGAAAGAGACACTGCCAGCCCAGCTATCTGGAATTTTGTAAATAATCATATGTCACTTGTGAATATCAACATGATTCATATGCTTGTGTTACAAATGTATTACAAGTGTATGTCATATTGTACAGACGTGTGCTGAAGAGATATTTTATACACTATTGTAACTGTTTAGCTTTATGTATTTTAACAGGGGAGACAAACACAGGAGATTAACTTGCAAAACTTCAGAAGAATGGTTGAGGTTGAGTTACTTTATGGCTGGGCCATAAACAAAAGACAGGTTATCTTTCAGTTTCAGTACAGTAACAGACACAATGTCTAGAACTAGAATTTTTTGCATTGTCTTTAAATGTGGAGGAATGTAAATTATTTTAAGACTTCCATTTGCCTCAGCTCTAAGAGAATTCCTCTTTATGTATTTTCAAAGGTAGATGCTAAAATCAATGGTTGTGAGCCTGGCAGCTGATAACCAGATGACAATAAGTGATGTCATGCTGCCAGCTACCCCAGCAGTAATATTTGATATTGATATTAACTTAAGAACTCTCTGAGAGAAAGACTGAGCATTCTGTATTTGTCTTTGGCCTGACAACAATATTAGTTAAAAGATCATTTACCACACTTGCCTTGCTGTAATAGTAAGTTTCTAGGTTATAGTAATTATTTTAGATTCAGTAAGGAATATAGTAAAGATTAGTTTAGATGTTTTCTGTATTTATTTCAGACTGTCCTGCAATGTTGTTTTAAATATCTCCTGTGATTTTGAACTCGGAAGTCACTGTGATGATTTAGTGAGTATTTTTTGTTCTTTTATTATTTACTATTAAATATATTTAAACATTTCAATTGTGGCTGGTCTGTCTAGAGATATTTAAGCTCTTAGAATACTTACATATCTATTTGGTGACACTGTGCAAGCCACTCCTAATAGCCTTGCTGTTGGTCAAACTACCATTTGGATTAACAGTAACAATACACATTAAGATTGGACACCCTTTGTTACGGGCCTTAAAGTAGCTGATAAGGAGTGGCTGGTGGAAGTCAAAACTACCTTAAAGTCTGGGCAGAAGGGGGCATAGCTAGTAAACCTGTGCCAGCCTTTCCCAGGTGTGCGTTTGTGTGTGTGTGTGTGTGTGTGTGTGTGTGTGTGTGTGTGTGTGTGTGTGTGTGTGTGTGTGTGTGTGCGCGTTTGTATATAAATCAAATCTCAGAGTGTGTGTGTCAGCTACCTGGCAGGGACATAAAGTGCTGGTTGGACAAAGAAGGTGCTGGAGTTCTTGGCTTAGCCACTCAGCTGAGATCTCAACCCTATAGCTGTGCCAGTGGGGAGACTTATTGGGGATCTGGAGAAAGTGGGAGAAACCAGCCCCAGACTGCCTGTGGTCTATGTGTGCTCTTAAGGGAAATTGCACTTTACTGTGTGTACTTGTCATCCTCCCAGTGTATACATCCCCCCACTGTCACCAGGGGTGAGGATTGAGGCTCCTTGATTACTGGGCCGGTGTTTGGGCGTCACAGTTTCAATTGTTTACATCCAAAACAGAATGGCATAAAGCTTAAAATGAGATTAATTCTGGGCCACCTCTACATCAGCTGTACTAAAATGGAAAATTATATCCTTTTTTGGATGTATATGTAGGCCTACAATTTCATACAATGTTACATAATGTCATACTGTGCTCAGGCAGTGCAAAGTGTTTTTTAAGTCACACTTAGCCAAAAAGTCTTCATGAAACTGGAATGTTTCAAAGGTGACATTGCAAAATGAGTCTTTATCAACATGAATTCAGACCTGTATTTCTTTAGCAGAAAATCCAAGGGGAGATATAAAAGCATTCCAAATCATATACCTGTCAACAATTTCAGTATTTGTAGAATATATTTGCTGCACAGGTAGTTTCCTTGCATATTAGAGGAAGCAGGTTTGACAATCTGTGAATATGTTCAACAAAGAACTCTGTTCTCAGGATCATCCAGTTCTTTACCTACAGAGGCAGTCAGTGTGGTGTAAACCGAGCCAAAGCTCAGACATTGGCCTTTATCATCTGACACAGAAAGGAAGGCCTTTCCTTCTTCAGCAGCACACTAATCAGATATTTGACTCCAAGAAGCAGCTTTGCAAGTATTAGACTCATTTTCTTCCAACAATTTAAAGTTTGTAATTTGATAATCCTCCTTCATGAAGTAGTAATATGAACCATGTTGTGGTCATAAATTTGTTCAGCAGATTCCATTCATTCCTGTGCTGTAATGTAACTAACCTCCAGCCTATTGTTCACAGGAAGTAGCAGAAAAGAGTTGGGGAGGTTCTTCAATGCCCTGGTCACATTTCTCCTAGTAGAATAAATATGTCCATAGGTCTTACATAAAAATAGGCCACTAGTCTAATGGGACAAACCCAATCAAAAGATAAGTAACTAAATGAATAAATGTAGCTTAGACTACTGCAGCAAGGATCTATTGATAAACATCAAATAAACTACATAGCTGCATGGAAGACAGCCCCCTTGAATAATCTTTTCCCTACTATTGGTGCCTGTGAGGCCAGGGAAATGAGGATGATGGATGTTAGGCACAGACAGAAAAAAATACTCTTGGAAAAAAAGCACCACCACATGGATAAAGCCCCAGTGGGCCACCAATCAACAAAAAGCCGCTCATTAGAAATCAAAAGCCACCGAGTAAACAACGGACTTCTAAATCAGGCCTACAGTCATGATATCTTACCTTGTAACTACTTGTCTCTTGCCATGTATTAAACTAGACCCTTCAACAATTTTAAATCATGTTTCTTCCACTATACATTCACAGCTTTGTGTCTGCATGTGGTGAGAGGCAATAATGGCTTCAACTTAAGCAATGGCTAGCAGGGCTCTGAGTAGCTGGGCACACAATTAAAAGTTCAGTGAAGAACCTAAATGGATGTTATTCTACTTAAGTATGTAAGAAACGGTTTACTATTGAAATGTCGATCCTGACATGGGCGACTCGACTTGCACGAAGGCGAAATTGCGATCGTCACCACACCGAATCCCAAATGTGCGAACGGCAAAACCTCGCCCCTGTCTGACCCATGGTAGCATGGGTGTGGAGGTGTTGTGCGGCCGGTAATGTCGAACGTCGAATGGGTTTCGCTAGCGAACAGTTTTCGAAGTTTCGGTTCGCGCAAACACGTCGATGAGGTGGCCGTTCGAACGAAGTGCATTCGCATATTCAATAGTAAACCGTAAGAAACATGTAAGCATTTAAATTTAGGCAGTACTGGCTTATATATTTTTGTACTTTCCTTTCAATAGCCACTTGGAGCACAGCTGGACAGTAAGACAAAAAACAAAAAAATAAAAAAAAATGAGAGAAATAGCAACCATACTGGCAATATATTTCTTGACAGAGGCAGATGAGATGCAGACATGGACCATTTTAAGAGATACCATTTTTTTTTTTACTGGGAACCATGTGGTGTAAAAATGTCATTTCACTGGATGGATCTGCTCAGACATTCTTGCACAGCAATACGATCAAACAAAAGCCAGTAAATCGGCATTCATTCACAGCAATGATCTTACTTCCACAGTAGAGGAGGTTGAAATGATAAAAATAAATATATAAGTACAGACATACATTTGAGCATAAATGCCTGAAAGACTTTAAAACTGAATTATTTTGGAGGTGCACAAATAATACTAGATTAGTCAAAGTTAACAGTGAGATGGAACAGAGAAGGAAGGAGAATTGTTATAATCCTTAAGCAACAGCTAAAACAGATGATCTGCCACTGCTTGAAATTTTCCAAAGGGAACAGGTTTATTCAATAAAATTCTACTGGGGGTTGTTCTACAGGCAGACAAAGTGTGGGTCCTTAAGATATCAAGGATCAGAATACTGATTTCTATTTTCCACAGGAAATCATTGTTGGTGAGATTAAGCATATATAGACTTGGGGGCTGCAGGTAGTTTGTTTTCTGCAAAAACACTTAAATTCAGTATTTCAGTGTTTTGTACTATGGGTGTTGGGTTTTGGCGATTATGAGCATCTGGGTTTTGGTGTTGGATGATCCATGGTAGAAACGTTCCACTGGTACGTAAACAAATGACAGCTCCCCAAAAGTGATGCGAACAACTTCAGGCAGGAGCACAGCGATTTGACACCCATGCAGATGGGAATGAGCCTGATCTGCAAGACCATGGAACGTATTATCATGGAACTTATAAAAAAAGACATTGGCAACCTTCAAACATTGGACCCCACCCAGTTTGGGTTCGTGAAGCTGTGGATGAGGGTAAGGCGGTCCACACAGCCTATCTGGACCTTGCCAGGGCCTTTGACACCACCCCCCACTCTGGAATCATAGATAAACTTACTAAGCTGAGCATTAATCCCTATGTCACTCAATGGATTGCCAACTGGCTTACTGACAGAACCCACACTGTAAAAGTAGCCAACTCCAAATCCAGCTCCAGACAAGTGACAAGTGGATTACCTCATTGTTCAGTCCTGGGACTGCTCTTGTTTGGCATCTACTTCTTTGAAGTACAGGCAAACATTAAGGGACTCTGGCTAACAAAGTTCGCAGATGACTGCAAACTGGGAGCCATTATTGAATCCCCAAATTATGTGGAAATTCTACAAAAGGACCTTATAGAAACAGATGCTTGGTGCCAGAGCCATGGGCTCAAGCTCAATGCCAAGAAATGTATAGTTATCCCCTCTGGGAAAAAAACATGTACCCATGAATTGCCACATAGATGGCAGTACACTAAACACCGAATGTGTGACAAGATACTTAGGGACACAGGTGGGCAGTGGTCTCATTTTCGATAACCACATCGCCACAACAGTCAGGAAATCCTTCTATGTGGCACACCTCATCACTAAGGGCTTTTCATCCAGAAAAAAGGAGGTCATTGTCCCACTGTACTCATCTCTCATTAGACCCATTATAGAATACAATTCCCTGTTTGGTATGTATCTCTCAAGACATCTGCAACAACTGGAAAGGCCGCAGAAATACCTCACTAAAAGAATCATGGGCCTAAAGCAGATGCCCTATGCTGACCATCTAAAAAAACTCCAGCTATACTCTGTTGCATATCGTCTACTCAGAGGCAATCTCTGCTTAACATACAAGGCCATGTCAAACTCAGAGCTGTTGGACATGCTACACTTAAAACATCCCAATCCCTTAGAGCCACACGCTCCAGGGATCTAAACCTTGTCATCACAATGAACAAAACATACTGAAGGTCTGAAACAGAATGCCCATACATGTCAAACAAAGCGCCTCTTTGGCCCTCTTCAAAAGGAACCTTGACGATTGGATGGGAGATAGGAAATTCACCCCGGGGACCACGTCAGTCGCCCTGCTAGACAGGGGTCCAGGGAAGTAAATATTGTGGGAAGAAACAGCTAGGGAATTGTTATGGCTAGGCTTGTATAGGCCCTAGGGCCGATAGCTTAGTACCAACCTATGAATCTATCAATCTATGACACCAGCTATAGCAAGACTTTCAGCTCCATAGCTCTGCCTTCTCTCCCATAATGCCCTGCAAGCCTACTATTCTTCAGTTTGGTTTTGCCACTTACACATAAATCCACAACAAAGAAGGGAAAAAGACAGGTCCCTAAAGATGAACAATTTGTGAAAAAATACCAGAGGTTCCCAACAACTCTGCAAGGTCTCCTAAAAGTGTGTATCAGGATGACAGTTTGGCAGGGGGAATGGTGAGAGGGATTTTGGAGACAAATGAAAGACACCACGGATCTAGCATTATGTCAAGTACATAACTTATGTATCCAGTGTTCTCTTTTCTATCTCACTCTGTGGGTCAGAGTTCCTTGCCAGTCAGAAAAGGTTGGTACTAGCAGAGAATATTCAGCAAACAAGTGGAGCCAATGCAGATCTAGACCTGGACTGAATTTCAAGTTTGTAATGAGTAACAAAGCCACTAAACAAATTTTATCCAAGGAAGCACAACAAAAAAAAGCTGCAGAAGCAGCAATTGCCCTGGTGGAGAAAGTCTTAGGGTTGCTGGGAAGAGACAGACATTTACAATCAGACAGCCATCTGGACAAGGTCACCTTGGAGACCAGCTTCTCCAATTTAGATTTTAAAAAGGACAAAAATTAATGCTCAGATTTTCTGAAGTGCATTTCACAGGGAAGATGGTCCAAGGTAGCTTATTGCTATCAGAGGCCCATTTCTTCACATCAATGTCTTGGAGATGACAGTGGTCCTGCTGACCTTCCAGCCTTTTCAGGACTCTCTTCCCAAGGGTGTGATAGCTATCCAAACTGAAAACATGTCTGTAATCTAGTATATAAACAAACAAGTTGATGATGTTCATCTAAACAATGAAGTAAATACTCCACCTTGTAACTGAAGTTAGGAAAGAAGACCAGCAGCTGACTTGACTGATTCAAGTTAAATCCTGATGCTACCTAAGGAAGAAATGATGGTTAGAGCACAAAGAAACCCAGTTATTGTGAACATCTAAATAAAAAGGGACACTAGCCAGTGTCTGAAACTCTGAAACTCTTCTAGCTGAAGCTACAAAAGAAAATGAGTGTTTTCCAACAAAGCAACTTTAAGTCAACTGTAGCAAAAGGCTTGAAGGAAGCAGAGGCTAAGGCTTGAAGAACCATAAGAATGTCCCAGCGGGACCAGGGCCCTAATCAGGGAGGGTCTCAGAAAAAAGGTACCTTTAAAAAGAATTTAGGTAAATGTAAGGATGACAAATGGAATTGTGCTTGACCAGTACGAAAGTTGGAAATGGCCAACTGGACCTTAATGGTGGAATATTTAATACCATAATAAAAAGGCCACCTAAAAAAATCAAGACGGAGTCTAGGGGAGCTGAGAAGGGAAAGGGATAAAGACCTTTAGAAGGAGTGCATAAGGAAACTTTTCTCCATTTGCCAGAATATATTTTTTCTGGTGGACAGTTTCTGAGAAGAGAAAAGTATATCAACAACTCACTCAGACAGCTTGGGTTCTCTCATCATCACCAGATGCAAGCCTACTATTTCTCAGTTGGGGTTTGCCCCTTATGCACATAAATCCACAACAAAGAAGGGAAAAGCTAGGCCCCTAAAGATGAACAATTTGTGAAAAAAAGCCAGAGATTCCCAACAACTCTGCAAGGCCTCCTAAAAATATATACCAAGATAAACCAAAGAGAAACAATGCGGTCAACTTGAAGCACTTCAGGTTCATTGAGGCTAGCCTGATGGGTGAAAGATCAGATCCAGACTCAAGTCCAAAACCCAGGGAGGGTATTTTAGATGAGGCCACAGAAAGGGGAATCATACTTGTCATGGCCAAAAAAGCACAATGAGAATCACCATGCTTTCTGTAGAAGCTTGGTGATTGGAACTGTAGGAGGAAAAGGCGTACAGGAGCTTGGAAGGCCAAGCATGCAGAACAGCATTTCTTGAAGATTGTCCCTGTAGAGGGGCATACAAGCTGCTGCATTTCATGTTTACAGGAGTAGCAAAAAGGTTGCAGCAAGGTTGGCCCTAGCGGCTGAAGATCTTAGCTACCACAGAAGGGTGGAGAGTGACTTGTGAGGCATCAAAATGTTCCTGCTGAGACTGTCTACCAGTATATTGGGCCTCCCATAAATATATACTGCAATCAGAAAGTGTTGCGAGAACATCATTCACTGCCATAACCACATGGTTTCTCAATACAGGAGGGAGGACTGGATTCCACATTGTTTGTTTATATACCAGATTACAGCTAATGTTGTCAATTTGGATAGCTATCACACACTTGGGGAGAGAGTCCTGAAAAGCCTGCAAAGTCAGGAGGGTCACTATCATCTCCAAGACATTGATGTGATGAAATGGGTCTCTGGTGTCAGTCAGGTACCTTGGACCATCTTTCCTGTGAAATGCCCTGTCCCACCGCAACAGGAAGTGTTCATGGTAACCATGGCTTTGAGCTTAGGAAGAACAAAGGAATGAACACAAATTTAGACATCAGACACTAAACAATGTAAGGTTGACAAATATATGCCAAGGGAATGGCAAAGTTCATCAGGTGTGTCATCAGCGACCATGTATAATTTAGCCAATGGCACTAGAGGAATGGCTGTGGCCATAAGGCTACAGAAGAAGCAGCAGAAGAGAGGCTGTGGGGTCTTAGAAGGGCCAACACCTGTGATGACAGTATAGACAAGGTGCACGAAGTCTGGCAATCTGACTGGTCATGCCCAGATGTATCCAATGAACTCTATAATTTGAAAAGGCCCTAGATTCGATCTCTCCAAGTTATCGGTGATCGCTAAAGAAAGACACCAGTAGAGCAAGAAGTCTCTGACCTGGATTAATGGCATTTTTTGAAGTCGCTTTGATGAGGCAGTCATCTAAGTTTGAAAAGATGTGAAAACACTGCAGCCCGAATCAGGTTGCTATAACTGCCATGCATTTGGTAAACAGCTGGGAAGCTGTGGTGAGACCAAAGGACAGGGCACAAAACTAAAAATGACTGTCTCCTAGCCTTACAAGGTGAGTGTGGACTGCACTGTTATCATCCACAATACAGTTTGTCTGATGTGGAAGTTCAGATTGTCTAGTTCCAAAATGGGTCTGAGGTCCTTGCTCTTCTTTGACACTACAAAGACTATTGAGTAGACCCCGGATCCTTTTGGTCTGGTGGAACCTCTTGGAGGATACTATTACTGAATGCAGCAGGGAATTTGAACAGTATCTGTCACGCCTGTACTCTGTCCCTAAAATTCACTGTTCACCTGTCTTTCTGAATTTTTTTTTACTTACCAGCCTTAAAGACAGGACAGGAGTTGCTGAGATCAAGCCATTATAAGGAGATCACTGGTAACTGGTCTAATGCCTTCCATTTGCAGGAGAAGCTAGGTGGTCTTGACTTAGACCAGCAGATTGTGACACTTGCTGCTTTGATTGTGTGTAGTCAGGAGCTACACAGACTTAATGAGGCCCAAGAGTACTATGAACAGGCTTTACACCTCTGGAAGAACAGGACCGGCATGCCTTTTTGGCACCCCTGCTGCAGTCAAATATCAATTTATGTTGGAAAATAACGAAGGACAAGGGCCAATCTGAGGCTTGTCTGCATCAACTGCAGGACAGTGATCTGGAGATCTCCAATTTGTCTAGCCTGAAGGAGCTTCTAATAAAGGAACAGTTTCTACAAGCAATGTGTCTAACAGAAGAAAGATGGCATAAATTTGGGATTCAAGGTTGGGTGAATTGTTTTAATTACAATTGCACCCTTCTCCACATACACTTCTTTTAAAGGTAAGGCAATAGTGGTGCAGAATTACGTTTATAGCTCTTGTTGCTGTAGTCTATCAGTTCTGGTTTGAAAAAAAAAAAAGCAATGGGTGGGGGTTGACTTCCTGTGGGTCATTTGATTTTCTCTTTTGGGAAAAGACTGTACAGCATGTTTAGCAGAAGGCTTAAAGAAATCGTAATGTGCCCCAGACTGGGGTGAGGTTATTCTTATGCTGTTAATTTACCATCTCCCACCCTAGTACTGCAGCCTACAAACACTATTCAGACAAGGAAGTCAGAAATGCATTTGTTTTGTTTGTACGCTAAGAGCCATTTCTGAACTGCTGCAGTGGGTTTTTTTAGTGTGTAAGAAAAATAAATACTCCTGTGCATCATAGAAGGCTGTTCTAATTTAGCGTGCTTGACAGTTTTGTTTACCGAGTCACAGATGAAATGCTTTTTTTTAATTTTAGGCTGAATCGCTACTTTTTTTTGACAAACATCGCTTAAAAGCACACATCAAAATGTATTCTGGAACATATCTGTTTTTCACTGTCATAGAAGCTGTTTAGTGCTAAATCAGTTAGTGTCTTGCAGAAGTAAATGTTGATAGCAATTTGTTTACTTACATTTTATGAGTGGAAGGATGCTGTCTGCACAATAATGTTAGTCTTTTCACAGTCAGCAAGTACTAAGGAGCAGGTAACTAAAACACAAAAAAGGACATTAACAGCATCTTGGCTGTCCATATTATCTTCAGCAAGGGAGGCTGCTTGTAGTGCTGAATTAAAAAAATGGCATACATTCCAGCCTTTGGGTAGCACAGCTGTAAGTATTTTTGCAGATGACTCTAGTAATGTAACCAGACTGACAGAAGAGGAGGTTGCTATTCCGATAAACATATGTGGGTGATAACAGGTCCACATGAGTGGAGAACTGAGTTCTAAAATGGAACTGTTCAACTTTAACAAGAACAGATGCATTTCGCCCTGGCCTCCACTAAAAAGGGGAGCCTGTGCCCAGTCAGACTTTCCCAGTAAACAAATATCAATAAATAAATAAATAAATAAATAAATGACTCATTTTGACAACAACTTGGAGATTTCAGCTGCTGCTGCCTTTTGCTCGTGGATGGAACATCTGGAAGGGACCTTCATTTTACGATAGAAGTGGATAAAAAGGGAATACAGCAACCTCTGGCAGCTAATCATAAACCCATAAGTCCGAAATGATGACCTCCCTAGCTTCTGGGTGAATAAATATGTGGTCCCTGACTGTCTCCACAGTGCGGCAGATGGGAAAATGCTCAGGAGCATTGAAAAGGCCTCCTAGAGAAAGTGCCACTTCATTATATGGAACATTCCTGACCAGCAGGTGGCATCTATTAAAGTGCCCAGAGGGGGACCATCCCCTCGAGCATCCTGGGAAAACTGCTACAACTTTTAGAAGAACATTTTCTTACTACTTTCATGATTCCTAGAAAAAGTCTTCTGTGGGTTGGAGAAATGAACTCCCACAGTAGAGTTTTCCCATCTTGTTCGCTCCTGGCCAAAGTTTCCTTAACGTTAGGTCCAAAAATGGTGGACCCATCAAAGGTAAGAAAAGATGCCTTAAAGCACTCAGCTAAACTGCATAAGCGTATCCAGGTGTGTTGGTGAACAGCTATAACATGGTCTGCTGCATTGGCCACACCATCAGCAACATTAGAAATTATCCACATGGAATTGTTGGAAATAGAAAGAACAGTAGATACGTGAGTTTTCAAGGATTTTCAAACATCTGGAGACTGTAAAGAAGCCACCAATTTAGACACCTCTGTAACAAGGTCACATGGGAGTCTCCTTAAATTAAACATATAGTTTAGCGCATGGAGAGTAAATGTGGATGAAGGGCAGATTCACTTACCAAAGAGGTCCAAAGCATGGGACTCCCTGTTTGGAGGATGGACCGAAGCATTGTCTTCCAAGATGTCCTTCTTAATGGTTGTATCAACAATAACAGCAACAGCAGGACCATTCCTCCAATAGGTGCTGTCTTTGGATGGGGTCCAAAACTTTATTTGGTTTGCACAGGATTGTTTCCTCTGCATCTGGTTCTATCCAGGCCCTCCAGTCCACCAGATCAAGAAGGCATCTAGAGGGTGTACTACCCATGATGTTTGTAGGCCTGTACCAAAAGCCTCGAGAAAAACTGATTCCTACACAGACTGGGCTTCAGAGGTCCATCCTCCACATGACTACATTAATTCAACAAGATCACCAAAAGAGACATCATCATGAGGAATTAGGGGGACCTATCCCTTTCTTGAAGGTCAGAATCCTCTGAGAAGGATTCAGCTGGGGAGTTCAAGTGCTGCCTCTTGCACAGACTCTGTTAGTGTGGCTCCTGTATCAGAGATGCCAAAGGGGCCACAGAAGCCAGAGGGAAGCAGATGGGTATGATGCACAATCTTCTCAGATCAAGTCTGCTCTCCAGTAGAAAGAGATGTGTAAAGTAAGATAAAAAAATAATGGTTCCATACAGGAAGCCTAACCACAACCAAATAAGTGCTGTTACCCCTAAGGCTTCAGGCTGGTCCATTATAGTCCCACAGTAGTAAGAGGAAACAAGAAAGATGATAATTTGGAAGGAAAGGCGGGACCTCCACTGAACTTAATAACTACAGACCCATTGCTTTACTCCCCCCCCCCCTGGCCAAAATCCTAGAAAAATGCATCCATACCCAGATGCTAAACTATCTCCTAGACTGCAACATCCTGTCACCTACTCAGCATGGTTTCAGACCTGCCCATAGTACCACTACAGCTCTCCTCTACTTCACAGACACAGTAAACCGTCTCAAAAATGAAGGCTTACAAGTGTCAACTCTTTTTTTGGATATGTCCAAAGCATTTGACACAGTCTCACACCAAATCCTGCTAAACAAACTAAACCAATATCATCTATCTAATTCCACTCTTACCTGGTTCCAAAGCTACTTAACTGACAGGTACCAAGCTGTGAAATGGGAAAATTCTCTCTCTCCTCAGCTGCCCATAACTATAGGAGTCCCACAGGGTTCTATCTTAGGACCACTACTATTCACAGTCTTCACAAATGACCTCCACACCTCCACACAGCATGCATCTATAATTCAGTATGCAGATGACACTACCTTAATCTGTGCTGCACAAAACATTCCCACCCTCCTGCAAACAACTCAACTAGCATTCTCTGACGTTGAAAACTACCTTACCAAAGCCCAACTTATCCTCAATCCAAAGAAAACTCAGCTTATGATTATAACCAGTTCTAACAAAAACACTAACAGTCAATTCACTATCTACTCCACAAATGCTACTCCAATTGCTCCAGTGCCACAGGCTAAGCTATTGGGAATAACCATAGACTCCCACCTAAAATTTGATAGTCATCTGAATTTAACTATTAAACAGTACATGCCAAACTGGGGTCACTCTACCGTATCAAACCATTTCTTACCAACAACACAAGATCAGCCATTGCTCGCTCCCAACTTCTATCCACCCTACTCTATGCATCTCCCATTCTGACTAATCTCAACAAAACTGAACTAAGCAAAATGGAAGCTTGCTATAACAGAATTGCCCGTTTTGCTGCAAATTGCTCATATAGAACTCATCATTGTACTGCTTTGAGACAGCTCCACTGGCTTGAACTGCCCAACCTCCTAACCTACAATCAGCTCTGCCTCTATCATTCTATCTATTATCTCCCCAATAAGTGTCCTGCCCTCAAAAACCTAGTACAACATCACTCAGCCAAAAGGCCTCTTAGATCATCAAGCAAACTACTACTAGAAGTCACCAACAGCTTCAATAGCTTTGGAGATGCACTATATAGTAGTTCGGTGGCTAAAAAATGGAACTCTGTCCCTACTAGCATTCAAAACACATCATCCAAAGCCTCCTTTAAAGACCTCATCAGGCAACATCTCAAGCAAAGTTGGCAGTGCCATGATTGCTCCCCAGGCTAGTGAAAGCGGATAACATATGCATACTAAATCTAGAGCAATTTATAATAGTTTTTCAATCTTACTCACAAACACTGGCTAATCTACAATGTATGTACTGTACCTGTGTACTATGTATGTATTCTACCTACATTCCAAAGTTCAGCTGTACACCACAAATCTATTACTTACCTTTATTTTTAAAATTAATATATTTTTTGATTGTTCTCTCCACTGTAACTGTTTGTACCGCATGCCACTGTAAAAACATGTCTCTTGTAATTTGTGTGTATACTGATTATGTCTAAATAACTAAATGTGTCTGTAATTTTTCTTTGTGGAGCTTTTCTCCCCGGGCCTCTGCTGAAAAAGGGCCTTTTCGGCTCAGTCAGACACCCTCGGTTAACAAATGTAAAATAAAAAATAAATAAATAAAAATAAAGAAGGGAGGGATGCAGAGAAGGACAGAGGAAGAGAACACAGATCTAGCATTATGCTATGTGCATACATTTCATATTAGATGTTATCTCCATTATTGGGACAGAGTCCCCAGCTATCAGAACCCTGAGTGGTATTGCAGAAGGACATTTCTGAGTATAACAGAGCTAAAAGACTCTACAGATCAGTACTCTAGATCCAGCTAATAGTGCTTGACAAAGGTATGCATAGTGGCAGGGGTGGCTCGTGGCATCGGATTGCCGGACTGCAGTCCCCTCAACAAAGAAAAGAAAAAAGTAAGTCTATTTTTTTTTGTTTACTGTGTCTGAAGCAAGCCGCGACTCGTCTTTCAAGTTCCTTCCTGCCTCAGCAAGTACGCGCATGCGCACTTTAACCACCTTGGGTTGCGGCGGTTTTAAATAAAGACTTTTTTTTTGTTTTTGCTACAGCCCGGTGAGGACCTTAAGGCATCAGTGTGATGCCCAGCAGTCTATGCGGTTCCAAACCATATAGAATTGGAAGGGGTTCGGACTGCGACGTCCGCAGGCACGTACATGACATGCTTGGGCTAAATGCTGCTGATTGGTTGTCGCTCTCTTCCCGGGCTTTATGTGTTGGGAAAAGAGCGAGAATCAAACAGTTTCAGTTGTGGACTGATTCGTGACTGAGTCAGTCGAGGGAAGGATTTATCTAGCTAGTATTTAACATTTATTTGCTATTGGATTTCTATTTTTTTTTTTTTTTTTTTGGGCAGCCTATATTTTGTCAGCTGTGCTGAAGGTGAAGAAGAATTACTGAAGATAAGAAAGAAGTAGTACAAGTTAGAAGAAGAAGAACAGAGTAGAGTACAGAGAGTTTTCTTCTTGGTGGTATGTATATTATTTTTTATTGTCCCAGCCAACTGCATCTTTTTTAATTGTCATTGTTTATGTTATTATGTTTATTGGTAGCCCTTTTAGCTGGACATGCTTGATTGCTTTAGTGTACTATATTGTTTAATCAGGTGGTTACTTAACATGGATGGTCGCCCTCTAGCTGTTGCAGAGATTAAGGTTGCGAGCTGTAGTTTCTGTGGTAGTGGGTTTCATTCTTTCAGCCTATTGTGTGGCTTTGAGCGGGTCACTTAACAAGGCATTGCTCCCATGTTGCCCCTGAAAAGGGAATGTGTGTCCAGTAGGCCTACCTGGTTAGCAAAGGTGTGTTATTATTATTATATTCTTAAATCTTGAAGATAGGAGAACTTATGACATTAACTACAGGAAGGAATGTTTCAGATTACTTTATTCAACTAGGAATTTGGGAATATATTACCAATGTTAAGAAAATGAATGTGCTTAGTTCTGTAGCTTTACATTTTCAAATATATTCCTAAAACTATAAAGGAAGAAAAAGAGTCTAATATTACTTTGAAAAAGCAAGAGCCATTATATGTTTAATACATTATTAAAAATTCAGTGCATTATTTTTCAATGGACTGAACATGGAACCAGACCTGAAGTATTGGACAGTCAAAATCTGAGGACTATAACTGAACTTGAATAGTATAGGTTGTTTTTAAACTAGTTTCTTTGTATTATAAATTATTGTAATCATTTTAGATGTAAGCATGGTGTATTTTGTGATCAGTTTGTCCCTAGAAGACTGTTAGCTGAAGCTGAAGTGCTGGGAGGTTTTTGTTCAGGAAGAAAAACTGGTATGAAATAAAATGTTTTCTTCTATTTTTTTGGTGTGTGTGTGTGTGTGTGTGTGTGTGTGTGTGTGTGTGTGTGTGTGTGTGTGTGTGTGTGTGTGTGTGTGTGTGTGTGTGTGTGTGTGTGTGTGTGTGTCTGTAAAATGCCCCAGTGGCTAGAGCAAACTCATGATGGTGTGGTAGGGAATACCTCAGGCTTGAACCCTGTATGCAGGTGTTAAGGGCCTGAATTCCCTATCCACCACTAGTTGTAAAAAAATTGCAGGTTTTTGCCTCATATTTGATCTGTTCTATTCCTCATAATATCTGTGGTTTCTAAATACTTAAATGCTTGATATTTGATGGTGCAGTGGTAGCATTGTTACCTCACAGCTGCAGGTTCTTTGGTTTGATTCTTGGCTGGGGTGCCTTCTGTGTGGGGTATGCATCTTCTCCCTGTGTTTGTGTGGGTTTGCTTTTGTGTCCTCCCATGTTACAAAGACATGTCTGCATTATTTCTTCCTGGGCTTCTGCAGAAAATTGTTTTTTGTTCTAAGTCAGACTGTCCTGGATAACAAATGTTAAATAAAATTGACAAGCATTTGAATTTCAGACTTCAGGTTTCTGAATGTTTAATTCCTTGCATATTTGATGGTTCATTAGTAACATTGTTGCCTCATAGCTATAAGTTTTCTGGTTTGATTCTTGGCTGGGGTGCCTTCTGTGTGGAGTCTGCATCTCCTCCCTGTGTTTGTGTGGATTTTCTCTGGTGTCCTGCCATTTTAGAAAGACATGTCTGCAGTATTTCTCCCTGGGCATCTGCAGAAAATTGTTTTTGTTCTGTCAGAAGTAAAACTGACAGGCATTTGAATTTCAGACTTCATATTCTTCAGAAAATACATAGTAACACAACCTATTTTCTAAGTTTATAAGATGAATATTTGAAATTTGTCCCTATTTTTGGGACTGTATTCCCCATTATTGGCTTTGTCCAGATTTTTTTGTGCTAAGGTTGACAGCTATGGCAATAACTGACTTCACTGAATATGTTTGAGGGCTGTATTCCCTCATTACTGGGTTTGTCCTGGTGTTTTGTGCTAAGAGGTTGACAGCTATGGTGAGAACTGAATTCACTAAATGATAGCCATTTAAGTTTCAGTTTTCCTCTCTTCCACAAATCAGCTGATTTGTCGCAGTGGTATGTTGCTCTGACTGTTTTGTACAGGGACCTTGGCAATAAAATGTATGGTGGTAACACAGCATTTTATTCTAGCAACTTTCCAAGATTATACAAGCAATGTTTAATGTGTCCCTGTTTTTTGGGCTTTTGCCCCCCCCCCCCCAATAAATGTTGGCTTTTTCCAGAGTTCTTGTGCTGCGAAGTTGAGATGCAGTTTAGTATTGAGTAGATTTTACAAGGAGCTGAGAGCTGCAGAGGAAGAGAAGTTTAGTGCTGCTTATGCAAAGTCTGCTTGCATTGTTAATAGCACAACAGGTTGTGTACTTGCTTCTGATGCAGAAAGCTGTGGGTTCTACTCCCACAAGGGGTGGATGCTGCCATATGAAGAATATCTTCCTTGGCGAAGATAATACCTATGAGCCTGTTATCAGTTTGCCATCCAATTGCAATATTACTAGCTTATCATTTTTTAATGTAATATAGGCAATTTATTCCTCAGGGGCAACCATGAAACCATGAAATATAAAGGTGTCTGCTAACAGCAAACTTTTCATTAGTTACAGATTTCTTTATTGTGGAATTATTTAGATGACGTTTACTTCAGAGATTGTGCATATACTGATTATGGTGGACTGTAGAAGTTTGAGTAGACTTTTATGATGGAAATGTTCTGAACTGGGCAGTTTTGTCACTACTGGTGCATGCGTTTTGTTTCATTGTTTAATAAATTTAAAACGCCCTCTAACAACTGTACTGTATTATACAAGGAATATAATTTAGTACAATCAGGAAGTTGTATCAAAGAGCACATGTATGTTTCATATGCAAGGGGCCTATGATTTGAAAACAGCCCAGAATTCATCTTTATCTCCCACTGGCAAAATGTATTTTCTTTGATTATGGGTTTCAATGCTGTTTCAATGAATGTTAGTTTCAAGGGCAGAGAAGTTTTAATGCTAAGTCTGTTTTCATTGTGAGACTGCATTGCTTTGTTTAGCAGATGTCTTAGTGTTTGTGCTGTAAAATGCAAAATAAAACTTTCAAATGAAGTCCAAATCATCATATAACTAGAGCAGTATGCACATTAGTGTTTATGATAAATGGAGTGAAATAGCCAAGTAATGGATCATAGGAATGGCTGCAGGGGGGAGGCTCCATTCGACCATGTTGTGAGGGGGAAGGGCAGCAAACTCAGACAGCCCCACCTGAACTATACCTCCCAACTGTCCAGATTTTCAAAGAATGAATAGATTTTTGCTTCTTATTTTTGGTTTGTTCCTCCTATATCATTTAGTAATTAAGTCACTAAATAATGGCACACTGAGTTTCAGACTTCATAACCTTCAGAAAAATGCATGCTGAAGTAAGACCTGGTATTCTATCAACTGTCTCAGTTTATACAAGAGCAATTTTTAGTACTGTTTATATGTTCCCCCAAAATATTTGGCCTTGCCCAGATTTATTGTATTAACAGGTTGAGAGGTACATGCAACTAAATTGCTTTATAGAATTAGGGATAGCCAAACCTCTCAACTGTCCCTGATTTTGGCTCAAAATGTTGCTCTTCCCTCTAATAATCCCTCCACAAAATAGCAATTTTGGAAGAAAACATGGAGGGTTTACAATTAAGAAATAACTGTAATAATCAGAGTTATATATTACTTTTATTTCAAAAATGCATGCAAAATATTTTATTTTGTCAGCTACTCAAGTTAGCAGTACTAATATTAAAGTGTCCCTTCTTTGACAGGTTCCCAGCTGTATCGTGTGGCTGTTTTATATTTTTGCATCACAGTTTTGGTCCGTTTTTCATAAAATTGTGGGTTTTTTTTGTCAAATTAGTGACAAATCATTAAAGACTGAAGTTAGAAAATAATGGCAGACATTTGAGTTTCAGGTTTCATACCCTTCAGAAAATTCATGCTAATGCAAGACCTATTCTATTATCTTTCTAAGTTTATTTATTTTTATTTTATTTTACATTTGTTGACCGGGATAGTCCGACTGAATGCATGTCCATTTTCAGCGGAGGCCCGGGGAGAAAAGCTCCAAGGGTAAGCAGATACAGCATTACATAATACCAGCATTACATATTACAAACAGACTATTATAAGAGCAATATTTAAAATGTTTTTGGGCCTTTGTCCCACTTCTATGTATGGCTTTGTCCAGATTTCTTGCTCTGAGGTTGAGAGGTATGACAAATGTGTCAGGGCCATCACAGTCAGCCAGAGACATTTCAAATTGTGACATACTTGTTGCACCCCACTCCCCCATGTAGTGACTCTGGATGTGTCCAAGCAAGGCAAGGAGTAGTTATGCAGTGTAAATGTGCAGAGTATCCCCCCATCCAAGGTAGACACAAGTACTACAGTGGCTTTTCATATGTCCTTGATTTTGCAGAATGGTCTGGTTTGTCATATTTTTGTACTGTTGATTTTTGCTTATTACTCAAAGTGCCTGTTGCTCTGTGTTTAAGTAGCAGTGCTTTAATAACCATCAGGTAAGCTTGTCTGAGATTGTAAGATGCAGGTAAGCTTTAATAAGCATACTGTTAAAGAATTGCCAACATTGAAAGCATTTCTGTTGTTGCCATGCAGAGAATACTTAAATAGATAATGTATAAGCCTTGGGTATTGAAATGCATATGACAGTATTTGTAATAAAGGACAGGATTACATTATATTAAGAAGCTCATTACACTTGTTGGAGACTTCCAGTCATCTCTGCAGGCTTTACCCATAAACTAAACAGAATGCCAATCATGTGTGGTCCATAACTTGTACAGTAATCCTTTAAGCAATGTATCTTGAGCTTGTTTCTTGTTTGCTTTTCATTTTTTACTTTGATCATGTTTTCCCCATGAAACAAGTAGATAGTTGTCAGGCAGCAGGTCTTTTTGGATAAGAAGCATTTTTACAAGTGGGGGTATCACATGTTACTTGGTACTTTAATAAAGCTGAATATAAATTATAATTAGAACTGCAGTGCAAGGAGAAGTAGTTTAAGTTGAGTGCTGCTTGTTTTTTCTTATACTTATTTTGACTGGCATTCCAGTAATGTATTTAAAAAGTAATTTATTTTTTCATGCCTCAAAACCTTTTTGTTTCCATCTAGATATTAAGTAAGCTGTCATGCAGCCAACACACTGAAATATTTTTATTCGTCTACACTTCATTTTGTCTTGATTGGACTCTCATAATGATGGTTTGGCACCCAGGGCAGCATATTTAATTAAAGTTATTTTTTGTGGTTTTGAGCATAGCTCCTCCCCTTTCTAGTTGGCCGCACCCTTCCCATTGACCCCACCCATTCAGCTGTCTCCTGCAGCTCCCCTTTGATTTGACGTCACCAGCCACCACTGCATAGTGGATCAGGTTGCACAAATAGTATCCATAGTGATGTATTTGAAAAAGGCTGTTGTAGTAGGCACTAACTGGTAGAATGAGCCCTTAGCTTAGCAGGAAGGGGTATGCCTCTGGAAGTGTAAATAAAGGTAATATAGCCTGACAGCTATCTGGATAATGTTACATTGGAAACCTCTGAGCCTAGCTTACTCTTAGAAAAGTAGACAACAAGCTGTTGATCTTTTCTAATAACTCTAGTAAAATCTAAACAAAATCTGAGCTGAAGATGGACATCTAAGGTGTGTTCAATAAATTCCCATTCTGTTAGAATGGCTTAGGAAGATGACTGGCAAGTGATTGTATGGTTCAAGGCTGATTCTAGCTACTTTAGGTACAAAGGAAAGGCTGGTTCTAAGAAACACTCTGTCTCTGTAGAAGACCAAGTACAGAGATCTACAAGACCAAGAGAGAAGTTCTTGGATTCTTGTAGCTCAGGAAATAGCTACTGGAAATAAAATCTTCAAAGTCAAATATGGGAGATCCAAAGAAGCAGCAGTTTCAAAAGGAGTCTTAGTGAGACCCTGTAGGGTTATCACAACAGTCTAATGGGTAACATTATCATTTAATGGTGATCTCAGTAGAAATGTTCCCTTCAAAAAGGGCTTAGAAACTCTGCAAGATGCAACTGTAGAATCATTAGTGCATGTATGAAAGTTAGAAAGTGAAGACAGAGAGTTTACAACTCTAACTGCTGCACAACAACCGGCAGAACAAGAACGTCATTTTCAAAATGAAGGTGAAAATAATAAAGAACAGTTTAGCCGAACAAGAGAGAGAAATGGGTCTCATGGTAATAATAAAGGGAGTTTACAACTGCCACAATCAGTGCAACAGCATTTTCAGAAAAAAGGTAGATGGTAATAATTATTTAAACAATGACTTTAATTTAGTGGTTAACTTATCTGGTTGTTGCTTATCACAAGAACAATAAGCTGTTTTGAGAAGGGACTTAAATGTATGCCAACAGTTTTGCCTCATATGCATGTTTTAAAACAAACTTGCTGGACCGAAAAAGCAGGTGCTATCTTTGAGGAAGCATTGGTGAAATTCTTGGCTAGGCTTATAAGGGCCTCCGGGTCAATAACCTAATATCATCCTATGAACTTATAAAACAAGATAATATTTTGCTTTGTACGAAAATTGCATTTTGGATTTTTTATGAAAATGTTTCCTGCAGTCAAAATGGAATTAATGAAATGGAATTTGAAAGTACAAATGAAAGTTTTTTTTATGCTGCTCTGATTTAGATGATAATGTAGACAATTTTCATAATAATGCTTACTGTTTAATTGATACTTCCTGTGTTTCTTCTAAGAGCAGATTTATTTCCGCCTTACATGAATGAAAGAATTATACATTTTAGTTCTATGCTAAATTTTGCCGTGGATGAATTGTATAAAGAATTTTTGGTTAACAAACAACAAATATGTTACAATCTGACTTGAAATGAATGGAAGGCTTTCCAGGAATCGAGAGACAGGAAATATTTAGTTATAAAACCCACAGATAAAGGGAATAAAATAGTTATCATGCATTGTCAACAGTATTTTAATATGTGTTTGGAACATTTTGTCGAATGAGGAAGTCAATGAAAGAGGTGATATTAGGGTATACAAAGATGCTTTAATACTGTTTCAGGATTTATTACAAAAAGGTTTAAGCTTACAGTATTTATCACAGGAAGATGGCAAAGGAAAATTTAATAGTGAAGGTTGTGTCCTTGCTACATTTTATTGTCTACCTAAGCTACATAAAAATATTTGTAACCCCTCAGGATATCCCGTTATTTCTGCTTGAAGTACTTTTTATGTAATATTGGATTTTTATTACATAAACTGCTATTTCCATATATTTTGAAAGTCCCTTCATATATTAAGGATAGTTTTGACTTTTTGAGTAAGATTTCCCATTTAAAATGGAACAAAGATATGTACTGGATTACACTTGATGTTAAGAGTTTCTATACTACTATTAGGCACGAGGATGGGATACAGTCCTTATTGTACTTTTTGGGGGATAGTCCCTTATCAAATTTTATTACTGAGCTAGTGTACTTCTGTCTAGTGAATAATTTTTTTAGGTTCAATAATTAGATTTATCAACAGAAGCAGGCCACAGCAATGGGGGCACCTTTTCCTTCCATGTATGCCATTTTATTTATGTCTCGATTTGAACTGGAGTATTTATATAGACATGATTTTATGAAAAAACATGTTATTAGCGATACACAGACAATTTGATCTTTATTTGTGAGGGGGCCTACAAGATGTTACACAATTTGTTTCAGATTTACAGACTAATACAGTATGTATAATCTGTCCTTTGATGGATTTCAATGTGGTAGTGAAGTGACTTATCTAGACCTAACCCTACAGGCTTTAGAAAATGGGGAAATACGCAGTGGGGGACGTAGGACATTTCTGGATGGGAGTCCGTACTCATATGGTACTAGCTGTCATCCACCCCATCTTCTTTCTGCATTATCCTATGGGGATTTTTTAAGATAATCTAGAATTTGTTGAGATAATGTAGACCTCTGTAGTGAGATAGATATATCTGTCAAGGGTGTATAAGTTAGAAGTAGTGGGTGAAGCTATTCAAAATGTTTTACAACCTGTAGCCATGCAAAAAACAGAAAAGGCTACTAATATTATTAGAACTTATGGCAACAGCCCTTTGGGTAGGAAAAAACAAATGTATTTCATTATCACTTACAATATTATAAGTGAAAAAAATTCTGCTTTGTAGAAATACTATTGTAATTTTTTGTTCAGAGATAGAGATTTGTGTACAATTTTGGATAAGTCACTTTGTATGTCATATAGACGTGGACAAAATCTTAAAGACATGTTAGTACATGGTACTTTTGTCTTACCCAGTTCTACTATTATTCGACAACCTGTTATTTTTGGGACTTTCCCTTATAACAACTGTATTGATTGCAATTATGTGGTGTGTTTTTTTAAGTTTATAAATAATAAATTTGTACCTAAGGGACTATTTTCTTGCAATAGCAGTGGGGTTATATATATTTTGAGATATCCATGTAACCATTTCTGTGCTGGGTGAAAGAAAAAGAACATTTAAAAATCAGAAAGAGGATAAAATGCTGGCTTTGCATTTTAAAGGAAAACATAATAGTGATTCTTTTTTGTTAAAGGGCAGCATTTTGGAACAAGTGAATTTTAAAATACAAGATGGGAATTTATTCAAACCATATCTTCTTTTTAAAGCATCTGTTTTAATTTTAAAATATAATACTTTAGTATCTACAGGTTTGAATTGAGAAGTTAATTGGAAGTATTTTATTTAATTGAACACAGTAAAAATTGTTCTGTTTAAATTGTGTATAAGGAGGTTTCTTTGGATATGGTTTGTTACTCCTTGAAGGTCTTTGACTGAAGTGTTAGAAAATTATTAAAGCCTCTTTTGGATCTGTAGCCTGTGGTTTATAGGTTCATAGGTTCATACTAGGCTATCTGCCCTAGGGCATTTATAAGCCTAGCCAGAGTGTGTTTGGCTTTCGCCACCCATTTTAAATTAATTTTGCTATGCCTTTTTTTTGAGGTTAGTATACTGTGCTTCTGTCTAACAGTGACACAGAAGTGATAGCCGGGGTAAACCTACGATCTCCCATCCACTCATCAAGATTCCTCTTGAAGAGAGTCAATGTGGGACTCTGCCTAACCTGGACTGGGATTTTATTCCAGAGTGAAGGGAGCCTCTGGGTTATGAATCTGTCCCTCCAGCATGTCCTATTTATTTCAGTGCTAAGGTTCAAGTCTCTCGAGCGCGTAGCTCGATGGGATTTGGATTTTCTGAGGTGCAGCATGTCCATTAATTCTGGGTTGGACATGGCTTTACACGTCAGGCACAGATCGACTCTGAGCAGGCGGTATGCCACTGAGTAGAGCTGGAGTTTCTTTAACCAGGCAGCATATGGCATCTGTTTGAGCCCTTTGATCCTCTTGGTGAGGTACTTTTGGGGTCTTTCCAGTTGCTGCAGGTGTCTGGTAAGGTACATCCCAAAAGGGGCACTGTACTCAATTATGGGCCTGATGAGGGATGAGTAAAGAGGCGATGACCTCCCTGATCTAGATGTGAATCCCTTCATGATTAGGTGGACTATATAAAATGTTTTTCTAACCACTTTGGCCACGTGGTTGTCAAATGAGAGATTGCTATCAACGTGGGTCCCCAGGTCCCTAATGACTTCTTCTGTACTTAATGGATTACCACCTATGTGGTAATTTGTGGGCACTTTGTTTTTGCCAAAGGGGATGACTATACGCTTTTTGGCATTTAGCTTGAGGCCATGGCTCTGGCACCAGTTGTCTGTTTCTATGAGGCCCTTTTGGAGGATGCTTGTGTCGGCTGGAGAGTTGATTATGGCGCCCAGTTTGTAGTCATCTGCGAACTTGGTCAGCCACAGTCCTTCCGTGTTGGCCTGTACCGCCAAGAAATATATACCGAACAAGAGAGGTCCCAGGACTGAGCCTTGTGGGACGCCACTTGTAACTGGTTTGGAGTCTGACATGGCTCCAGCAATTCTAACCATGTGGGTTCTGTCCTTGAGCCAGTTTGCAACCCATCTAGTGACATAGGGGTTTATATTTAAGCTGGTGAGCTTATCTATAATGCCCGAGTGGGGTATTGTATTGAAGGCTTTTGTGAGGTCCAGGTAGGCTGTGTGGACCACCTTCCCCTCGTCAATGGCCTTGGTGACTGTTTCAAAGAAATCGACCAGGTTTAATAGGCAGGATCTGCCCTTAACAAAGCCAAACTGGGTAGGATCCAGTGTCTGTAGGTCCCCAATATCTTCATTTATGAGGTCCATGATGATCCTTTCCATAGCTTTGCAGACCAAGCTAGTCAGGCTTATGGGGCGATAGTTTCCAGGATCCGTTGAGGCACCATCTTTGTGGAGAGGGACCACTGTTGCTGTACGCCACTCTTTGGGTACATATCCTGTAGTAAGGCTAAGATTGAACAGTAGTTTTATGTTTGGGTTTAGCTCTTCTTGGAGTTCATGTAGGGCGCAGCCGGGACACCATCTGGTCCCATTGATGCTGTGTTTTGCTTTGGAGAGGGCGGCTCTTACCTGAGCATCTGAGATGTCAGGGGCAGCACTCTGTTGGGATAGATATTTGCCCTTTTGGTGGGAGAGGGGAGAAGTTTGCACTGAACCTGTCAGCTAGGATGTTGGCAATGTCTGTGGGCTCGGTGTATTTTTTGTCATTTTGGACTAATTCTGAGCATATCTGGGAAGTCCCACCCAGGTTCCTAACATAACTAAAGAAAGCCTTGTGATTATCCTTAGTGTCCTGTGCAATTTTCTCTCGAAGCTGGCCTTAGACGATTTTATGAGTGCCCGTAGTTTTTTGCCAATACTGATCAGAGATGCCTTCCCTTTTTGGGATTTTGCTCTATCATGTAGTAGCTTCCTCCTTCTATTGTATAGTTTGTTTATGGCTGGGGTCCACCAGACAGGACGTCTGCCTTTGGAGGATTGGGTCTTGGTTTTATTTGGGATTGCATGATCCATGCATTCCTGAAGGTGTTCATAGAATGCATTTATAAAGGATTCTGCGGTCTGGGCGTATTTTCCACAGGCCGGGGCTTTGAAGGATTTCGCCTCGGTTTTGATGCATGTGAAATTTGCTTTAGAGAAGTTTTTCACTGTGGTTTTCTGGGCAGGGGGTGGGGTCGGGATGTGAATATCCAGTGAGATTAGTTTATGGTCTGATCTTACCAGTGAGGGATACACTTCTGGTCTGGAGCATAGTGTCCCCATGTTGGTGATGATCAGGTCCAGTATGTTTTCCTCTTGTGGGAGTGGTAACAAGTTGTTCCATAGCATTTGAGTTTATAAATTCTAGGAACCTTTGGGCTAGGGTGTTGGAGCTAGAGTAATGCTCCCAGTCTATGTTTGGGTAGCTGAAGTCGCCCAATATAATGGTGTTTGGAGAGACCTTCATATTTTCCAGTATTCTCAGGAAGGCCAAGTGGGGTTCCTGTGTTTGGGAGGGTGGTCTGTAGCAGGCTATAAACTGGAAGGCAGTTTTACCCACAGTTAGTTGCACATGGATAGTCTCTGATGCTTCGTGCTGTGCCACTAACCTGGAGTTGTGGGTATCTTTGACGAATATTGATACTCCCCCTCCTTTTGTGGTTCGGTCCAAGTTTTGGGGCCGAAAAGCATGGTATGAGGTATAACCTGGTAGTGCTGGGGTGCTCTCGGGAGCCCTGAACCAGGTTTCTGTTACTGCACAGATATAAATGTTCTCCATGCTAAGGAGAGTTTCGAGTGCGTGCATCTTGAGGTTTAGACTTCTGGCGTTGAGTAGCATTACTCTTAGTTTCTTATCCCTTGTGATACCTATGGAGGTGGGATTGTCTTTTGAGCCTTGCCAAAAAAGGCACTATGGGGGTAGCAAGAGCCTTTGCCAATATCCGAAAGCTCAGGGGTGACAGGTGCAAGCCGTCCCTAGCGAAGCATCGTGGCTTGTCGAGCATGTCATCCCAGGCTGACAGGCATTGGATCCCCTTTGAATGACACCAACACTTAAGCCAATTGTTGAAATTGATCATCTTGTCTTCATATTGTGGCATCATTCTTGGTGAGGGTAAGATGCTACTCAAGGTCAGGGTCATACCGGCCTGGGCTACATGCTCAGAGAGCTCCTCTATGTCTCTTTTCATGTAGTCCAGGGAGGTACGTCTCAGGTCATTCACACCAGCATGGACAATGACTGAGTCATATTTGTACTTGCCTTGGAGTGACCTGAGTGCTTGTGTTATGTGGCGGATCCTAGCACCCGACAGGCAGCTCACCGTGACCTTCTCCTTGTTCAGCCTGGTGAGAGGGACGTCAGTGTGCCTGACGATAGATTCACCTATTACAAGTGTATCAGGTGTGTTGTTTAGCCTTAAGGGCTGTGACTGTTCGGCACACTGGCTTTGTGAGTTATGTGTTGCACGTGTTTTGTTTTGGGTTAGCGGTTGCTTGGGTGTCTGCTTTGGAGGTCTCTGCTGCTTAAGCAGATTTTTATTTAGAGCCTCCGAGTATGTTTTTGTGTGTTTATGTGTTTGGTTTGTTGTCGTGGTAGGTCTATGTGAGACTGGAATTGTAGTGAGTGTGGTTTCCTTCTCCTCCTGACTGGTTACGCCAGTACTGAGTTGAAAGCTTAGCCTCCAGTTTGGCTATATGGTTGCATCTCTCACATGTGTTGGAATTTGTTGGGAGGAGGAGAGGGTTGTCTGTGTACATGAGGCAGTTGTAACATTGCCTCAAGATTCCCAGATTCACCTGCTGGACCGGAGAGGAGATTGACAACTGACCTTTGGACATGCTAGAATAGTATTGGGAATTCCTTTATAATTGAAAAAAGGGCCAATGGGGAACAAGGTACTCAAGGGGAGTTTGTGAGAGTGTAGTGCTTTTAATTTTTTAGAGCTGACTTATATAATTGCTTTAGTGAGCAAGTGCCAGGTAACTTAAATGCAATGTGTTACAGGTAACTTAAATGCAAACACGACAAACAGTAACTTTCTTACAAGTGAAACAAGGAAATAAGTACAGTAAGCAATGCAGATATCACTAGGGATCCACATAAGTGCTAAAAGGCCGTGTTTTAGGTGGAATTAGCGTTTCAGGGAAATAAACAAACAACAAGCATACAAATAAAGCTAGATTCAGCAGGCCTAGATCTAGTCTATGCTACAGCAAACAAGGTGTACCAATTTCAGTAAGAAACAGTTAGAATATGCAGGCACTTTCTTTATGAAAGTTAGCAATGTCTGCTAGATGAACTTTGATGGTGGAGTAGATAGCACTGGCCTAAAAAGGCCACCTGGAAAGTCTAGAAGATAAGGGAGTGGAGAAAAAAGTCTAGACCATTGACGGTTATCCATTGGTGTTTGGATTTTTTTAATTATTTTGGGAAATGCCATCCATATGGTATATTTTATATAAAGATAAAGGGCTATTAGCCTTGAAGGGTGGAGTGTGGTTATCTGAGTGGTCATGCCCAGATGGCATCCAATGAAATTTAAGACTTGAGTAGGCACCGGCTTTGATTTTTCAAAGTTTATAGTGATCCTCAATGACTATTGCAACTGAAGCAATGAGTCTCTTGCAAAGATGAATGATTCCCTTCTTGAGGCTTTAAGGAACCAGTCATCAAAATATAGGAACACCTGAAACTCTCTGCAGTCTGAGATGAGCTGCTGCCTCTGCCATTGACATGCATTTGGTGAACACCCAAGAGGCTGTGGTTAAACTGAATGTCAAAGCTCATAACCTAAAAATGACTGGCTCCCATCCAGAAGTGGAGGAACCCTCTGGACACCGATTATATTTTTATGTGGTAACAGGCATGCTGAAGTTCTACACAGCATATGCAGTTATCCTTTCTCAGGTGGGGAAGACTGTGCTGCACAATGACCATCCAAGATGAAGTCTTTTTCACAAAAATATTCTGTAGGCTCATGTCCAGAACTGGTCTGATGTATTTGGTCTTTTTTTGGACAAAAAAGAACTTGATTAGACTCTAGATCCTCTTGGGTTATACTTTTTTTTCTAGCAGCTGTGTTATTTGTAGTGGTGCTACCCTTCTCTGTTAGGGTGGCACATTCTGGAAGGGTGTTGTGTTGTATTTCTTGTTTCATTGCCAAGGGAATGACACAGCCTCTGGAAATAATTTTCTTCACTAAAAATCATTTGTGATGGCCTCCCAGCTTTGTGGGTGAAGAAACAAGCATCCCCTGACTGCTTCCAGAGCAGGGCTGTCAGGCAAAGGTTTGGGAATACAGTAAGGGCTTATCAGTAAAACGACCTCTAACCCCCTGCTTCTATGGACTACCTCTGCCCACGGAGCAGTGTCCATTATGGCCCCCCAGCCATTGGAGGCCCTACCACCAGAAGAATCTGCAGCAAAATACTTGGGGGTGGGGGTTGGTCAGACTCAGTTTGACTCCAACATGGGAGGCAGAAATGCAGTTTCAAGGAATTCAAAACTGTTGGCACTAGAGTAACATAAGGTCTAGATTAAGATCCTTCTTTTCTTCTCTTTCCTTCTACATTTACTTTTTGCTTTCTTTATTCTTAGATTTCAGTTGTGTCTGACTTGCAGCTTTGGCTTCTTAAAACATTTAGTCTCCTGAGAAGGAGGTGCATCAGTCAAAGGAAAAGAAGCTTCTCCCATTGTAAAAGGGAGACGTATCCTTAACAGTTTATTTTTTCCTTTCCACCAAAGTTCTATTACCAAATCCTGCTCAAAGTTCACATTTCTAATTCATATCAGATGGTCCCAAACAATATATGCATTGAATGCCCAGAATTTACAGGGGAATCTGATGCCCACATTTTAGTATTTTATAAAGTCTGAAGCCTTATACATATTGGGTAAAAACACCCCACACAAATCCTAGGATGAAAAAAAATAAAAAGTTATGTCTTACCATAACTTGGCATCTGTGCTGTCTTCCTTCATTCATCCTCATGATAGGGTCTCAGATTCGACCCTTGGATCTGGTTTGGCCACTTTCCAGACTTGGATCTGTCTCTCAAGCTCCTCCCTCATAACCACAATGCTCTGCATCCACCCAATTACCTCAGATCGAGTTTGCCAAATTCAGACTTGTCACACTCAGACATCCAAGACAAGCAGAAAAGGCTCAGACATAGGACATACGAGTTCTGAGATCATCCAGGTTCCTCAAGAAGAAAGGAAGGGGGATAGTTGGGTGGCATACCTCTCAACCTGGAGATATCAAAAATCTGGACAAAGGCCCATGAAAAGTAGGTACAACAACTGGCCAAAAATTGGGATACTAATTCACTTAAAATTTGCGTCCATAATAATGTAACCCCGCCAACTTTGATGGAATTATGAGACACCAACATTAAAATAATTGTCAAAATGTTACCCATTTTAACATTACCTCTGAAAATTCACATTCTCCATAGAAGCACCAGTTAGAGTCCCTTTACATTTACAACATTTCCAAATAATCTTAATGGAAGTAGTTAGTAACAGACATAGTACCAGCTTAATTAACTATTAACTCAATCATATCATACCTTAACGCGTGAGTTTGTGACTTATGTTCACTTTCGGAATATTATCACTAAAAACATATTTTAACTGTAACAATATCATCATACTTTTCCTGACTTGTCTAACTGCATTTTTGGCAAAAATCAGACTTACCGCAAACACAGAATTTTGTAGCCCAAATGGAATCAGTGCTACCCTTACCAGTGCATGAGTGCAACTACTTTCGTGCCACCAGACCAAATCCTTCAAATGCTCTCATGATGATTGCATGACTACTTCCTTGCACTTTCGCATTTACATATCCTACTAGACACTGCCGTGATGTAAAATGAGCCACTAATGTGCCCACCAGGTCAATGAAGACTAGACAACCACTAAAAGCCCCTTCAGGAAACCATGCAGGTAAGGTAACCAGCAGAGAGAGCAAGCACCACATTCTTCTCAATCTTTTAGTCCAAGAAATCTGGACAAAGCCTAACAAAGAGGATGGACAAGGGCTCAAAACTAGGGATAAATTTTAAATATTGTTCTTATAAACTTAGAAAGTGGTTAGAACAGGGTTTGTGCCATGGCGCCACCATGAGGTTCACTCATTGGGAGATCTCTTCAGTGGGTGGTGCAATTTCAAATCACATGCTCTTTGCTGTCCGCAGAACACAGCTTTGTGCCCTCCCCATTCTATACAACTGTTCCTGTATTGGCTGATGCTTTTTATTGACCAAGATGTTTTTAGAAGTAACTTCCTGACAGAAGTATTGAACCTGTATTTCTGATAGTAACAGGGAAGCAGAAGAATTTGATGGGTAGTAGGAATAGGATATTGCCTCAGTGAGAAGCTGTCACTCTGTAGTTCTGTTTCTGGAGAGATTGGATTCATGCATAAGTTTAGTCAGTGTCACTAGACAGCTCTGGTACCTCGGTAATGCCAATCTTTGATGCTGTTGCTGTTTAACCATTTGTTCAGCTGACTAAGGTAGGTAAAGTAATGCATTCCTAATGAGGGTAATTAGACAGCCAAACAAACTGCACGCCCTAAAGAATTTTTTTCTTTTTTAATTTAAAAGCTTCAGTGTTCTTTACACTACTGTACTGATCCCAGCAATAATGACAACACTGTTGCTGCAGAATTTTAGCCACTGCTTTTAGGGTTAATGACATGCTTTGTTTTTGTCAATAGAACTTGTATTATTTTCTGCAATACATACAGATGACATACATTTGCAGTTTTGAACTGAACAATAAGTGAGAGAACATCAATAACAAAAATAAAAATAAAACGCTAAAACTACTAACTATATACAAAATATAGGGTCCCTATCAGCATCTCAAATGCTGACAATATTGAATTTAAAATATAATCGCATAGAGAATGCCGAAAGTGCAGAACATCGAACAGGTAAATGGAAATCTCTGTAAGGGGTGATTTTTCACTTACCTCAATGTAGTGCAGTCGCGGAGTTGGTATATTTAAGTAGCAGGGGGTGCAGCCCCCCCCCCCACGTGAGGGGGTGCTTGCCCCCCTGCCTATACCAGTTAGTTCTTTTTTTGGTTTATTTATTTATTTATTTTTTTTTTTAATTAGCTTTCGAAAATTGGATAGTTCGATCATGTCAGTTCGACATTTAGTGATTCGAACTATTCGATTTTCGAAATGTTGATATAGATGCTAAATATACAACAGTGCTGCTGGAAATCACTGATGGAGAAAAAATAAATAAAACTGAGCATGTATGAGTAGCAGAATACACTTCACACGGTTTTTGCAATGGAAAAAAGACTGAAAAAGGAAATAACCAAAGAAAGACCTGCAAAAAGATCCTTGGGCCTAGAAGGAAATTAAAAAAAAAAAAAATGCCACCAGTAGTGTAGTACTCCATTCCATCAACTACCTTATCATTAAAAATATGATCAAAGAGGGTATTCCAGAATTTCTGGAAGTAAACTCGTTTATTAAGACTACTTATTATAAGCTTTTGAGAAGTTATATATTTAATCGCCATGGTTCTGAAACGTTTCCAAAACAGCTTACTGCGATCAAACCAATTTTTAGTTATGTAAAGTTTAACTAATAAACAAAGTGTAATTAAGACATGCAATCTCAAGTTTGAGAGTTTGAGGTCAGTGATAGGAAGTATCGCCATTTGGTAACCAAAAGGTGAAATGTCCACAAACCACCACACAATGCGCAGTTCCGGTACAATAAAGGCTGTCTCAGTGTTCTGGGACCAGGATAGTCCTTGTATGATGTAACTACTTATCAATGTGACCCAAAGTTGTTCTAGGTATTTCACCTCACTCTTGTTGCCACATAAGACACCAATATGATGGAGAAGAAACACTAAACGCCCAATAAAGCTCCACTGTTACTCCATTCTTTAAACAATTTCCAAAGTATCGCCATTTCCCAAGAAAGGGTTGATTTGTGATAGTCCATTTTGTCTAATTGCACCTTGAGAGAGCACCAGATGCTATGTGAGTATCTGCAGAACCACATAACATGTAGAATATCTGCCTGGGGGTAGGAGCAGCAGGGACATGCAGGGGAGACATTAGTATTAAGTTTATTTAAGAAAGAGGGATTATAGTAGGAATTATTATTAATCATAAATTGTGTGTATAAAAGTTTTTTAAAAGGGGATATTTTAAGGGTGGATTTAGTAGCTGTTAATTTTTGATCTTCCGAGAAGTCAGATCCTTGTTGGTCCCAAAACTTTGAATAAATAAGTCTCTTTTGATATTTGATTATATATATGTATTTGTAGGATAAGGCTAACATGCTTTTCTTACTAGAAAGAGCTTTCAACAGCTCTGTTACATGTTTTACCTCAGATTCATCAATCTTAGTATCCTTGAATAGAAATGTGATTACTTCTCTTATCTGACGTAGTATTATAGTGTACTTTTTGCTTAGACTTAATATTTCCGATAGTTCCAAATGTGATCTGTCCCTGTATTTGTAAATGTCCCAAAGTGTGCAGTGTCTTATTAGGGGGTAGTCAGTGAGATTAATCATGTTATTGTTCATTTTTAAATTAGGATTTAGGTGGACAGGTTGGAATAGAAGAAGGGCGTTATCAAGCTTGAGAGACTTAAAGATCTCTTGAAAAGTTTTAATTTTATACTTCAATATATAATTACTATTTATTTTTCTGAGATTTGTTGTCTTCAAGAAGGGAAGTGCTTTAAGGTTAAATTTTTTACTAGATACATAACCCAAAAGGGAGTCCACGACTCACTGCCTGGATAGTAATTTGCAATTAAGATGATTCTATTAGCACATAAGATCTTATAATAGAGTTGCAAATCTGGTAAACCTAAACCCCCTCTATCTTTCGAGTATATAAGATTATGATATGAAACTCTAACCGCTTTAGGGTACCAGATGAATTTTGCAAATGCTTTATGACTCTTAGTGAAGAGGTTGGCTGCATTGATGGAATGGATGAGTTAAAGTTATACAAAAGCTTTGGGAGGATATTCATTTTAATGATAGCAGTTTTTGCCAGCATGGGTAGCTTCATCTGTTGCCATCTAGACATATAATGTGAGATCCCTGTCCATAGTTTCATTACAGTGCATGATGGAAGAATGAGAATGATCGTAGCAAATCCCTAGATATTTGAAAGAATAGACCATGTTGAAAGGGGAGTCTGGGAAGTAGTTTTCCTTGTGACTTGAAGGGTTAATAGGGAAAATATAAGATTTTTTTGGTTAATTTTATAGTCAGAGGTGCTCGAGAAGGTATTCAAAGCTGTGACCATTTTCTTCAGATCTGCGTTGGGATGTTCAAAATATATGTTAAGGTCATCTGCAAAAGCAGCCAGACTTATTTTAGTATGTAAAACTTTAGGTATTGAATGATATGTTTTTTGCAAAATATACAGAAAGAGGGGCTCTAAATATAGGTTGAAAAGAAGGGGAGAGAGTGGACAAATTTGCCTTGTCTCATTGGAAATTTTAATTGGGTATGAATAGTTTTTATTAATGAATAGGCATATATGCCAATAAAATCTTTAGGGATATTAAAATTAAATAATGCAGTGAACAGGAAGCTCCAGTTAACCCTATCTAATGCTTTACACGCATCTAGTATCAAAGCATATCTCGGATTTTTATCATTTTTGGAAAGATTAATCATAGTTTCTAAGGTTGAAGTGTTATCCCAGGTATGCCTATCGCACATAAAGCCAGACTACTACTGGGAAATTAGGGAAGGCATAACTTTTTTGAGTCTTTTCACCAGAAAAGTTGATAAAAGTTTAGTATCAACATTCATTAGTGAAACTGGTCTGTAATTATTCAGATTCGACTTATCCATGTTGCTTTTGGGAATAAATATGGTCTTTGATTTGTTTAAATAAGGGTCAGAAACACCATTAAGGGAAATGCAATTATACACCTTAAGCAGGATGGGAACTAGATTATGCTTGAAAGTTGTATAGAAATCTGGAGTATAACCATCTAGGTCTAAGCGTTTCGCAATTTGATTGATTGTATTTCTGAATTTTTAAAGTTGTTCGGAGAAACCTTGCACTGCAGATTGGAGTGGTAAGAGGGGAGTTTTAAGCTCGTCCATAAGAGTGGTGTTTTCTAACTTTTGTTTAGGATTATCTTTGGAATGTTCCTGTTGAAGTATTTTCTGCCTTTTGGAAATAACCTGCTTTTCAGGAGAAGCAATAGCAGATAACTTGGTTTTTGATGTTTGAGTTTCCATACTTTCCAGTCCTTTAGGCATTTTATTACACTCACTTCCACTTGTCCCATGAGGTTGCTATCCTCTGTCAAAGTACTGATGCTTTCAGGCCTCTGCTTTACATGTGGTGGATCATTTCATAAGAAGTCCAAAGAGAAAAAAGGGCCGTTAATGCAGTGAGAATACGATGCAATTGCTCAGGCAGGTTAGCAACTGAGTAAGTACTATTTCTTCTCCTTAAATTTAGTCCTTTTTCTGATATTTGCTGGCTTTAAAGCTATTATTCAAATAGTTGGTTGGGAGCTTTGTGGAGAGGGTGTTTACTAGATGACCACCATCTTGGAAACCTGGTTAATGACATGCTTGACTTCTGCATGTGCCTGTAATTAAAAACATAAGATAACCACTATTAATTCTTCAATAATTTAAATACCTTTCAGCTGAATTTTTAGGTTCTGTGGGGTTCTGCCTTAGATACTTTCTTTTATAGACTTGCTTTCTTAGCCACAAAAAGTAATTTGCCATACAGTGGTTTACAGTGGTTTTCATTGATCCAATGAAAAGATGCACTAAATATGAGATCATACAGCTTTGTCCTCAAGAATTAAGGTGAAGAGCATTTTCCATTGTTTCTTTTGTTTTGTGAGGCTATGTTCCTATCTAATAAATGCTTCTCCCACATCAGCGGCTGGATGGATCTGTTTTATATACATTGATATGTTTATATTAACTACTGCAGTCTATCATCCCTTTTGTAATACACTCGTAGCAGAGTGCATGACTTGGCATATTATATTTTTTATTACTTCTGCAAGTTTTAAAGCATGGCTCAAACCATTTTTGCTCTTCAGAAACAAAACATGTCACCTGTCTTTGATTCTTGTTAAAAAAACTACTGATGTACTTTAATTTTCATTATGGGTGAACTGCAAAGCCAAATAATATGTCAGGTTGCCTGATTTTCTTCAGTTCGATTCTTGGTCGGAGTTCCTTCTGTGCGTAGTCTGCATGTCCTCCCTGTGGCTGTGTAAACAATAAAGACATGCAGGTAGGTGTGTGTGTGGGTGTGCCTTCCGTGAAGGTTGCACATTGGGCTGGCACCTCAGCACCGTAAAAATCCACTACCAATCATTAGCGGAACGGAATTCTGCTGTGGTGCCTCCCCTAACCAGGAAAAGCCAAAAAGACATTGCTTGCTTTTATTCAGCTAGATAATATTAATATTAATAAATAAGTAGTTTTATGGATGGCCATAACTACACTGGCTACAAAAAACATTGTCAGCAGATGTTAGTTAGACAAATGAATCTTTTCAAAAAGCACTGAAAATGGATGTACAAGATAGTCTAAAATACAATTATTTCCTGTTTACATATTTGAGTATCCGCTAATTTGACTAACTTATTCAGCTGCTTTACTACAGAATAAAGTGCAATTATGCCTTCATTTTAATTTAGATGACAGTACTACTGAGTGCAAACTCTGAACAGAAGGCACCCCTGCTGAGAATCAAACAGGGGAACCTCTTGCTGTGAGGCAACATTGCAAACCACTGCACTGCTGCACACAGTGGTTGTATTAAAGATTTGTGTACTTATGCTGTAAAATGTTATGTAACTTGTGCCCTTCAAGGAAGGCCTTTTATTACGGTAATTATGTTTTGCTGTTCATGTGCCATTCATCCTGATGAGATAACTCAAAGCTGCCTGCCTGTTATACGATATTGCATGATCGTTCTAAGTCCGAAGAAAGTTGTGGCTCCAGCAAGGAGACAACATTTGTATGTTTGCTTTACTGACCTTTGCTGTTTTGTGGAGGGGACTGTATCACACGATCCTGTTAAAGCTGGCTGGCCATTCCCATATACTGTGCTTCTGGCTGGAGCTGAGTCTAGCAGAGCACAGTTCCTTGCTTGAAGAGGTCATGGACGTGGATGATTGGTCAAGATAATGGACTGGTGCAGCAGCTAGACCAGGGAATGGAGCCCATGCCTCCCAAATTCTTCAGCAGTGGGTGTAGGAGTGATAGCACTGAACTAACAGCCTGGGTGAAGGAAGGTGAGGTGGTCGGTTCCATTATATGTAATATTTACCACAAGTTTTTACCTGGTATTTTTGCCCTGCCCCTAGTAAAAAAAATAAGATTTTTCTGAAAATCATGGAAGATTATAGTCTGAGTTGTACACTTTATTATACAAAATGTAAAACCTGTTGCTGTATTAACTTCATTAATGAATTAGAGAATTGGAATAATATTATATAGGTCTCTGTGCCTCTTTTATGGCTTTGTCCAGAAATCCTGAGCAAATAATGTGATGTTTGACCAGTGACCAGGAATACTACTTTTATTAAACTTTCACTGTACGACAGTGTTGTACAGAGAAATGCAGATTATTCAAAGAACAGCAGCTGCAATCACGGTTTGCTTTTATCATCTTGTAATATAACACTGTACTTGGTTTAGCAGTGTTTTTACAGCTTTTTCTTGTACTTTGACTTTCTGTTACCAGTTTACTGCTCTTGATTTTCCTTATGTGTGATTCTGTGAAGTTAGTGCGGATTAAGTAAAGAATTAACTCTGACCCGGAGAGGCAGTTAGATGTTAGCTGAAAATGTAAATGAAACAACAAAACAAAATTGGGATTTCAAAGGACCACTCAGGAATTCATGGCACCCTATTATTTCGTCCCCCAAAATGGGAAATACTGAGGAATTCAGTATGGTTGAAAGGAATGTTGGGTGGGAAAGTGAGGATGAAGGAAGAAAGACAACACAGATGCCAAGTTATGGTAAGACATAACTTTTTAATCTGATATTGTCTCCTTTATTCACCCTTCACCCTCACGATAGGGTCAGAATCCCCAGATACGACAACCTTGGGTGGCTGTTGTGGAAGCACATGTCAGAGCACCATCGAGCCAAAGGAAGCCCTGCTCCTGGAAATATCATCCAACTTGTAGTGTGACACAAAAGTGTGATTATTAGACCATGTAGCTGCCACACAAATGTCATTAATAAAGGTTCTGGCATAGACAGCCGAGGAAGTAGCCACAGCTCTAGTAGAATGTGCCCTAGGAGATTTAGGTAACTGCAACCCTCTGGAGGAATAAATGAAAGAAATGTAGTCTGAGATCCATTTTGCCAAGGTAATTTTTGATACTGCTTGTCCATGTCTAGTCAAAGAAAAGACTATAAAAAGCTGATCAGACTTTTTGTATTGCTTGGTTCTGTGTAAATAAAAACAGTGCTATCTATGAACATGTAAAAGGTGAAGAACATACTCCCCTCTGTTAGAAAAATTGGGAAAGAACATTGGCAGTTGTATAGACTGATTGATATAGTTTTCTGTAGCTACTTTAGGCATAAAGGATGCATTTGTGAGTAAGGATGCTCTATCCTATACAGCAAGATGTAAGGAGGTTTAGAAGATAAAGCTTGAAGCTCAGAAATCCTCTTGGCAGAAGTTACGGCCACCAAGACAGCTGTTTTCCAGGACAGAAACATTATGTCACAATAAGCCACAAGTTCAAAGGGACCCTACATCAAAGCCTGCAGCATCAGAGTAAGGTCCCAAGGAGGAGAAGGATCCCTAATTGGGGGCCTTAATAAGAAAACATCCTTCATGAAGGATTTACACAATCTGAACATGAACAAGGAACACATTTGACTTATGTGAAAATTAGAAATAGCAGCTAACTGTAACTTAATAGTGGAAAAGCTAGCACCCTCATTGAAAAGGGTACTGAGAAACAGTAACACGTCTGAAATAGGTGCTGAGAAAGGGTTAGTGGTCCAAACAACAAACATCTTCCAATGCTATTGTAAACTTTCTTACTGGCAGCCTTTTGTGATGCCAAAAGAATTTTTCGGACAAGGGAATAAAGCCTGGACTGTCTAATCAAGGTCAGAAGTGGAGAAACCAAGCAATCAGTTTCAGGGTTCAAAGCTTTGAGTGTTATATCCCTGATGGGTGAGGAAGAAGGTCCTGAGTGGGCTCCAGTATCCATGGAAGATACTTCAGATGAGACCAGAGGAAGGAGAACCACACTTGGTGAGGCCAGAAAGGGGCAATGAGGATGACTGAACTCTTCAACCTGCTTACCTTCTGAAGAAATTTGGGGATGAGAGGGAGAGGAGGGTAAGCATACAGGAGACCCAGGGGCCAAATGTGGACTAGAGCATTCCTCATGGATTCCCTGGAGGAGGGATCAGAGTGGAAAACTTGATGCATTTGTTATTGAGGGGATAGGTAAAGAGGATGCAGCAAGGTTGACCCCAACTACTGAAGATCATGTTCACTACTGATTGGTTGAGGGACTACTCGTGTGTAATCAGAAGCAATCTGCTGAGTCTGCCCACCAGATC
This sequence comes from Protopterus annectens, assembly GCF_019279795.1. NCBI lineage: Eukaryota > Metazoa > Chordata > Ceratodontiformes > Protopteridae > Protopterus > Protopterus annectens. The sequence goes on from NC_056732.1 coordinate 1,666,037,355, forward strand.
GTTGATTTTCCCCAGGACATGTGTTGCAATTAGAAGGCGGTCTGAAGAGATCACCCACTCCCGCACTCTCATGGCCTCCCTGCACAGGGGGTAAGAACAGTATCCTCCTTGCTTGTTGATGTACCAGACAAATGACATGTTGGCATGTACTGCAACAGTCCCCAAAGGGAGAATGTCCTGAAAGGCTTGCAACCTTAGGAGGACAGCTCTCATCTCTAGAACATTTATATGCAACTTGGCCTTATGACATGACCATGTGTCTTGGACCATCTTCCCATTATAATGCCCCCCCCATCGAGACTGGGAAGTATCCATGGTCACGGTGGCTATGTGGGGAATGTTCACAAACAGTCTACCAAGAACAACACTGTCTGACTGAATCCACCAAATGACATGACACCTGCAGATGGGAGTCAGTTTTATGCAAAAGGATAATGGCTGAGACACGATGGACCATTGACTGGTTAGTGCAGAACTCACATGAAAAATCTTGCTAGGGGAACTAACAGAATGGCTGCAGACATGGACTCCAGGACCTGCAGGATCAGTCGAGCTGTGGGGGCTTGTAATGCTAAGAGCTGCTGTACCTGATTCCTCAGAATGGCTATTCGGTGTAGATGAAGAGAAGCTATCTGATCCCTTGTGTTGAGCTGCGTACCATTATAGATCATTATTATAGATTAGTATTAGGCTAACTGCTCTTGTGGACCATTTTAAGCTTAGCCAATTACCCCATGTGAGAATCAAACCCTGCACCTTGTGTCTGTAAGGTAAACACCTTAACCATTATGCAAACTTCCCAATGAACTCTAAATTCTGAACTGGAGTAAGGTTGGACTTGCTCATGTTTATAGTGATGCCCAGGGAGTGTGCTAACTGTAGAAAGTAGTCCCTGGCTTGGATTAGTCGATGCTTCATGGGAGCAGTTAGGAGCCAATCATCCAGATATGAAAACGCTTGTAATCCCTTGAGCCTCAAGTGAGCAGATACCACTGCCATGCATTTGGTGAACACCCAGGGGGCTATGGTGAGTCCAAAGGGTAGTGCTCTGAACTGGTAGTGATTGGCTCACAGATGGAAGTGCAGATATCTCCTGGAGTTCCTGTCTATTTTGATGTGATAGTACGCATCCTTGACATCTCTAGAGCACATCCAGTCATCCTTGTGCAATAGTGGCAGAATGGATTGAACAGTAACTCTTTATAATCTCGCATTCAAGACATATTCATTTAACTTGCTGAAATCCAGAATGGATATTAGGTCCCCTGTCTTGTTTGGCACTAAAAAGAAGTGGGAGTAGGTTGCAAATCCTCTCTGTTCAGTTGGGACCTCCTGGATGACTCTTTTTTTGCAACAGCTGTTGAATTTCTAGTGCTAACTGCTCCCATTGACTGGGTGGCACATCAGAAAAGGCTTTTGGATTGCGGGGTGGAAAGGAAAAGGAAATATAATAACCTCTGGCTATCACACTTAGCACCCAATGGGTTTAAATCAATTGGGTCCAGGCTTTGGAGTGCAAAGCTAATCATCCCCCAACTGCCTCCAGAGATGGGCAGTGTTTCAGGAGCACTGGCAGGTCTTATCAGGAGGGGGTTTCCCAAAGCACTGGTTCTGCAGACCCCCTCTGCCTCTGGAGCAGAGTCTACCACCAAAGCCTCCTTCTCTGCCTCTAGTGGAGGTTTCTCCACGCAAGTCCTGGAAAGGCCCTTGGGACTTGCAAAAGTGCATTTTCTTACCTCAAGCTGGTTCCTGGAGAAGGACCTTTGTGGGGTAGAAAACTTGATTCCAACAGCAGAAAGGGACTTCCCATACTTTTCACTGTAGGTAAGAGTGTCTCTAACTGATGACCCAAAAAGGGAAGAGCCATCATAAAGGACATTGATAAACGATGCCTTAAAGGGCACCACAAAATCACATAGCCTCATCCAGGCATGCCTCCTTAGGGAAAGTTCAGAACTGGTTGCTCATGAGGTGCCCTCCATGGTATGGTAGATTAACCTCATCGAGGAAATGGCAATAGATGAGAGAGTGGACAGCTTGGGAGAAACATTCTTAAATTTTTCCACAGGCATGGACTCTGAGAGAGGCTGATAGTTCTTTGATAAAGTCCTTCTGAAACCAAGTAAAATGTGCTAGATAATTCAACGACCTCTGCACAAAAGTTGCCAAGGCATAAATGCACTTCTCAATTCTGTCTAACACTCTGGACTCATTGTTCAGCAGATGAACATTGGCAGATTTTTCTGCCAGCTCTTTCTTGGTGTCTGCTGAAACCATGACAGCATTGACTACATGGCCCTTACTCCAGTGTTTCCTGCCTGTAGGGGGTGCTAAAAACTTATCTTGCTGCTTGGGTATGGGCTCAATAGGATCCAGTTCCTTCAATACATGACAAGATATTAAATCCAATAGGGCCTCTGCCTGGGGGGGGTCACCCAGGATGTAGATGGGCCCAACCCAAATGCTTCCAGGAGAACTGACTCCTCAGAGGAAGGAGGTTGGGCAGACCACCCACCTTTCTGCTTCAGGATCTTCAATATGTCTCCAAAAGAGACGTCTTCGGGTGGGGATGGGGGGGATCCTTTCCCCTCATTGGAGTCAGTATCCTCAGTTAAAGACTTCAAGGGTGAGTCTACGTGCATCCTTTTACACATCTTCTTCCGAGGAACTTTCTCAGCTGGGTATTTTGGGGAAGTATTGGAAGAAGGGGATCCATCCTAAGCAGGAAAATCCTAGAGGCCATTTGGGATGGGAAGACTCATGGCAGGACAATAGAGAGCAAGGACTGGATCCAGTGGAGGTACAGGGATGTGGATTAGGGAACCTGTATGGTCGAATCTCCAACCCGGGAGAAGACCCTCTCCAATACCTAAAAAGCCAAAGGACCAGGCAAAGCCCTAGCTCATTCCCCCAGAGCCAAAACTACTGAGAAAAAAGGGGCAGGGCTTACACTGGATCCATGGCCTCTAGAAGGGATTGGAACTGAGCTATCAAGTGTCAAAGCACTCAAGTGAAGGGACGGCTCCAAGAGGAAAGGAGCCAATCCCAATCCCCTGGACCTGGTACCAATGCCATGGCTCTGAGACTCACTCTGCTCTGAAAATGTCAGAACAGGGCTCATCATGGGCATTCTTGGCATCAAGGAGGGGAACTTCCTCTATGCTGTGTCCGACATGCATGGCAGTCCCAAATCACTGGACTCTAAAGCCTGGGTCTGGATTGGAGAAGGAGTCCTGATATCCCTGAGTAGCTCACGGATTTGACAGGGGGCAATTGAGACTACCCCATCTGGATCTGGGCCTTAAGAAACCTCCTCATCAGCCTGCCCATGTCTGCCTTGGACAAGCTTCTAGAGGACCTGGATGAAGCCAGTGAGGGGGCCAGGGAGTGTTTTGACCTGGAGGATAGAGCCAGGGCCTTTGTTGAGGTGCTAGGATCCACAGCAGTAGGATCCAAAGCCAGAGCTGATGAAGGTGTAGAAAAAATAGTGATTATCTTCCCCGGATCCAAGAAAGCTGTAGGATCTGACAGGGGAGCCGACTTCTGCAGATTTGAGGAAGTGGAATCCGCAGACTTCTTAGGCCTCTTCGGCTTGAGAGAGTCCCTCAGGGAGACATGGAGGGACCTCTTTTTGACTCCTTAGCAGCAGCAGCAGAGGAGGGAGAAGCTAAGGAAGGGGTCTAAGTCTTAGCCGAGGAAGAAAGAAGGTCCCTTAATATAAGTTTGTTCCATCTGTTGGCTAAAGCCTGAGGATTAAAGGCAGTGAAGATGGAACACTCAGCATTTAAGTGGTCGGCACCCAAGCAGTACATGCACTCCTTGTGGCCATGCTGATTGGGGATTTTATGCCCACAAGAAGTGCAGCATTTAAAGACAAGAACCAGTTTGTCAGCCATAATGAACAGCCTGCCAAAACCAACAAAAACAGGAAGAAGAAAATGGTAAAGGCACAACCGAGCCAAAGGAAAGCACAGGTAAGAGCTTTACTATAAGAGCAGCTGAGTACGAGAAATGTAATGATAAATTTAACGATAAATTTATGACTGACTTTTTTTTTTTTTTAGACAGGAATGAAGGACAATGCATGCACATATGCACACACACACTCTAGAAGAAAGAGGGAGGAAGAAATATAGCCAAAGGCACTTAACAATTTTGAGGACAGCAATATCTGAAAAGCTAGCCATGCTTGACAGAAGGAATCCGCAGCTGATCCAAGTCTGTGGGAAGTGGCTGCGCTGGATCTGAGGGTCAGATCTGAGACCCTATCATGAGGGTGAATGAGGGAGACAACATCACATCAATAGTTACACAAACAAAGGTTACAACAGTAATAAATATCAGTCACTTCACAACAAATACCTCAAGATAAACCTGCACTACACAGAAAAGAAACACTTTTGAGAAGTTAAGAAATCTTAGGCCGCAAGACGACAGACATATATACTGTTATAAACAGTTAAATTAGGTTAGACAAGGACAGAAAATGGAGAGAAGGGAGAGGCTTAGCCAAGCATTGAAAAATTAGAAACTTTGAAGATATTTTATGTAAATGAAAATAACACTAGCTTTGCTGCTCAGAGCTCCAGAGAATGCTTAAAAGTACGTCAAACACATTCTGAAGAGATTGTGTACAGTGGTTCATCATGTGAGGAGATCTCAAGCTCTGGAAAAAGCTATGCAATACTGCCAGCCTCAGATCAGTTCAGATCTGACTACCCAATTGCTAAGAATGGCAGAGAAAATAGCATCAGATGATCCTATTCGCCTTAGTCATAGGTGTGCTGTGATTACACCATGTCCCTTGTGAGCATCCAGTGGTGCTGAAATGAGGCCAAAGGATAAGGCTCTCAATTGGCTGAACATCCAGAAATTTCTGGATGACTTGGCTATCTTGATGTGGAGGAAGGTATCTGAGAATCGATCCAGTACATATCTTTAGATGTGAGAGGATCAACTGCACTGTGACCATTCTGAAATGGGTCTTTGATGTAAGTGTTTAGGCCACTGAGATCTAAAATTGGTCTGAGGTCCTTGTTTTTCTTGGGTAGTAAAAATAATTTTAGATGTTGGACCCTCTCTCTTCTGGTGGGACCTTGTGGATTGCTCTTTTCTCTAAAAGGGAAAGAACCCCCGTTTTGGCCAAGTTTTGCTGATGGACAGAATGCCTGGGAGCAGCTAAGTCTGATGAGGTGGTAAATGGGAAAAGGGTATGATATAAACTCTGGATATTACCTCTCTTACTCCATGCTCCTGTTTGATGGCCATCCATGCAACACAGCAAAGAGAAAGAGATGGCCCCCCACCTGCCTCCAGAAGGGAACAGTTGGATAACCCTTCAGGGATGCTAGTTTTGCTTGCCCAAAAAAAAATAATTTAATATTCCTGATTCTGCAATCCTCCATGACCTCTGGGTCTACCATGGCTACCCTACATAAGAAGGAGTTAATTGACTGGCACTGGGTCTTTTTAAATCATACAGATTTGGACCCATTTGGATTCCTACAGAAGAACCCTTGAGTGGTCTCAAATTTAACTCCAGCGGCAGACAGAGTCTTGCCTTCTGCTTGCACCTCAATAATTTTCCCCCAAAGTGGGTCCAAAAAAGGATGCACCATAACAGGGCATTTGTAAAGGATGCTTTGAAGTTATTTGTGAAATTGCACAGGCAAAGCTAAGCTAGGGATCTCACTGCGATGCCTGCAGCAGACTCCTTAGCCATCTCATTAGCTGCATTGTGCATTAGCTGCATGAAGAGAATGGGAATATTTAACATCACTCCCACTGTAGTCTATAATTGTACATGTGACTCTGCTATGGGGTGGGGGTTGCTCCTCAGAGTGAGTATGGTTTGGCTACGAGATTCCTACGGAAACCATTCATATGCAGAGCATACAATGGACTCAAAAAGTGTACGCACTCCTGTTAAAATGCCAGGTTTTTATGATATAAAAAAATGAGACCACAATAAATCATTTTAAAACTTTTCCCACCTTTAATGTGACCTATAACCTGTACAATTCAATTGAAAAACAAACAAATCTGTTGGGGGGTATGTAAAAAATAAAAAAGCATAATAAGCTGGTTGCTTAAGTGTGCACACTCTTAAACTAATACTTTGTTTGAAGTACCTTTTGGTTTAATTACAGCATTCAGTCTTCTTGGGTAGGAGTCTATCAGCATGGCAATATTTTCCCACTCTTCCTTGCAAAAGTGCTCCAAATCTGTCAGATTGCGAAGGCATCTCTTGTGCACAGCCCTCTTCAGGTCATCCCACAGATTTTCTATTGGATTTAATCTGGGCTCTGGCTGGGCCATTCCAAAACTTTATTTTTTCTTCTGGTGAAGCCATTCTTTTGTTGATTTGGATGTATGCTTGGGGTCACTGTCATATTGAAATGTGAAATTCCTCTTCATCTTCAGCTGTCTAGCAGGTGCCTGAAGAGTTTCATCAATTTTGGAGGGATCACAGGAACCACAGGCAGGAAAACCAGTGACAAACCTCACTTTAACTAGCAAAGACCAAATCCAAATAAACTGTGAGGATACAAGGCAAAGATGTCCAGGCAACTCGAAATATAATATAATAAAATACAGTTTTAATACGACAAACAGGATGTAAACACTTTCACAATGATAACATTGCTTCATCAGACATTCTACATCACAAAGAGCAAACATCATATACCCTTAGTAGTTAATTAAGCAATTAGTGCAACAATTACACCCCTCATTCATTAAAGCTACAATACAGTAAAATATACACTCCATAAAAACTATTAAAATATACACATAATGTACAGACAATGCACATAAACATATAACAATAGACAAACAAATGTCAAAATATGTACATTGCAAATAACATTCACTTTTTCCTAAGTTTACATGATTTTAATGAAGGTTTGAGGGATATAGAATCATTAAGGCCTGAGCCCAAATGGGCAGCCAGCCTCAGAATCCACTTGAGTTCTATACCTTCAGTCTCATTAACCACATCACCCAGCCTAGCGCTATCCTTCATAACATGAAGAACCTGGAATACAAATGTATGTTCAGGTCCTGTACATCCCGTGTGCTTAGCAAGAGCACTATATTCCAACCCCCTTTGGGTGCAATAAACATGATCCCTAATTTGCTATCTAAGTCAGCGGTTGGTTTTGCCCACATAAAATCTACAACTCTCCACACAATGAGCAATATACACTAGATTCTTGGTGCTACAGTCAGAGCAAGTTCTGATGTGCCATATCTGTCCAGTGTCAGGATGCTTAAAAAAGTAGGTTCATCAATATATTGACAAAATGAACACTTATTACATTTCTTAGTACCAACAGTTGTAATGTCTGTCTCTACTAGGGGCTTGGAATAACATAACCTCTGCTTGAGTGTACGTTTATTTTTGTATACATACCTGGGTCGAACAGTTACTACATTACTGACACTTTCATCCACTTGTAAGATGTGCCAATTTCTACACATAATCTCCCTAATATTCCCAATATCTCTGGTGTAAGAGATAACCACTGGTGTACTATCGTCATATCTTCTACGTGGCAGTTTAACATAGGGTGACCCGGAGAAATAGGGTTTGGCTCTACTGGACCTTTTATTGACCACTTCTAGATAGGCTAATTCAACTTCATCTTGGCTGTTGCCCCTACTTTGTAGTTCATGCCCCAGTATCTCTATACTCTTCTCAAAATCCCTCTCTTGACAGGATAGCCATGAAATTCACAGCATTTATTCCTTCACTACACTAGAAAAAACATGCTTAAGGTGCATGCTACCTCTATGTAAAATGAGGGTTGATAACACTCCTTTCTAAACAGCTTAGTGGAAAGACATCCTTTCTCATCATAGAATACTTCAACATCTAGAAACTCAATGCTACTATGAGAATACTTACAAGTGAACTTCAAGAATTCACAACTACTGTTAAGCCTCCCTAGAAACTGTAGTAACTCATCCACATCCCTAATTTTGGAGGGATGTCCAGCTCTTTGCAGCATCACTGTTGCCCCATATTTTCTCCACTTTTTGATGACTGTCTTCACTGAGTTCCATGGTATATCCAATGCTGTGGAAATGTTTTTGTACCCTTCTCCTGACTGATGCCTTTCAACAATGAGATCCCTTTGATGCTTTGTAAGCTCTCTGCAAACCATGCCTTTTGCTGTAGCAGGCAAATGAGTAAATGTCAGGAAAATCCTACTAGGACAGCTGAACTTTATCTGGGGTTAATCAGAGTCTCTTTAAATGATGGCAGGTGTGTACCAAGAAGACTGAATGCTGTAAATAAAGCAAAATGTGCTTCAACAAAGTATTAGTTTAAGGGTGTGCACACTTATGCAATCAGCTTATTGTATGTTTTTTTTTTTTTTATTTTTTATATTTTCCTCCTAACAGATTTGTTTATTTTTCAATTGAACTGTACATGTTATAGGTCACATTAATGGTGGGAAAAGTATTGAAATGATTTATTGTGGTCTCATTTTTAATATCACAAAAACCTGGCATTTTAACAGAGGTGTGTACACTTTTATATCCACTGTAGTTCAATGCACTTCAGGCAAAAGTGCCCAAGGCATAGGCACCCTTCCCCATCCAGTCCATTGCCCAGCTCCTTTCTGGTGGCTGCTGCTGCTACAATCGAGGAGCCCACCAGAAGATCCTTGGACTAGTGCTGCCTATGTATAGACAGGCAAAAATCTTATCTGGTTTTCTGGGGATAGGGCATGTGGAATCAGGCCCCTGCCATGCCCTCCTGGTGGCTAAATCAATGAGATGGTCAGCAGGTGGGATCACCTAGGAAGTAGAGGGTGCACAGTAATACACCTCAACACTTCCTCTTCCCTTGAAGGAGGATATGTGAGCCCTGTTACTGAGACATCAGTTTTAGCATTTTGCAGAATGAGGTGTCCATGTGGAGGTGTACTGAGTCTAAGGTAACAGTCTCTGTACAGGAGTCTATGTGCCTCCCTTTGCATATCCTCTTTTTTTGAAATGCTGGGGGGGGGATCCAACACCTCAGAGGATCTTGATAAAGGCTGTTTAAAGTTACCATCCCTGCTCTGTCCATAGGAAGGTGGCTAAACGAGCTTTGACATAGACTGCAAGGTATATCAGGGTGGAGAAGGCACCATTGGAAACTGTGTCAAAGTCATAACTAGAAAAGCAATCATTCTTTCCATAACCTTGAAAGACAATCAAGAATCAGCCAGTACCAGGGATACTCCCCTCAGTTGACATGAACATCATTGTGGAAGGCACACCTGACATGAACCATATGGTTATATCCAAGGAGGAGATTAGGCACTGAATCATTAAAAGCCAACATCTCCAACACCAGAAAGAGAATCATCCAAAATGGTACCAAAGATGAAGCCAAAGAGTTGGCATTGAGCACTTTGCTCAAAGATTTATTCAGTTTCGCAGGCCTCAGCATCAAATGAATCAGATAAGTTGATGCAGAGTCTGAGGGATGGATACTGAGTAGCTCTGGGCATACAGACTCTGGAAGGTAACTCAGCTCCAAAACCACTAAATCCACAACATGAAATGGGGAAGGAGCCAGTAATACAGATTAAGGGTCATCTTGATCCACCCAAGAAACAGAGTGAGATGGGATGACACCCAATTCAATCTAATAAAGGCTCTCATCATACCTTCCTAATCTAAACTGTGGTAAAGGTTCCTGTGTTGCCCATACCTTACTTGCATAATAGGAGGTTTCTCTGTTCACTGTGAGAGAGGGAACTCTGAGCAGCCTATCTGTCCCTGAAGGAGTGGTCTCAGCCCAGCAACTAGTAGCCCATTGGCCATTTTGGGCTAATTTCTATCTTTTTTGATCTCCCTGGTTTAAAAAACGCATTAGCTTGGTTTTGCGCACTGAGCAGCACCGTTTAGCTGCATTAAAACTATTCCCGGCTCCACGAAGTCTGCACTTCAATTTTTCCCTTGAAACTAGTAAAACTTCAACTCAACACTAGAAACAAGACAGTTTAAGTCCTGCACTTAGTAAACCTCTTATAATTAGCTCTAGTTTACAGTTTGCACTAAACCCTATACTCCAAGAAGTATAAGGCTCTCTGCTCATCTCTACTGGACAATCAGCATTACAGTTCACGCCATCTGTTCAGGTATGTCTATGGGGAAGTTTCAGGTATACTCTCCAGTCCAGCTGGTGAATTTGGGTATCCTGAGGCAATGCTACAATTGCCTTATGTACACAGACAACCCCCTCCTCCTCCCAACCAACACAAATGTATGCGAGAGATGCAGCTATACAGCCAAACTGGAGGCTAAGCTCTCTCAACCCACGACTGGATCAACCAGTCATGAGGAGAAGGGTAACAGTCGCACCACTTTACCAGTCTCACATAGACGAGCCATAGCTGCACCAGCAAACAACACACAGAAGTACACAAAAACATACTCGGAGGCTCTAAATAAGAAACTGCCTAAACAGCAGAGACCACCAAAGCAAACACTGAAGCAACCTCCACCCCACAGCAGAAGCCAGGTATCACATACTTCACAAAATCAGTGTGCCAAACAAACACAACCCTTAAGGCTAAATAACACACCTAACACATTAGTAATCAGTGACTCTATCGTTAGGCACACTGACGTCCCACTCACTAGACTGAACAAGGAGAAGGTTACCGTAAGCTGCCTGTTGGGTGCCAGGATCTGCCACATAACACAAGCACTCAGGTCACTCCACAACAAGTACAAATATGACTCTGACATTGTACATGTTGGCGTAAACGACCTGAGACGTACCTCCCTGGACTACATGAAAAGAGACATGGAGGAGCTCTCTGACCATGTAGCCCAGGCTGGTATGACTCCGACCCTGAGTAGCATCCTGCCCTCACCCAGAATGATGCCAAAATATAAAGATAAAATGATCAGTTTCAACAATTGGTTAAGCTACTGGTGTCGTTCAAAGGGGATCCAGTACTTGTCAGCCTTTGACGACATGCTTGACAAGCCATGTTGCTTCGCCAGAGACAGCTTGCACCTGTCACCCCTAGGCTTTCGATTATTGGCCAAGGCTCTTGCCGCCCCCATAGTGCCTTTTTTAGGCAAGGCTCAAAAGACAAACCCACCTCCATAAACAACAAAAAAAACAAAAACTGAGGGTAATGCTACTCGATGCCAGAAGCCTAAACCTCAAAATGTATGCACTCTAGGCTCTCCTCAGTATGGAGGAAATCGATGTATGTGCAGTAACAGAAACCTGGTTCAAGGCTCCAGAGAGCACCCCAACACTACCAGGATATAACTCATACTATACCTTTTGGCCCCAAAACCTGGACCGAAACACAAAAGGAGGGGGCGTATCCATATTCATCAAGGGCACCCACACCTCCAGGTTAATAGCACAGCACATGGAATCTGAGACCATCCAAGTGCAACTAACAGCAGGAAAAGTGTCCTTTCAATTTGTAGCTTGCTACAGATCACCCACCTTGTCTCAGGACCCTCACTCAGCATTCCTGAGAACATTGGAAAATATGAAGATTCTACCCAACACCATGCTACTGGGTGACTTCAACTACCCAAGCATCGACTAGGAAAACTACTCAAGCTCAAACGCCCTTGCCCAATGCTTCCATGAGTTTATAAACTCAAACACCCTTGAACAGCTGGTCACCACTCTCACAAGAGATGACAACATATTGGACCTGGTCATCACCAACATGGGGGACATAAGTTCCACACCTGAAGTAAACTCGTCATTGGTGAGATCAGACCATAAACTAATCACACTGGACATCCACATCCCGACCCCACCCCCAGTCAAGGAAACCAAGGTAAAAAACATTTCTAAAGCAAACTTCACACTCCTCAAGACCGAGGTGGGAAGTTTCAAAGCCCCCCAACAAATGTAAAATGCTGCTCCACTGGCAGAATCCTTCACAAGCGCATTCTATGAACACCTTCAAGAATGCATAGACCAAGCCATCCCAAGTAAAACCAAGACAAACTCCTCTAAAAAGAGGAAGCCAGTCTGGTGGACCCCGGCCATAAATAAACTTTACAACAGAAGGAGGAAATTCCTACAAGATAGAACAAATTCCCAAAATAAGAAGGCATCTCTGATTAATATCAGCAAAAAATTGTGCTCCCTCATTAAATCATCCAAAGCCAACTTTGAAAGAAATATAGCCAAACACTCTAAGGATAACCACAAGGCCTTCTTTAACTATGTCAAGAGTCTAGGGGGAACTCTCAGATATGCTCTGAGCTAGTGCAAAATGGCCAAAAATACACTGAACCAACTGACATTGGCAACATCCTGGCTGACAGGTTCAGTGCAAACTTCACCACCCCCCACCACCAAAAGGGCTCGCATCCATTCCAGAAGAATGTGGGGCTCCAGATATCTCAGACACACAGGTAAAGACAGCCCTCGCAAAACCAAAAACACAGCATCAATGGGACCAGATGGTATCCCAGGTTGTGTCTTACACGAGCTCCAAAATGAACTAACCCCTCACCTCAAATCACTGTTCAAACTTAGCCTCACTACAGGTTATGTACCCAAAGAATGGTGTACAGCAACAGTTGTACCACTCCACAAAGGTGGCACCACGACTGATCCTGGGAACTATCGCCCTATAAGCTTGACTAGCTTGGTCTGCAAAGCCATGGAACACATTTTCAAGGAGCTCATTAACAAAGACATTGGTAATCTCAAGACACTGGACCCTACCCAGTTCGGCTTTGTTAAGGGCCGATCTTGCCTCCTAAACTTAGTGGACTTCTTCAAAACAGTCACAAAGGCCATAGATGAAGGAAAGGTGGTCCACACAGCATATCTGGACCTTGCAAAGGCATTTGACACCATCCAACACTCAGGAATCATAGACAAACTCACCGGCTTAAACATTAACCTCTATGTCACGAGATGGGTTGCTAACTGGCTCTCAGACAGAACCCATATGGTAAGAGTGACAGGCACCATGTCCGACTCTAAACCAGTTACAAGCAGAGTCCCACAGGGCTCAGTCCTGGGACCCCTCCTGTTTGGTATATATTTCTCTGAAGTACAGGCAAACACTGAGGGACTATGGCTGACCAAGTTCGCAGATTACTGCAAATTGGGGACAATAATTAACTCTCCGGCTGACACAGACATCCTACAAAAGGGTCTCACAGAGACAAATACCTGGTGTCAAAGTCACGGCCTCAAGCTAAATGCCAAAAAATGCATAGTAATCCCCTTTGGGAAAAACAAAGTACCTACAAACTACCACATAGATGGTACTCCACTAAATACTGAAGATGTAATTAGGGACCTGGGTACCCAAGTAGATAGCATGCTCTCCTTTGATAACCACATAGCCAAAATGGTCAGGAAATCCTTCTATGTGGCCCACCTGATCACAAAGGGTTTCACATCCAGATCAAGGGAAGTGATTGTGCCCCTTTACTCTTCACTCATCAGGCCTATAATAGAGTACAATGCCTCATTTGGGATGTACCTCACTAGACACCTGCAACAGTTGGAAAGGCCACAGAAGTACCTCACTAAGAGGATCAGGGGCCTTAAACAATTTCCCTATGAAGCGCAACTAAGAAAATTCCAACTCTACTCAGTTGCTTACAGTCTACTCAGAGGTGACCTCTGCCTGACCTATAGGGCCATGTCAAACCCTGAATTAATGGGCATGCTTCACCTCAAAAAAACAAGATCCCTCAGAACCACTCATTCTAGTGACTTAAACCTTTGTACAACAATAAACAGGACATGCTGGAGGGATAGATTCCTGTCCCAGTGACTCCCCTCACTCTGAAATAAAATCCCAATCCATGTTCGACAAAGCCCTTCTCTGACCCTCTTCAAGAGAAATCTTGACGAGTGGATGGGTAATTGTAAATTCTCCCCTGGGATCACTTCAGGGGCCCTGCTAGACAGAGGCTCAGGCTACTAATCTGAAAGGGAGGCGAAAGCCAACACACTATGGCTAGGCTTATAAATTCCTCTGGGCAGATATCCTAGTACTTACCTATGAACCTATAAATAACCAAGACTTTTGAAGGACCTCTCAGATCTTATAGAAAAAGTAGAAGGAAGCAGAAATCAAGTTAACTCCTTCTCACAAGAATGTGTGCTAGCAGAAGACTGAAGGGCATTTAAAAGGAATTATGATTATCAGTTCCAAGACAGAAGTTCAGAGAACTTCGTTTGCAATAGGCAGCTGAGCTTCTGGGTTCAACCTGTTCATCTTCAGTGTCGAAGAGGGAATGCAAGTCATCCAACTTCAGTTTTTTTAGATTCTTGATCCATAGCTGCCTTCTCTTTTTCTCTCTCCTTCTCTCTTCTGGCATTTTCTGAGTTTGAATACATGGGAAACAGCCCCTTTACAATAAGCTTTTCTCACCAGTCAGAGAGTGATGTTGGCTCAAAGGCTTTGCAAAATGGACATTCCCATGTTAGATGTTCTGGCCCCAGGCACACAATACAAAGGCTGTACATGTCCTGGAGCATGATTTATGTCCACGTTTTGCACAATTATGAACGTTGTATTCTGGGGGCTTTTGTTTTTATCTTGCTTATCCAGTGATGAAACATAATTCACCTGCACGACTGACAACAACCATACAATACAGCAAACAAACAGCAACAGACTGTTTTTTATTATTATTATTATTATTATAAAGGACTGGGTCCACACCTGAATGAAAATGATAGCTTAGTAAACAGCTAACAATTGCTAATATTTATGACATCCTAAAGGAGCTAAGAAAGAAACAGCACAGAAAGGATAAGAGGCAAGAAATGATATATCAAAATCAAAAAAGAAGAGGAGCATTTACCTGCTGCACAAATCAGCAACCCATCAGGATGGTAGAAAATAAAATCTGGAGAGATAGCAATAGCATCCCAGAGGATTATGGTAGAAAAGGTTCTTAAAGGCGCTTGAAGCTAGGAGTAGCAGCATTGCAGATATAACACGTGACTCCAGACTCAACAATTGGATCGGATAGACTGGGTGATAAGGATCCCAAGTTTTTAGCTCAAACTATGCATACCATTACAACTGATGTGACAGTGAAGAAATTCATGCACGTAATACTTTGCAATGAAAACTCACAGCTATGGTAAAGGGAAGCCAACTTAAAGTACTATACATATGCAAGAAAGAACAAAATTATGTATATCAAAGCTTCAAAGCTTACCTGCACATATCTTTAACGTCGCAGTTATCTGCCTTTGTGCAAATAAAAGCAATCCTTCCATACTGACCATCCATAAAAAGCTGTGTACGTAGGCTTTTATTCCATATGTCTTTAGCAGTCTTATCATCAACAGCTCTGGTGATGTTGGACACAATCCAGACAGCATCACAAGTTTTTAAACACTGTAAAGGTAAAATGGCACTATTTTATTTTATTATTCATTTTACATTTGTTGACCGGGCTAGTCTAGCTGGATATATGTTTATTTTCAGTACAGGCCCGGGGAGAAAAGCTCCAAACATGAATAATGACAAAGTTAACAATGCATAGAACCATAAAGAATCACAATACACAGGTAGCATTGGTCTAGAGAACAGTTATAATAATAAATTTGTAAACTAAACAATTTTAGTAAAAATTAAACTAAACAATTCTACAAATCACACTAGAAGGTATGAGCAAGTCTTAGTTAAGGGAAAAGAACATATATATAATTCTCATATTCCAGAGTAAAATAGTAAGTAGATTTGGAGGCAAAGGTTACAGGAGTAGGGATAGGGGTATGAACAGAAAGTGAAAAAATATGTCAGTCTGGGTTAGTCCATGGACAAAGCCAGTGAGCTTTCAGATGTTCTTTAAGATGTTTTTTAAAAAGAAAAGTAGAAGCAAGGGTAGATAATTCAGCAGGAAGTTGATTCCTGAATTTTCCTGCAGTGTTTGAGAAAAGTGAATCCCCAGCTTTGTTGTTAGCTTTATTTGAGGAAACTAGGAGCTTATTAGCAGAGTGTAGTGTAGCTAGATTTTTATATGGTGTAATTAGATTAGTGAGGATAGGGGTGTTGTTAGGGTGGTATAGGATCTTTTGAGTAATAAGTAATTGTTGACAGAGTATATGGTTTTGCAGTTCTAGCCATCCAAGTTGTTTGAGGTTAAGGTAGTGGTGAGTTTTAAAGGGGGAACTTGTGATGAATCTAGCTATGCTATTATAACAGGTGGAGAGTTTAGAGAGGTTGTTTTTGGATAGACTGATATATATGACAGAGGCATAGAAAAGGGTGAAATGAGGTGGGTCTGGGCAATTGTTTTCCTTGCAGAAGGGGTAAGGATGGGTTTTATTCTATAGAGGGTGCCAAGTTTTTTGTTAACAGACTTTATAGTGGAGTTGATGTGTTCATCATAGCTGAGACGATTATCAATAGTTACACCTAGTAGGCGGGTTGTAGTCTCTGGGGTAATGTTGGTACCATTGTTAGAGGTTATAGAGAAGAAAGGAATAGGTGATTTATGAGTAGGAGTAAAAATCAGTAGTTTTGTTTTTTTGGGATTAAGGAGGAGGCAGTGTTGCATAAACCAGTTTTCAACATTCTGAAAAACAGTTTGGGTGAGGGAGTGGAGAGAGGATATATTCTTGGCTGTACAGATTAAGGTGGAGTCGTCTGCATATTGAATGCAGGTGGCTTGAGGTATGTTCATGTGTAAGTTGTTAATAAATAAGGAGAAGAGTAGGGGACCTAGGATAGAGCCCTGGGGTACTCCAATATTTACTGGAAGTACTGAAGACAGATTGTTATGCCAAAGTACTGCTTGCTGTCTATTTTCCAGATAAGACCTAAACCATTGTATGGCTTGAGGATCAAGAGAGTGAGCCTTTAGTTTGTCTAGAAGTAGGTTATGGTTAACCATGTCAAAGGCTTTTGACAGGTCAATAAATAGTGCAGAGGAAAACGAGTTATTGTTACGATTTTTATATACAGAGTCGGTAAAGGATAAGAGGGCAGTTGATGTGCTATGGAATGGCCGAAAGCCATGTTGGCAGTTTGCCAGTAGGTTATTTTGTAGTAAGTGGTTAAGTAGTTGTTTGTGAATACATTTTTCCATTATCTTAGCTAATGGGGAGAGTAGAGCAATAGGGCGAAAGTTAGAAAGCTCAGTAGATGGTCCTCCTTTATGTAGAGGGATGATATGGGATATCTTCCATAGAGCAGGGATTTTGCCCTCAGAGATAGTTCTGTTAATAAGGATAGTGATGGGATAGTCTATGGCTTTTGCGGCTATTTGTAGGAATTCAGATGGGAGATGGTCAGCAGTAGGGGTGCAAGGTTTCAATTTTTGAAGTAGCTTACAGATGAGAGATGTAGATACAGGTCGTATTTGAAAGGTAGGTAATGAAGTATTGCAGATATTTGGTTGGGAAGCAGTGAGGGGTGGTAAACAATTGGCCAGGGTTTTAATGGTTTCTGTAAAGTAGTTATTAAAGGGATCAGGTTGGAGTTGTTATTGTTGAAACCGGTTGGGTCTGGAGTAGTAGTGTGACCTGGCTGAAGAAGTTTGTTTACCCCACACCAGAATTTTTGTGGAGTTTGTTGATTGGTTTGTTGGAGGTGAAGGTAGAAATCTTTTTTGTCTCTAAGAATATCCTTTTTGGTGGCATTTCTTAGCTGTTTAAATTGGAGGTGGGTTGCTGGACATTTGGTAGATCTCCATTTAGCCCATATTTTATTTCTGAGGAGTATCTTTTGCCTAGTTTGTTTTGTGAGCCAAGGGGCAGATTTGGTTTTTATTCTAGTGGAGCAATAAGGTGCATGGGAGTCTAGGATTTGAAGAAAGTTAGTATTAAAGTAGGTAACAGCTTCGTCTAGTTCTAGATAGGTTAGTGGTGACCAGTCACATGCTTGCAATTCAGTTAAGAAGCTGTCTGGATTACAGAATTTTTTTAAGCAGGAGGTTTTGAGATTATGAGTAGTTGGAATATGGACTTTTTGTCTAATAATGTAGGTAAGTATGTGGTCACTGATATCATCCGGAAGGGTTCCTGGAGTATAAGATTCAGGGTGGCTATTAATAAGGATCCAGTCCAGAGTACTTTCCTTGTTACTAGGTTTATGTATTCTTGTAGGAGTTGTTATTAATTGTGAGAATCCAAAGAGGTTTATGTGGATGGTAGGATTTAGAGAACTGCAAGTGGACCAGTCTATGTTAACGTCACCAAGTACAATGGTTTCCTGGGGTAGTTGGGTAGGCAGGTGACTAAGCAGGTTCTCTAGAGAATACGTATTATTACCTGGAGGTAGATACATGCAAATTAGAAAGATTGATTTGGAGTTATTGATTTGGAGTTTGATAGTTAGGGTTTCAGATATGGTGTCTAATGATGGAAGCACATTAACAGGGGGAATTTGGAGGTTAGATTTATAGAGAATGGCTATACCCCCACCTTTTTTTATTTTACGGTAATTTCTGAGGATGTTATAGCCAGGAGGGCTAATTTCCTGGTCTAGAGTAGATGGTTTTAGCCAAGTTTCTGTAAGACATAGAATGTCAAATGAGTGTACATCAAGGAGTGCATGCAGGTAGGAAATGTTATTGTTAAAACTTCTAATGTTAAGGTGAGCTATCAGAAGGGAGTTAGATGGATTCGTAAATTGTAGAAACTATAGGTACTGTAAAATTGGTAGGATTAGTGGTGGAGTCAGTATAGGGGCCAGGGTTTGGATGAATGTCACCGTCTAGTAGGGGGTGTTGCTGGCGGTATTGTAGAGATTTTAGGAGTTTATAGAGGTCATTAAAAGTCTTTTTGGTAGAGAAGTAAATAATGTGGGTTGCTCTGTGGAATTTTGGTAATATATAGTTAGAGAAACAGGTTATGTTACTATGGTTAAGGGAGAAGATGAATGCAGATGGAAAAGTTTGTTAGCTGTAATGGTTTTGTTCAGATAGAGAAAGATATTCATAGGAGTTAAGTAAGCAAGGTATGGTAAGAAAGGCTAGTGTGGTAGTTAAGAGTAGTAAGTTGGTGAAAATAGTTTTATTTGTTGGGGCCATGGTAAAAGTAGATTTAAGTAGTGAGTAGGTTGTGTTAGTAGGTGATGTAGTAAGGAGAAGAAAGTGTTTGAAGAGGTTGAGCAGGTTATAAATTAAGCTGGTGAGAAATTAAAGGGGGCTTAGATAGGAGGTAGAGTAGTGTAGTGTAAGCTTGGAAAGCAGAGGGAGGGTTTCGAAAGAGAGTTTAGTAGTACTAATCAGGAGAGAGAGTTATGGGAGTGGCCTGGTGATGATGTGGTATGTGATAGGAAGAGAAAGGAAGGAAGAGTGGTTAGTGAAGTATATGTTTAAGACCACTGGGGGTGGGTGAGATTTGGGGGTAGGGGAGCGGAGTGGGTTTAAACAGACAATGGAGCAGCTAGAGGAGAAACAATCAGCAGAGCTGAATATTGAAGGTAAGTCAAGTATGTCTAAGGTGAGGAGGAGCAGAGAAAAGTTAGGAGTCTGTTAGAAAAACAGGAAAGTAGAGCAAGTTAGAATAGAGGGTAAAGTGTGATGTTCAGAGTAGTTTAAGGTCAAAGAAGTGTAGAATAATCAAGCAGAATAACAAAGGAAAAGCAGGAGAAATATTGGATGGGATAGAGGTGACGCCTACTGGGTAAAGCTAGTATTACAAGCAGCTACAGTAAGGAGGGTAGGCTATTGCAGATTACAGAAGGGGGATAGTTAGTAAGAGGGGTAGTAAGAGGTGGTGTAGGAGTATGGTTAACAAAGGTAGCTAGTTGGGGGGGGGGTAAGAGGCTGCTGGCTGACCAGGCTCAGAGCATGCTTTAGAACCCCTGAAGCAACAGTGAACGGTAGTATGTTTTACAGGCAGGACATAGAAACATACTTTCTTATTTCCTTGAGAGAGGGAGCAGGGAGTAGAGGCAGAGAGATGAAACGACGGGTCCTTTGTCGGCAGGTAGGTAGGTTCTCAGAAATTATAGGCTGGAACAGCACAGTGAAGATCAGGGTATTTCTTATTTCCTTGAGAGAGGGAGCAGGGAGTAGAGGCAGAGAGATAAAACCACGGGTCCTTTGTCGGCAGGTAGGTAGGTTCTCAGAAATTATAGGCTGGAACAGCACAGTGAAGATCAGGGTACAGAGGGAAAAGGCCAGGAGTGGACAGCAACCAGGGGCAGTACTAGGGTATTAATAAAAAAAAAAAAATGAAAAATAATAAAAAATTAATGAAAAAAAGTCTAAATCATATCACCAAATGCAATCTTGAATATGTCACAGTTTGCAACAAGTATCACTGTTGTTCAACTTAGTGGACAAGTGAATGAGAAGCAAACGAACATATCTAAGTCTGGCAGCAGATTATTTGTCATATAGCTGGTAAGAGTGAACTGGACCACTGCTATAAAGCAAGGAGGAACAGGGAAAACTATATATACCATAAGTATCAAACTGAAATTGCAAGAAAGGTATGAAAATGACAACAGGGGAAGACAGATGATCTGCCTACACATGGTCACATATGCACCCTTAGCATCATGAGACGTGTTTCTATTACGTGATCGAACTTCAACAAGTTCGAACACTATATGGTCGAAACTGTATAGTCAAACTTGCAGAAGCTCAAACACGTAGAAAAAAAAAGTAAAATAAAGGGTTGCAAGCAGGGGGGCAAGCCCCCTTGCACCTTGCACATGAGAGGCTGTGCCCCACACACACATCCCTGCTCTTTAAATATACCAACTCCGAGAACGCACTATAGTGCGGAAAGGGAATATTTACCTTTACTGCACTGTAGTGCGATCTCAGAGTTGGTATATTCAATGAGCGGGGAGTGTGGGGGTACAACAGTTAGTTTACTGTTGCATACTTTTTTTTTGTCCATGTTTGAAGTTTTGAAACTTCGAACAGGCAAGTTCGATATTGTCATGTTCAAAGTTTCAAAACTTCAATCATGTAATAGGAACCCTAATGAGACAGTGGATAGAATTTCAATTATTAGTCCGAGTTTCATAACTATTTGGACAGTCTCCATGTCAAACATAACAGACACAGTCCTGCAAATCTAAATAGAAAAACAACAAAGAACAGATATTGCAGCAAACACTGAAACACTTTAATATCATTAAAGTATTTTTGGGGGGTAGCCTTGTTCACTTGCACCCCCACATACCCACTACTTAGTAAATTTGAGATTTGTGCACTTCAGGGTAAAAGCACCCCTCTTAGGTCCACAAAGTCACAGTTCCATGGATCACAGTTTTGAATTCAGAGTTACAGGATGCAGAATTATGGGTCTCACACGTCTATACTGCACCCATAAGGATTAGCTAATCAGATCACCAACAAAACCCAACAGATTAAAAAATCAACAACCTTGAATGGGGAGGAAAACTACCAAATGTATTTACTGTTAAATAGGTGAACTGGCCACAGACCCATTTTAGCCATGAGCCAGAACCAAAGGCAACAAAACCAGTTATATACAATATCCAATAGCTAAACAGCATGATAAACAGATTAAAAGAGCAGTCTCAACTGGAAAGATGAATTAGCAGAAACAAAGGGTGGAACAGACAGCTTTTTTTACATTTGCAAATAAGAAGAAACAATGTTGTATTTTGTTTAAAAAGTTAATCATAGTAGGTCAGAGTATGAGCTCCTTCAAACAAACAATAGAGCAGCAACAAACTAAAGTGAAAAGGCTATAGATGAAATTGAAAGATCTAGACAGCTATAACTTTTGTCAACCAATGGAGAAGTTACGAACAGCAATTAATAAAGAGTTGAGGGATTTTTTTTTTTTTTGAAGGGCAGAAGGACATGAGTCGGGTGGGATAGGTTGATCCTTCCAATAGATCAAAATGGTTTGGGACTACCTGATGTAAAGGGATATCTCAGAGCTACACAGCTGAGACTCCTATACATAGCATGGGCAGAAAACTATATTTCAAGCTGTAGGGTGATGATGATGAAATGAGAGGAAGTTCAAGAAATGGGGAGTGGCTGGGATTTTGGATGCAGATCTTTAAAAAGAATAACAACAGCCATACAGAATATTATAATCATGGTGTAGTAGAGTGAGTTTTAGGAGCTGGATCAGCACAAGAGTGGAGAGGGGAGATTCTGCTGATGGGGATGACTGCAATTAGAGGTGCTGGAAATGGGCAAGAGGGGGCTGGAATTTACTGGAGAAAACTGGCAAAGGAACCAAATTATTGGGAGTAAATAATTAGAGAGGGAAGGGTAATGGAATGAGAGGAGGCCAAGAATACATTTGGAATGCAGGCCACAGACTGCCTTCCCTATCAGTTATTGAAATCAGGGTGTGGCAAAGAGAAAGGAAAAGTGGGATCCTATGGGAGGGACCAGCACTGGTAGAGTTTTTGGTTGAGTCTACAGCAGAAGCTGAAGTTGAAAAAGGAATATTGGTAGGGCATGTGAAATAGTGCCTGCTAACTAACTGAACCAATCAGGGAAGTTATTTTTATACCCGGGGCAGACTCCAGAGAAGTTTTCCTTGGGTGGATTGCGGATGTTGGATATATGATGGGGAAGAGGGAGGGAACTGGCAACATAATTTTTGGGAGTGCAATGAGTTGCCAGACTTTAAAAATTTCCTGCAGACTTCTCTGTCAGAAACACTCGATGAGCAAATTAGTGTAACTAGGGAAAATAATTTTTTGAGCTGTGGTACAGGATCTGAATTGCCTAGACATAGTAAGGCCTTGCTGAGTTTAATTCTGGTGGCTGCCAAAAAACAATCACTTGAAAATGGAAATCAAAGTCTAAACCAACCATATTAGAAGTAATGAGTATAGTAACAGAGATAAAAGAACTGGAAGTGGGATCTTTAGAAAAGGGTAGAGGGAATAACATAGAAAATTGGAACTGTAGAAACATGCAGAAAATGTGTTGGAGGAGGAATGAGGTTTAAGGGAAGGCAGAAGTTGAATAAGCCATGTAATGTTTGATTGACAATGACTGTATAGGCATTATATGTGATGTATATTGTTTACACCTAAAAATATGTCAATATGATTTGTTTTCATTTATACAAATGTATGATTGTAATGTCATAAGTGATAATTCAATAAAGATGTTTTTGTTATTAAAAAAACAATTAAAGCTCACAAAATATAGGAATTAACAGACAAAATAAAAAAAAAGGTGACAAAGCATGAAAAACCTAGCAAAACAAACCCTCCTTCCAACCTAATGCTATACAAACAGCTTCGTAATCAGGCTAAATGTTTAGTGGTCAAAAACAAAAAATAATACATACAATCTATTCAAAATCAGCACAAACAAAATCCAAAAACTTCTAGGGAGCAATGAATTCCTTACTCCACCCAGGTTCTAACAACACCCCATGCCCAAACCCAGATAAAACCCCCTCTAAATTAGCCTCACTCTTCAATACATACTTTATTGACATCATCACCACTCAAACTACTACCGTCCCACCCATCAACCCTGACACATTGAGCCCACCATCAGCCCATAATACCTCAAATTCCATACCCATCTTCTCATTATCACCCATTACCACATCCACCATCCAGAAACTACTTTATAAACTAAAACCTTGTACAAACACTCCTGATAATCTACCTGCAGAATACCTCCAACTAGCAGCCCCTTCCATAGCTTACCCTATCAGCATACTCTTTAACAGGTCCATTCAAGAATCCTACATACCAGATATCTGGAAAAATCATTTGTCATTCCTCTACACAAAGGCGGCAAAAACTATAATATCTCAAACTTCTGCCCTATTGACATTCTTTCCCCAATATCTAAAATATTAGAGAAGTGCATCCACACACAGCTCATAAGTCATCTAGCTAAATACCAACTGAGGTCTGCCACTCAGCATGGCTTCAGACAAGGACATAGCATCAACAGCCCTCATCTCCTTCTTAGATACAGCAAATAGAGCCTGTGACTCTTGCTCCTTAGTTTCAGCTCTCTTTCTCAATCTATCAAAGGCATTTGACACCATTTCTCACTCCCTAGTACTCAGCAAACTCTCCAACCTCAATCTTTCTCTCCCCACCCTACAATGGTTTACAAACTACCTCAAAAACCGGCAGCAATACTCTAAATGGCAAAGCTCTTCTTCCCCTTTCATCACTGCCAATACAGATGTTCCCCAAGGATCAATTCTCAGTCCCCTCCTCTTTAGTATATTTCTCAACAACTTTCATCAAACCCTTACTCATAGCTCTGTCATCCAATACGCTGACGATTCAACTATCATCTCCTCCTCAAAATTTCTCACCAAATTACAGCAACTTACCCAAAAAGCATTCAGATGTATTGAGCAATGGATGTCTCAGAATCACCTCGCCCTTAACCCCAACAAAACAAAACTTTTATTATTTGCTCCCACAAAAACCACCCCCATTGATAAATTTCATTTTACAATTACTTCCTGTAACAATACCATCCTAGAAGTTGTCCCTACTGCCAAACTGCTAGGTGTCATCATTAATGACAAACTAACCTTTGGCCTTCATATCCAAAGCAATATAAAAAAAAAACATCAAAAGCTAGGTGCCATATATCAACATAACTATTTCCTCAATCTCACTGCCAAAAGGCCCTCGCCTCATCCTTCCTATTTCCTATTCAGCTTTACATTGCTCCCATCCTTGCCAACCTACAATCTTCCCTAAAATGTAAGCCTGATTCCTGTTACAATAAAACTGACAAATTTGCTACAAACTCTAAATACTCTACCCACCACTGCTCCTCATTGCATAAACTAAACTGGCTGGAATCCCACCATCATCTTACTTACCTTCAACTAACCACAGCCCACAAAATAATCTACCAACCTGAACATTGCCCTTCCCTTTCATCCATACTGACCAAGTACCAGCCCAATCACCACCTCAGGTCAGAAAACAAAATGTTGCTGTCTATAGAGAAACCCAAACTGTCAGCTGGCCAAAACTCCCATGCTGTCTCAGAGTTATGGAATAATCTTCCTCCTCATCTCAGATCAATCCGTAAGTCTGCTTCTTTTAAAAAAATGCTAAAATTACATTTAGTGTCTAACTGGTGATGCTCCTGTACCCCACTAAAATATCCCAACACCTAACTTCCTACTATGGAACCTCCCTGTTTCTATTCTGTAATCTCTCCCACTCTTTTCTCTGTACCTTCTCACCCCTCTTCTCTCCAGCTTTCCATCCAGATGCAGTCTGCTCACTGGCTTCACCCTGTAATCTACATCCCTCTGCTTTGAATCCTACTCACTCACATGTAGAAACTACTGTCCTTCTCTACTCATATATACTGCTAAGTGACTTTCTTCTTCTACTCTGACTTTCATACTTCTGTTTCCATTATGTATTTTCAAGGTATTAATGGAATGTCATCAATGCCAGTTGACTTATCCTTTCTACTGTCTGTACATGTTTATATATCGACAATTGTTATAACTAATTGTATATAGTACTACATCTGTTTTATTCATGTATCTACAATGTTTTATTTTGTTAATTATATGTAATAATGTGGAGCTTTTCTCCCTGGGTCTGCACTGAAAATGGGCTCCTCCAGGCGAAGTGGACTTTCCTGGTCAACAAATGCAATAAATAAATAAGTAATCATGAAAATCCATTAAGGAGTAAAATCAGAATAATTGGAAATCAAGAGAGAGTGGTCAGCACAGAACCAGAGCAATTTGCAATATATACTATTACTTTAGAGATTAGTGATACCAGGAAAGCTGCAGTAAGATAGGCCTTCTGCTATTGCTTGGCTGTGATATTGGAAAAAGATAAATGCTTATTTTCAACTCTTTTCACACTTCTGTTTTACTGCTTATCTGTTTAATCTGTGCAACTGTTTTTAGGTTCCACCCACCAGCCCAGTTGCTGTTGTGCTCTTAAAGCTTAGTGGCTTTGAGTTGCCCTCCTCTAGTATAAAGTTCATACTGGACACTCCCCCCACGTCACATTACATCAGCTCATTCTACTGTTTTTAGTGAGAACTTTGTAAAGGCCCACCTGTTTAGCTTCTCAACTTTGAATTATCTTATTATCTTCTGTCTCCCCACTTTCTACTAATAAAAAAAAACTGTACCTCTTCCTACTTCATTTTGCTGCTTGTGCCTAGGAGTTCAACTGCATTTAGTTTGCCATATTTATTACTGCCTGTTGGTAGTCTCATTAAATTGATGACAGTATTCTACTGAATCACTGCTCTATTTGTGCTGTCTGTTACTGCTATGATTGTGAGCTACTGTTTTAAAGCAGTCTACTGATTAACTATATTTCATTGCTATCTAGTGCAATTTATTACTGTTTAACTGCATTTTACTGCATTCCATTGCTGTTTAACTGTTTTTTTCATACTGTGAGTTCTGTTGTTCTGACTATAACTGATTAATCTCTGCTTCACTGTCAGTTTTTTTTTTCTGTGTTCTTAACCTTAAAATTGAGTAGCATAGTCTAGATACAGGTCTGCTCATCCAGAGCTTCAGCTGCATGGTTTTTAACCCTTTTTGAGGTATTCCAGCTACAAATTTTCCCTTAGTAGCACTTGTGTTATCATCTAGTAGTACTACTCTTAGACCTTCATCCCTTTACCCTCTTAGCTCTTTCAATTACTGACAAATATGGATGGACGATGTCCCACACTTTCTGCTGCCAGTCTGGTTGACATGGGTCTCCTGAGACAGTATAGCAACTGCCTCATGTACACAAACAACCCTCTACTACTAACACCTAGGGACACAAATTGTGAGAGATGCAATTACATCAAGCACCTAAAGTCATTGCTCTCTCCCCCACAAACCAGTACATCTGGCACTGAGAAGGTTGACAACATGAACACCACACCTCAAACACCACCCACACCTACACAACACACCCCACATATGCGGAGGTCCTCAACAAAAAAGCATACCCAAACAAAAGAGACCTCTGAGGCATAAACGCACGCAAACTCCACTGCCCACCACACCACACACCACACATAGTCCACACACCTGTGTCTCACAGCCACTAAGGCCTAAACGTACACCCAACATATTAGTCATAGGAGACTCCATTGTGAGACACACAGATGTGCCCCTCACCAGGCTGGATAAGGAGAAGGTCACAGTCAGTTGTTTGTCGGGTGCCAGAATTCGCCATATCACCAATGCACTCAAGTCTCCCAACAGTTACTGTTATGACTCTGTCATAGTCCATGTTGGAGTGAGTGACTTGAGATGTACCTTCCTGGACTATATGAAGAGAGACATGATCGAGCTCACTGAATATGTGTCCCAGGTAGGTATGTTCCTAGCCTTAAGCAGCCTTCTACTGTCACCCAGAATGATGCCTCAATACAAACAAAAAATGATTGATTTTAACAATTGGCTTAGTTTCTGGTGTCATTTGAAGGGGATCCAGTACTTGACAGCCTGGGATGACATGAATGACAAACCACAATGTCAGAGATGGCCTGCATCTGTCTCCATTGGGCTTCAGGTTCCTGGCAAAGGCTCTTGCCTCCCCACATAGTGCCTTTTGTAGGCAATGCCATGAGGTCAAAACTACCAACATG
The DNA here is from genome assembly GCF_019279795.1 of Protopterus annectens. Lineage (NCBI taxonomy): Eukaryota > Metazoa > Chordata > Ceratodontiformes > Protopteridae > Protopterus > Protopterus annectens. The sequence continues at coordinate 1,666,064,886 of NC_056732.1, forward strand.
AAAATTTCATCAAAACATAAATTAAAAGTCATGCTGATAAACGCTAGGAGTCTAAACATGAAACTGTATTCATTGCAAGTATTCTTAACCCTGGAAGAAGCTGACATTTGTGCAGTCACAGAAACCTGGTTCAGAGCTGCAGAGAGCAACCCAGTCAGGTTACTCATCCTATCAATCATTCAGACCCCAAACCGTGAGCAGCAAGACAAAAGGAGGTGGAGTTGTTTTATATATATATATATATATATATATATATATATATATATATATATATAGGCTGGTCAAATGGTATGATGCAGAGGAAACACTCCAGGTGCATTTAACAATTGACAAGACCTCTATTCAATTCATGGCTAGCTATAAGCCTCCAACTTTGACTCAAGATTCCCACTCCACCTATCTGGACCTCTTCAAATCTATCAAGATTCAATCCTTTACCTTGATCCTGGGTGACTTTAACTATCCAACCATAGATTGGAAGAAATACTCATGCCAAAACACAAATGCCCAGAGATTCCTTGATTTCGTCAATGCAAATGTCTTGGACCAGTTGGTCGACATCCTCACAAGAGGTGAAAATATCTTGGACTTGGTATTAACCAACACAAGTAACCATTGCAGCATCCCTGCAGTGTCATCGTCCCTGGTAAGATCCAACCACAAAGCAGTCAGTTTCGAAGTCACCATCTCCCCCAACCCCTCCTAGCTAGGGTCAAATATAAAAACTTCTCCAAAGCTGAATACAACCTCCTGAAGGAAGGTATAAACAGCTTCACAACCCCCTCCTCTCTCCATAGGAAATGGTACATATGTCCAAACCTACACCAAAGTACTATTTGAGCATTTATATAGCTGCACTGAATCAGGAATACCAGACAGGATGAAATCATCCTTCTCAAGGAAGAGTAAACCTGTCTGGTGGACATCTACAATTAATAAACTCTATAATAAAAGGAAACAATTGCTGTCCAGGACCAAGAAGGAGCAGTTGCTTAATTAGAAGCAATCTTTCCTTAGCCTGAACAAGCAAATAAGAGCACTAGTGAAATCCTCTAAAGCAAACTTCGAGTTCAAACTGGCCACATCTGCTAAAGACACTCAAAAGGCCTTCTTCACATATGTCCACAATCACAAGGGAAGCATCCAGATCTGCTCAGAACTGGTGGTCAAGGACACCACATACACAAACGTTGTAGATATAGCCAATCTGCTGGCAGACAGGTTCAGTGTAAACTTCATTCCTCTGTTATCCCCATCAGTAAATCAGGACATCCTCAGTACTTGCCCCCCTCTCCTTATCTCTAGGGAGCAAGTCATCACTGCCCTCTCAAAGGCAAAAAATACAGCATCCATAGGATCCAATAACATCCCAGGCTGCATCCTACATGAACTCAGGCAGGAACTTGCAGCACCATTAGGCACCCTATTCAACCAAAGCCTGAGTACCAGCTTCATCCCAACTGAGTGGAGAATAGCTACTGTCATTCCTTTGCACAAACGTAGAGTGTTCACTGATCCAGGAAATTATAGAACTATCAGCCTAACTAGCCTGATATGCAAAGCCACAGAGCAGATTATCGTGGACCTCATTAACAAGAAATTGGCAACCTCCAGACACTTGATCCCACACAGTTTGGTTTTGTCAAGGGAGGTCATCCCTGTTAAATTTGGTTGACTTCTTTGAGACAGTCACCAAGGCCATAGACGAGGGGAAGACGATACACACCGCCTACCTTGACCTGGCCAAAGCTTTTGATACTATTCCCTATCTCAGGTATAATAGATAAACTCTCTCAACTAGGCATCAATCCATATGTTACCAGATGGGTAGCAAACTGGCTCACTGATACAACCCACTTAGTCAAAATAGGTAAAGCCACCTCAAGTAGTAGACCCATAACAAGTGGTGTACCCCAGGAATCGGTCTTGGGGCCTCTGCTGTTTGGGATATACGTCTTGGAGGTGCAAGCCAAATCTAGTGGGCTATGGCTGACCAAGTTTGCAGATGGCTGCAAGCTGGGTGCTGTCATCAATTCCCCTAGTGATGTGGACATCCTCCAAGAGGGTCTCACCCAAACAAATGACTGGTGCCAGAAATATTGACAATAAGATCCTAAGTACGCAATCAGTCGTGAGGGACTTGGGCACCCAGGTTGACAGTAAACTGACTTTTGACCACCATATTGCCTTCATTGTACGGAAAGCTTTCTACATGGCCCACATCATAAGTAAGGGCATCTCATCCAGGAACAAGGTGGTCATAACATCCCTGTATTCTTCCCTTATAACACCCATTATTGAGTACAAGACAATTTTGGCATGTACCTCACAAAGCATATGCAGCAGCTGGAGAGACCACAGAGGTTCCTCACCCGGAGGATACAGGGTCTCAAACATCTACCCTACACAGATAAGCTAAAAGCCATGTCCCTCTACTCAGTCTCATACAGACTCCTCAGAGGTGACCTCTGTCTGGCATACAAAACAATCTCAGACTCCGCCCTGATGGGACTGCTGTATATCCACAAATCAAGCTCCACTCGAGCAACCCGCACATGAGACCATGAGACCTCAACCTGGTCTGTGACATCAATAGGACTTGTTGGCGGGACAGATTTGTGTCCCAGATACTCCACCTTTTCTGGGATAGACTCCCTCTCCACATAAAGCAGAGTACCTCATTAACCCTTTTTAAGCACAACTTGGATAACTGGATGGGGAACAGAAAATACATCCCTGGGATTCTACCTGTGTCCCTGCTGGACAGTGGCATAGGGTGCTGACTTGTTGGAACATGGGCTAAATTCTTGGCTAGGCTTGTAAGGGCCTCAGGGCCAATAGCCTAGTAACTTCCTATGATCCTAAATAAAGACACACTAACAGGATAAATAGAGTGGGATGTTGGCAAGCAACAGTAGATAACAGAACCAGACATGTTTTTGGCATGTTTCCATTCCTTTTTTGTAAAAAATGAAATAATAAGGGAAGCAAAAAGACTTGGTTATTCTATTTTCATGATGTTGATAAAGCTGGTTGAAGAGTATTCTGAAATATTCTATAAGAGAATGAACCCTATGCCGAAGATATTACATGAACTACAAATGAATGGAGCAGCTGACAGATTAAATAAAAAAGAATATGGAGTCACCATCATGTTTTCCAACCACTTTGCTCTCTCTCCTTTATCTATTACTCCACTAAAATTCCACTCTGCTGAGCTCCTAATATTTCACGTTAAACTAAAGGAACATAAAAACTCTCTATCTCACTGCCCTACACATTCCCCCAGAAAATAATATTCCTATTCTGGGAGCCATCCTCCACTGGAAATCTAATATAATTTCTTATGAAGCAACAATTATTGTTTTCATCAATGTTGTTGTTTGTCTTTTCGGTTTTTCCCGGTTAGGGGTCGCCACAGTAGAACTCCGGTCTGCTAATGATTGGCAGTAGAGTTTTTATGGTGCAGAGTTGCCAGCCCAATACCCAACCTTCAGCGAAGGCACGCCCATTCCTGGCCATCACGCATGTCTTTCGAAGGTCACTCGATCGCGGGGAGGACATGCAGACTCCACACAGAAGGCACTCCAGCCGAGAATCGAACAGGAGAACCTCTTGCTGTGAGGCAACAACACTACTGCTGCACCACCATGGATAATCAGTTGGTAAACCATTAGATCACATTTACTCACCACTAGTATCAACCTATATGGATTCATACAACCAATAGCCTCACATACTTGCTTTAACAAAGACAGTAACACCTGTTCTACCTATTAAATTCAAATAGTAAATCAGAAGTAATTTCTCCATCTAAAGCAGTAACTTCTTCTAAAAGCTCATTAATATTCATCATATCTATGATTTTACCATATGGTGAAGATTTCAGAGAAATTAAGGACATTATGAAGAGAAACTGGGTAATTTTTACCACTAATCACCTGTTAAGAGCATTAGGTGGACAGCCACAATTTGTTTACAAGATGGGTAAAAATTCAAAATATTTGTTTGAACATCCTACCCACATTCATCCATTAAACAACAGGGGCACTACCAGATGTGGCAAATGTAATTATATTTTTGAAGGACCATTGTGTGTTTTACCTTCTATCACGAAACCTATTATATTTCATCAAGGTAATTGTGCTACAAAAGGTCTAGTATACTTGGCAGTGTGTATACATCCTGCAATTTTTATTATGCTGTAAAACAGAAGGATCATTGATAAAGCACATCTACGAACATACTTATGCTATTAGGCATCATAACGAAAATAATGCATTATATAAAAACTCAGTTAAATGCAGGCAGTTTGTTAAGTTTAAGTTTGGAATTTTAGAAGTTATCCAGAAGAGCACTAGAGGGGTATGGTGGAAAGTTCAAATAGAATGTAGAGAACTCAAATGGTAACTTGAACTAAATGTGACTGTAGAACATAGCAATTAATGAAAACATTTCAGTTTTACCAATATTAAAAACAAAGGCTTTGGTTAGGTAGATATGGTTCTGCCTTCTGAAAACATATTTTTATGGAACTGTATGTTTTTCTTGAAGGTTTTTCTTCATGTTTTTTTAAAAAAAGTCTTACTTCTTTGAATGTGTTTGTTTGATTAATAGGATTATGAATTGGTTTATTCTGATGAAGTCTCAGAATTTACAGAGACGAAAGCGCTAAATAAACTGGAAGCTGTTTTGTATCCCGTTGGAAGTTTGGTGTTCCTTTTTCTTATACTATGCAATTGGACTGGCTTCCAATTCTGGTGCAGCCACAGGTAGCTCAGTAATTATTCATTTGTTTTCGAAGTCTGAGTGCCTTTTTTCACATTTTTGCTGCAATAATCTATGAACCTATAATTCCTGTGTTCAAGTATACTTTCTCCTGCTTTTTTGGGACCAAAGAAAATGGATAGTCTGGCTTAAAGTAAACTTGGATATCACTTTAGGCATAAAAGTAGTATTAGTTTTCAAAGATACTAGGTCCCTGTGGAAAATTAAATAGGGTTGACCCACCTAAAAGCTTGCAATTCAAACACCATCCTTGCAGAGGTGAGTGCAATCAGTAAAGCCATTTTCCTTATTAAGAACTTCAAGTCAGTCAGATTAGCTGGCTCAAATAGTGAAACTGTTGGCTTCTCTAACACAAACTTGAGATCCCAAGGAGGAACCACCAGTTTTCTTGGAGGTCTCTTATGTAGTACCCCCCCCTTCAAAAACATTTTAACGTGAGACTGGACTGAAAGAGGGAATTCATGGGCATACATGCTGAAATGGCCAATAAGTGAATCTTGATAGAGGACTAAGATAGACGACAGGATACTAACTCACACAAACATTGAAAAAACAGATAAACACTAGTCCTGAATGGGTGCTGGTTATATTGCTGACACCAACTAGAAAAATCTTTTCCGTTTGCTTATATATGATTTTCTAGTAGCAGGCTTTATTGCTTCCATCAGTAACTGCTGCATATTGCCAGTAAACAGGTGCCTAAAAGGTATTAAGACCCTATCATCCAGTCAAAATAAGTTATTTGGAGTCAGGATTTATCAAACACCCCTGTTCTTCAGTGGGTAGATCCATTCTGTGAGGAAGTGTGTAGTAACTGCTCCTGGCCAATTTCAGAGAAGGGAGAACAACTGTTTCCTGGGCCAGAAGGGAGTCACCACAACGATCCTGGGGAATTCCTTCTGAATCTTCAGAAGTATCCTGGATATCAGTGGAAAGGGTGGAAAAGCATACAGGAACATTACTGTCCAAGGAAAAGAAAATGCATCTGTTTTCTAGGCTTTCTTCTATAGAGACCTGGAGCAGAATTTTTGCCAGCTGATTGTTCAGACAGGAGGCCAAAAGGTCTACTTGACAAACTCCTGACAGATGGATCAGTTTTTGGAAGACCCCCTGATCTAGTTTTCATTCATGGCAGTCTGCCTTTGTCCTGCTCAGCTTGTCTGCCACACAGTTTTGTTCTGACGGAATGAGGATGCCTATAGTGTGAAACAGTTTAAAGTTATATCCCATGTGAACATGTCTAGTCTGCACAGGGGGTAAGATCTACTTCCCCCTTGCTTGTTTATGTACCAGTGGCCCTGTTGACCAATAGCGATTTAAAGAAATGAGCACCTCGATAAGGGCAAGCACATCTTTTATGTGGGTCTGTATTACTACAACGAACGCCTAAATGTTCGAATCTGTAAAGGTCGACCTCTACAAATTCAACGTTTAAACATTCGAAATAGTAATAAAATATATTAAAAAAAAACATGTAGAAAGGGTTTAGGCAAGCCCCCCTGCACCCCCCACACCCTCCACTACTTAAATATACCAACTCCGAGATCGCACTTCAGTGAATAACAGTGCGGAAATGGGAAATTATCCATTCCCTACACTGTAGCACAATCTTGGAGTTGGTATATTAAAGTAGGGGGGTGTGGGGGGTGCAGTTGGGCTTGCCCCCCCTGCTTAAACCCTTTAGTTTTTTTTTTCTGTTGTATATTTTTTTTTTTAATTTTTTTTAAATTTTCGATCACTTAACTGTTCGATCTCTAAAGGTCAACCTTTAGAGATTCGAACATTTAATCAGTCGATTATCTAATATAGACCCTTTTATGTTTATATACTTGTGTCTATTGTCCCAGATACCTTGTGCTTTTTTCCCCTTTAACACTACTGCTCAAGCAAAGTACATGGTATTTGTGGTGACTGCATTGGAGCAGAAGTGGGGAAGGGGAGGCCTGAAATGAAAGAAATTTGATGTCTCCACCAAGTGACTTCATTTACTTCTCAGAAATCCAAGAAATGGGAACTGAAAAAATAGCAGGTATAGGCCTAGGACCAGAGAGAGACATCAGATGCCATTGTATCTTTCTCATGTGGAGTCTTGCAAGACATATCAAGAGAATTGTTGAGGACATGAGATGTAGAATTCTCAAGTATTCTCTGTCAGTGACTGAAGTTTGAGCGGAGAACCTCTGGATTAGATCTAAATTTTGATCTATATTTTCCCATAGAAGAAATTCTCTTTGTACTAAGGTGTCACACAGACACCCCAAGAACACAATCCTGTGTGGTGGAGTCAGAAAAGACTTCCGAATGTTCTCCTAGAATCCCAGCCTGTGTAGGAGGACTCTCACCCAAGATTGATATTCCTGGCACTTTGGAAGACACTCTGCAAAAATGAGCAAGTTGTTTAAATAGACCTGCAGTGAGCTAAGACAGGAGCTAGACACTTTGTGAACACTCTAAAAGCAGTGGATAGTCCACTGGGAAAGGCAGAGAACTAATCAAGTGAACCAGACATTCGAAACCTTAAGAAACACTTAAAGTCTGGATGGATAGAAGTGTGATGATAAGCATCTAGTGTTACAGAAAACTCAAAAGGGGAAGAATGGGAAATGGGTTGTGAAGTGACATCAGTTTGAACTTGATCACCTACTAATTTAGGAAAGAAAAGTTCAGAACTGATTTCCTGTAATGTGCTCTCTTTGGCACCAAATAAACATCCTTGGATGAAAACATTTAACAGTTACTATTGTCCCCTAAAACAGCACGTGTTTATGACAGAAGGAAACAGAAGGGTGGATGAGGAGTAACTCCCTAGAAGGGAGGAATTTCCTCCCACTGCCAACTGTAACCTTTTTTTAAAACAAGACATCTTTATTAAATTTTCATGTATGACATAGTTAATCTTCAATTTATATAAATGAAAATAAACCATAACAAGACAATCTCAGCTGCAAATATTATACTTTACAAACTGCTCCAACACAAATGTAGCTGCAAACATTATACATCACTTTTAATATATCCAATCATTGTCAATCACCCATTAAAAATAAACATAATAAAGCTATGCTACATGGGTTGGAGATGGAGGCACTGACAAAAAGACAGGAGTCAGAGCTGGAGGTGGCAGAGTTAAAGATGTTTAAGATTTGCATTGGGTGTGATGAGGATGGACAGGATTAGGAATGAGTACATTAGATGGTGAGCTCAGATTGGACGGTTTGGAGGCAAAGCCAGAGAGGCAAGATTGTGTTGGTTTGGACATGTGCTGAGGAATGATTCTGGGTATATTGGGAGAAGGATGCTAAGGATGGTTCTGTCAGGTAAGAAGAAAAGGGCAGAGCCTAAGATAAGGTTTATGGATGTTGGTGAGAGAGGATATGCAGGTGGTTGGTGTGACAAATAAAGATGTAGAGGACAGGAAGAAATGGAAACAGATGATCCACTGTGGCGACCCCTATAGGGAGCAGCCAAAAGAAAAAGAAGAAATCAGTCAACTATTAAAATCTCATTTTAACATCATCTAGGAGGTTCTGAGAATGCAATCATGCATACAGTCTCAAAACAGTGCCAGTTTCTATAACCCTTTAGTCATACACATACTGTATAGAATGATTAGTGAAGTCTCCAAGCTTTGGAATAATCTCCCTCCTTCCATAAGAACTATCAGCAGCTCCACTAATTTTAAAAAATCCCTTAAACTTCACCTCTCATCACATTAGATATGCACCTGCACCCCTAATTACAACCCCATTACCTGACCCATCCCTAAATCCTACTCATCCTATCTCTACACCTAGGCTTTGTTTCCCTTCTCTCTATCACATCAACTCCTTTTGCTGACACTTAGCCAGTGCCACCCCTACTCTAAGCCTTCTGCCTCCTTCTTCTTCCCTTTAATACAGTTTCCTCTCTCAGCTAACAATCTTACATACCATTTAAAATGTATATTTCTATACTTCTACCATGATTTTAACAATTCTTTACTGATATTACCAAGTTATATAATGTTATTACCGTATTATTGTATGTAGATCTTACCATAGTTTTGGATGTTATTTACTTATCTAATGTACTGCCTCTGATATACTATGTATTATGTGTTTTTTATGTAATTACATGTGGGGCTTTTTTCTCCAGGCCTCCACTGAAAATGGGCTCATTTCTGGCCCAGTGGACTTTCCCGGTAAACAAATGCAATAAATAATAAATAAAACAATAGAAAAAAATTAAATTATTTAAAGCAGATTTTTCCTCACAAGAAGAAACTGCAGACAAAGCATTTCTCATACTTTTAACAATAACTCAGGACAAACCTGAACATATTAGCCTGTCAGTTCAAAATTCTGAAAATCAAAGTTGCAAAAACATACACCCCACCCCCCCCCCCCCACCCCACCCCATACTTCAGTAATATTGCCATCCTTATCAGAAATAGTAGGGCTGGAATTAACTGTTTAGCAGCAGAAGGATTGACTAGAGCTATAGCTGCTGGATCAGGTAGACTGTATAAAAACCTAAGAGATTAAGGAACTTTACACATTCAATACACCTTTTAGGAGTAACTGTCTGACTATCAAGAAAATTGTAGGCACTAACATACATCCTCCAAAGCTGAAAGAACTGGAGGAAGCGGTGCAGATTCTAGAAATTCATTCTGTAACAGCTCACTATATTTTCTGAGGGAATGAGAAACCTCAGTGAAAATACTGGCACATTCTGGAAATAATCTCTGAGAAAAAGAAACCCCCACAAGGAGAGTCAGAAACAAAGCTCTCCTCTGAGACTGAATCAAAAACCTGAGTAGAAAACTCTGCATCTCTCCCTTCATCCAGAATCTTCAATCTCTTCAGGAAAGGAAATATCCATCTTTCTTTTACCAGAAACTACTTTACAAGAAGGATTGATAGATTGAATCAAACCTTGAGACAGACCCAGTAATCTACTCCTGCCTAAGGAAATTTGAGGAGGAGTAGATACATGTTAAGCTTTCTGTTTCTTTTTGACAGGGACATTGGGACCAACAGCGTTATTAATGGCAGCAGCAGTCTCCCCAGGGATCAGCACAATATTCTGACAAAACAGTGAAACCTTCCCTGTTCCTTCTCCCAGGACCAACAAGAGTGGCTCTCTCTTACCTATTGAAGGGACCCCAGCAACCACAGATAATGCAGACAACCCCTGGTCCATTGTGGCTCTACGTGCTTCACTACAGGGATACAGGGGAAATAGGAGTGGTCTGAGGTACAACTAATGGCCACAGCAATGCCATCCACCTGTGGCTGAGGCAAATTGTTAAATTGCTGTGATGGCAAAGGCTGTTTGCTTAACTTCTTCTTTTTGTGGCTGGAAGAAGGACTGACCATGGGACCAACATGGTTGCTCCTTCTCTGGGAAAACAAGCAGTAAATGCTGGTAAAAACAATAACCCTTTAAAAGTCACTTTTTTTCACAAACAAATATTAAAAATCTCTTTAATACACTGCGCCAACTCCACAAGGTGAAATGAATGAAAGTTATGTACTTACCATGATGAAAGATTGTGTTGTCTTCTTTTCATCAGGTTCAAACTTCGGGTATATCAGATCCGAATGGATCCAACCTCGGTGCCTTTCAGAACATGTGGATATGTGAGTCTGACTCCTCCCCTACCCATAATTCTCTCTTTTCCTCTCAATATCTCAGAGTGAGTTTGCCCATTCATAAGAGAAAAGAACATTATTTTGTTATTCTTATGGGAAAGGGAAGGGTACCCAACCACCTAGACCAGTCAATGACTTGTATAGAATCTTAAGCCAGTTGAGGTTACCATCAACAAGGCTACTGGTAGTGATAATTTGGATGGGAAACAAAGGGAGGGATGTTGAACTAGACAAAAAGAAGACAGCACAGATCTATTGTTATGATCAATGCATAATTAGAAAAAAGAACTTGCTGCACTGTTGTTGAGAGGAGAGGCAAAGAGGTCACAGCAAGGTTGACACCCAGTGATGAAAAATCATTTCCATCACTACAGTATTGAGAGACTACTCATGTGGTATCAGGACTGATTTGCTGAGCTTGTCAGCTAAGATGTTCGATTTCCCCAGAATGTACATTATTACAAAAAAGTGGTTGGAGGAGATCACCCACTGCCAAACTCTCATAGGATCTGACTCCCCCCGTTTGCTGATTTACCAAACCACTGATATATTGTCTGTCTGGATAGCAATTGTACCTAGAGGGAGGGAGTTCTGAAACGCCTGCATCACTAATAGGACCACTCTCATCTCTAAGAGATTGACATGCAAACTGGTCTCTTCTGGGGACCTCATATCTTGAACAGTCCATCCCAAGAAATACTCCCCCACCCCAACTGGGAGGCATCAGTGTTCAGCATGGCCTTTGGAGGAGGAAAGATAAATGGGTGTCCCTTACAAAGCTCATTGGACTGGATCCACCAAAGTAGGGAATCCCGCACAAAATCTTTATAGGAAACTTCCATGGATGTTGTAGCTTCAACCGTTGTACTGACAGGATCCACTGAAGAATTCTCATGTGAAACCAAGCCATAAATAATAGGGTGATCGCTGCAGCCATCAATCCTAAGGCTTGAAAAATCAGTCTCGCAGGAGGATCGGGATGGTCTAGAATCTGTCTGACATCCAGTCTTAGAGAATGAATTCTGCTCTGAGGTAAGAAAGAGAACTGTTTCTGTCCAGGCAAGCTCCTATAAACTCCAAAACTTGAACTGGTTGAAGATGGGACTTGGAAAGATTTACTGTGATCCCTAGGAATGGACACAACTGGAATAAGTAATCCTTGGCATTCTCTAGGAGATGCTTGGTTGGAGTGAAAAGAAGACAGTCATCTAAATATGGAAACACTGTGAATCTGTGCAGTCTGAGAAGAGCTGCCACCACTGCCATGCATTTGGTAAACACCCCTGGGGCTGTGTGGGGTGGGTTCTCAACTGCTAATGACTGGCTCCCAGCCAAAAGTGCATATATCTTCAAGAGCACTTGTTTATTTCGATGTAATAGTATGCATCCTGAAGATCTATAGAGCACATCTGGTCGTCCTTCTGTAGAAGAGGCAGAAGGGACTGAACCGTGACCATCTGGAACTTAGAGTTCTTCACAAATTGATGTAGATGACTGAGATCCAGAACAGGTCTTAGGTCCCCTGATTTCTTTGGCACTAAAAAGAACCTTGAGAAAATTCCAGATCTTCCTTGTTCTGGTGGGACCTTTTGGATGACTGTCTTTTCTAGCAGCTTTTGGAGTTCTAATGCTGCTAATTCTCTCTGACTGAGTGGAACATTGGGGAGACATGTCTTTTGTGAGGGGATATGATCCTTTGCACCCAAGAATCTCTTGTGATGGTTGTCCAGGCATCTAGGTGTAAGGAAAAATGCCCCCGACTGCCTCCAGAAAAGAACAGTTGGGTCACCTATCAGAAGCACTGAAAAGTCCTGCCCAAGAAAGAATCTCAAGACCCTTGGTTCTGCGGACCCCCTCTGCCACATGACTGACATCTTCCATTATGATTTTCCTCTCTGCCTCTGGGAGAAAAATCCCCACGCGAGTCCTGAAAAGGACCCTTGAGATGTTTGGAACCATATCTTCTTACCACCATGCTGATTCCTAGATAAAGGTCTTTGCGGGGTAGAGAAATGGATTCCAACAGCAGACAAGGTCTTTCCATCTTTCTCATTGCAGGAAAGTGTGTCTTTAACTGTGAGCCCAAACAGGGAAGATCCATCAAAACGAGCATTGATGAAAGAGAATTTAAAGGGATCCTCAAAATCACACAGTCTCATCCAGGCATGTCTCCTTATGGCTACACCTCAACCAGCAGATGGTGATGAACCTTCAGCAGCATGAGATCTTAACCTCATGGACGCATAGGATATAGATTGTAATGTGGCCAGTTGGAAGGAATACATTTTCTGTTCCTCTGCTGACATGGACACTAGGGTAGGCTTAGAGAGTTCCTTGATCAAGTCCATCTGTAATCTAGTAAAATGTGCCAGGTAGTTGAGCAACCATAAGGCAAAGGTTGTCAAAGTGTAAACACGCTTTCCATACCTGTCCAATGCCCTTGCCTCCCTGTTAGGGGGATGGACAAAGGAACTCTGTTCGGCAGGTTCCTTTTTGGTGGCTGCCCCCACAACCATAGCATCTAGAGGAATGCTCTTACTCCAGTACTGTCTGTCTTTGGGGGCTCCTAAATTCTTGTCCAGAGATAGGCTCTATGGAATTTGGTTACTTCCATGCCCAGCAGGAGATGATGTCTATAAGGTCATCTGGCAGGGAGTAACCCAAGGCGTAGATGGTCCAGATCTGAAGGCTTCCAGAAACACAGACTCTTCTTGGGAAGAGCTTTGGAAGGACCAACCACCTTTGTTGGTGCAGGATCTCTAAAATGTCTACAAAAGAGGCATCCTCAGGTGGGGACCCTTCCCCTCATCACAATCAATGTCCTCACTTATAGATTACTGAAGGGGATCTAAGTTCCTCCTCATAAATGTCTTCATGTGTACCTCTTCAGTAAGGTGTTTTGGACAGGTATTAGAAGAGAAAGGGAGCTCCTGAACAGGAACTGTCTGTAAGCTCTTATGGACTGGCTACCTCTGTGGAGAAGGGTGACAATACTTAGGGCTCAAAGGGGTCTGATCCAACACTTTTTGGATTTAGGAGGGTGGCTCTGAATTCACAGCAGGTGCAGGAGATTGTGTCAGGGAATGTGTTCCTTCAACTCCGATGACTTTGCTTCTTAGCGGGGGTTTGATCCCCTGAAGTAGAAGCAATAGAGAAGCAAGAAGCTGGCTAAAGGCCCTTCAGAACCAAGTTATTCCACCGATCACTGATCATCCTTGAGTTAAAGCCTGCACAGATCTCACACGATACCTGTAAGTGAGAAGGACCTAAACAATATATGCACTCCCTGTGGGCATACAAATTGGGTACCTTATGCCCACAGGAAGTGCACTTCTTAAAACCAGTTGGCTTGAGAGCCATACCGACAACCAAACGCTAGTCAACAACAAAAGGAAGAGAAAAGAGAAGAGAGAAATTCTACCAGAAATTTTATACAAATAATTTTTTTTATATATATATATATATATATATATATATATATTTTAGAGAGAAAAGATAAAGAAAAAGATTAATTACCGACAATGGTAAAAAAGAATACCTACATGGTAGAAGAAGGCCTAGTACCAACAATGGTACTAAAAGTTACCTAAATAGAAATCCAAAGCTAAGGAAGGTAAAGGGAGGAAAGCTAAATAGAAATATATACTAAATATAACAAAATAGAAAAAATGAATTGTATCTACTCACAAAACCTAGCAAGGCACCCTAGAGCTTGAGAGAATGCAAGTCCAACCAAATCATTAGAGCAGCAAATGAGATCTGAGTAATCTGGCAAGTTAGGGACATTATTAGGGTTATTATTATTGGTCACTGGGTTAATTAAACTACTATATATAGATCCATTTAATGTTTAAATAATGTCTGATGAAGTCCATTTGGTTTGGATGAAAACGCTTAGGAACTGTGTTGTTTGAATCGCGTTAATGTGATGGACTGTGTAGTTCGTTTTATTCGTTAAAAACGTTTCAAAAGGAGTTACAGAAGTTTTCCAGTTTTTCTTTGGCTTATTGCACTCTGTTCGTGGGATTTTTTTACATTATTAGGGTTACCATATGTCTGGGTTTCCCCAGACACGTCCTCTTTTTTTGGCTTCTGTCCGGGCAGTTTTTGAAAATTCTGCGATTTGTCTGGGTTAGCATTTTCAAAAATCAGATGTCCCTATTTCAGTGGGATTGTCCCGGGATCGGCAGTCTGATCCCGAGTCCCACACTGCCAGTTACAGTCCCAGCAAAACAGCCTCCGCTTTGTTTTTTTTGATTGGCTCATAAACTGGTATACCAGCCAATCAAAAGATTGCAAAATGGAGCTCTGTTTAATGCGGAACTGCTTGATGTTCCACACTGAACAGAAGAGGGTCTGCTGTGCAAGTTTTTGATTGGCTCATATACCGGCATACGGGCCAATCAAAAATCACCAAACACGGAGCTACCTTGTCTTTAATGTGGAACTGCGATGTTTCACATTAAAGACTAAAGACCTTTTTTTTTTGGTCTTCGCCTAGTGTGAAAGACCTTTTGTCCCGACCCGGCCAGTAAAGAATCTGGCAACCCTAAAAGAGGACGAAAAAATATGTGCTGGTATAATACCAGCAAATATTTTTTCATCCTCTTTTTCATATAACCAAATATGGTAACCCTATGCAGTATGGGTAAAGGGAGGAGCTCGAAAATGGGATCCAAAAATCTAAAGAGATTGGCCGGGTTGGATCTGAGAACCATACTTTGAGGAATGAATGAAAATGACAAAATCAGATCTATTGAGTTTGTAGGAGAGTTTTATTTGTGTGGGGATACTATTCTAGAGTTTAGCAATGTTGGTGATGAATGTCCAGCATATGTAGAATATATTCACCTTTGAGAATTTTGGGAAAAAGACTGGTAGATTCACTTACTGATTTAAGTTTGTTTTGGATGCCACCTTAGGAAGGATGGATGTGTTAGTCCTCAAGGAGACCCTGTCTTTATGGAATAAGAGATAAGGAGGTTTGCATGAAAGGACTTGTAACTCTGAGATCCATCTGGCAGATATAACATCCAGTAGAAAGATTGTTTTCCAAGAGAGAACCCTCAAGTCTACTGATGCTGCTGGTTGCAATGGGGGTTGAGTTAATGCTTGTAGCATGACTGTTATATCCCAGGGAGGTACTGGGTCTCTGATAGGTGGTTGCAGGAGAAACATGCCTCTCAGAAAGGCTTTAGAGTCTCTTAAGGAAGCTATAAAATTGTCATTTTGCCCTATGTGGAAATTGTAGATTGTAGCCATTTGTACCTTGATAGTGGAATAACCAGAGCCACTGTTGAAAATTTCAGACAACAATTCTAATATGGAAGGAATAGGAGCAAAAAAATGGTCAACTCTTTTGACACAGCCCAAATGAAAAAGCTCTTCCACTTGCTATGGTAGACCTTTTACTGTGGATTGTTTTTGAGAGGCTGAAATGATCTGAACAACTGATACTCGGAGCCTGGCATCTCTGGCTAAGGTTAGAATGGAGGAACCAAACAGTTAATTTCATGGATTTGGTCTGAAGGAGGCAATCCAGATGGGTGAGTTCATTAAGGGAAATGGGGGGACATAAAGGAGATCTGAGAGCCAACTGTGGACCACAGCATCCTTCGCTGACTGCCCCTGCAGTGGGATCATGGCAAAGTAACTGTTGTATTTGTTGTTTAGGTAGGATGCAATGAGGGTGCCACAAGGTTGGCCCCAGTGATGGAAAATCAAGGTTGTCACTACTGGATTGATGGGCCACTCATGAGGCATAAAGACAGTTCTGCTCAATTTGTCCACTAGTACATGGGCCAACCCCAGTATATGCTTTGCTATCAGAAAGCGGTGTGAAGACATCGTCCATTGCTAAATTCTCATGGCCTCTTGACAAAGGTGACAAGAACAGGTTCCTCACTGTTTGCTGATGTGCCAGACTACTACCATTGTGTCTGTTTGTATGGAAATCACTCCCTTGGGGAGAACACCCTGGAATTCCTACAATGCTAGCAGAACTGCTCTCATCTCCAAGACATTGATGTGAAGATTAACACCTATATGTGACCAAGTACCTTAGACTATCCTCCATTCAAAATGCCATCCACCCTCACCCTAGAAGGGAGGTGTCTATTGCCACTACAGCCTCAGTGGAATGGCTGGCCTTTTGTCAGAGAAGGAGATTTTATCCACCAAGAGATGTGATCTCTGCAGATTTGAGTGATGTTAGTTCTCACATACAGTAGATGAATGTTTTGAGACCTTTGTACAAAGAGAATCCATCAAAATATTCTCATGTGAAATGTGGCTAATGGAACCATTAGAACTGTAGAGGCCATCAGACCTAAAACCCAAAGAATCAACCTTGCTGGAGGAGAAAAGTGTTGAATTACTTGTGCAGCTGTGAGATGCAGACAGAGAGCTCTGGATTGGGGAAGACCTGCAGTATGTAGTCCTGAGTCCAGGTAGCATCTGATGAATTCCATTCATCGTTTCAGGTTGCGTGGCTTTTTGTCAGACTGAATGTAATTCCTAGATTCAGCATTAAGTGTAACAGAAGGTCCAGTTGATGTAACAGTAGATCTTTGGAGGTAGAAGTTAGGAGACAATCATTCAGATATGGGAAAACTTGGATCCTTAACAGGCATAGATGCACTGCCACCACTGCCATTATCTTGATAAACACCCACACGCAGGTTCAGGCACCCAGCCAGTGAGACATTTCCCTGTGGTACATTTGACTGGGGACATATGGCTGAATTGACATTCGGCTGCAGAGAACTATGGCTGTTGGCAAATTCGCTGTGGGCAAAGAAAGGACTGTGTTGTCATGTCCACAACTTCAATAACCAAATTCACAGGGGGAAGAGAATGTCTATGGTTCCCATGGCAACATGAGACAGCAGGCAATATGGCAGGCATCAGCAGCAGACTGGCCAGAGGGTATGTCAGTGGCAGTAAAAATGCAGTGCACAATGGGCAGTGCCTTTATAATTGATGTATGTGGACCACTACCCCCTTCACAGTGTCTAGGGAACAATACCTAAAATAAGATAAAAACTCTGTGATTTATGGAACCACATCTTCTTTCTAATACTCTGATTCCTAGAAAAGGTTCTCTGTGGGGTGAAAAAGCAGAAACCCACTGCCCTGTTAACTCCTGGTTACTGTGTCCTTTACTTTGGGTCCAAAAAGAGTGGAACAAACATAAAATGCATTAATGAAGGATGCCTTAAAGCCTTCTATGAAATGACAAAGAAGTATCCAGGAGTGCTGATACATGGTGATGTCAGTGCCTGCTGCTCTAGCCGTGCCATCAGCTGCATTGGAAAGCAGTCATATGGCTATGTTAGAAGTAGACTGTAGGGTAGAAAGCTGGGAGTCCATGATCTTCTGAACTTCATCAGGTAAAATACCAAAAAAAAGACCTACAAAGATATTTGGTTAAGTGTCTCTGGAATCTAGTAACATGGGCCAAATAATTCAGTGCTATGAGTGCAAAAGTTGCTGATGCTTATGTCCATTTCTTAAACTTATCCATAACCCTAGACTCCCTGTTAGGGGGATGGACTGAAGAACCTTCATCTGACAATTTCCTTTTAGTGGCTGCTGCTACCACCATGGCATCTACCAGGGACCTACCTCCTGTCTTTTGGTGCTACCACTATCCTGTCATGTTGTTTGGGAATTGGTTCCACCACATCAGGGTCCTTCCATACCCACTGAGCCATGAGGTCAATGATTGGGGTCAACTGGTGCTACTAAACAGGATGATGTTTAGCCAGAACCAAAGGCTTTCAAGAACACAGATAAAAGGTTCTTGGTGGGCCATCTCTCTCTCTGTTTCATCAATTCAAGGATCTCACCAAAGGTGATGTCTTCTCGGGAGAATCTAGGACAGCCTTCATCTTCATCCAAATCACAGTCTTTAGTAAAAGACTTCGGAGAGGAGTCTGTCTGATTCCACTTGCATGTCTGTTTCTTACGAGATGGTTCTGGTGGGAGATCAGAAGTTTCCATATCAGCCAGGGAGCTAATGTAGCACAGAGTCTCAGAAGCCTGTGGTACCAACTGTCCCTGTCTGACAGAGAAATGGGATGAAGGAGCAGAATCTTGTTGAGGTGTGGGTGGGACCAAGCTAAAGGTACTGTCAAGACCCTCTCAAAAACCTCAAAGGCTGAAGCCAGAATCAGTTCCAAGGGTCTCCTCCTATCCAAAGATGAAAGAGAAATTTGGTGCCAACAGGCCTCAACCCTAAAGTCGATCTTGGATTCATGCTATCAACCGCAGAGGCCCCAAAGGGAGGGATGGTTCTGACAACTTCAATGTTGACCCTCCTCCCAAAACCCAGCACTGGATGCTTCTGCTCTGAGTCTCTTCCCAATCTGAACTTATCAGATTCGAAAGAGAAAGGGATGCTGTCTAAGTTGAAGTAGCTCCGACTGTCGGCTCCAACAAAGGCATCCCAGGGCAAGTCATATCCATTTTAGATGGTCTTAAGTGTAGACCAGGATAATGAAAAATGACAGGAGGAGTTGCTGAACCAATACTTGGTACATTCCCAGGGGACTGCAACAAGAGAACCACAAGCTGGATTAGCATACTGTGAAACTTCCTTGTCATCATGTCGACATCCTGTTCAGTTAGGCTCCTGGAGAGGACAGAATATTCTATCGAAGGTGGTCTTGAATATGTCCACTCTTGAAGCTCAGGTGAATGTAGCCTTGGACTCACCAGTTCCAGATAGAAATTGGGCCAAGAAGAAGAGGGATGGACCTGAAAGACTTTAGGCTCCAATCTTCTAGGAGTTTTTGGATCTGGCCCCACCGGCACCAATGGGTCCAGAGAATGTTTCCTGGACTTTTCTTAACTGCCTTTGTCTGTCTTTTCTAAATCTTTTTCTTTCAGTTTGTCTTTTGGTCTGTCTTTAGGCTTGGATTTGTTCTGTTTTTTAGCTGGGGAAGCAATAGTTCAAGAGGTAGATCCTCTTGAAACTGAAGACCTTGTCTGTGAAGGAAGGAGGCCCTTAATTATGAGTTTCTCTCTCCTGATCTGAAGGCCCTTAATTATGAGCTTCTGTCTCCTGGTCTGAAGTGCCTAGAACTGAAAGAAGTACAGGACTGGCTCTCAGTATCAAGATGGGCATCACCTAAACATAATGAATAGGGATCCTAATGAGGAAGTCTGTGCCCACATTCAGTACACTTTTTGACTCCTTGTGTATCAAGACATAATTATGTTAGCTAACGGAAACAAAACTTAACCACTCATAACTACAGCACACTCTACAAAAAGTCACTACTATATCTAATCAAAAAAAAACACCTGAAAAACAGCACGCTCTACAACAGCTAAATAATGCTAAAAACTACAATACCAAAAAATTATAATTACACACTAACACCTAAATGATAAATAAATTATTCAAACTATACTAGTCTAACAACTACCTAAGTGCTACCTAATCCTAAAAAAACTATTAACAATGATATAATGATAGCTATTTTTAAGCTAACAATAGAGAGAGATGAGTCTCTAAAGTGGGAGTGGAGGAGAAAAAAGGGCATTAACCCAAAGAATATTAATCTCTTTGTTAAGCCCTCATGGAATATGTCCAAAGTCTTCAAGTAGCATAAGAAATCTGAGGTACTAAGGTGGAGTGGAGGGAATTATGGGTAAGGGAGGAGTCAGGACTCTGGATCTCATAAGCATCAAATTAGGTGCCAAGGCCGTATTCAGTCAGATCAACAACCCAAGTGTTGAATTGGATGAAAACAGACAACACTGAATCATCTATTTCTTCCCATTAAAAAAAAAAAAAAACATAGGTTCATAGGCTCATACTAAGCTAACTGCCCTTGTGAGCCATTTTAAGCCTAGCCAATTACCCCTTATGAAACTCAAACCCTGCACCTTGTGCTTGCAAGGCAAACACCTTAACCATTAGGCCACCCTCCCTCATTCATCCTGACAATCGTCTAATTAGGAAAAAAATTCCACCACAGAAAGATATGAATTACAGTCTTTCTCACAAATCAGAGAGCTGGGCTTGGGAATCTGCTGAAGAAGAAGCCCTATCTCTATCAAAATACAACAACAATGTCAACAGACTCTGTTTCCTCATGAGTAACTTTACAGGGAGTGCCCATCTGTAAATGCTTCTGCATACCAGAATTTAATACCTGTACTGCCTGTCTAATCCAGGCAAGGAGCTCATCTTGTTTAACAGTAATAACTTCATCTGAAGAGCAATGTTTACTATATTGTTTTTACTTAGTAGGAGTTCCAGAAGAAGGGAACCAACTTGAAGGAGAGGATTTTTCCTGGATTAATGATCTTTTGCCCCTGTTACCCTGAAAAGAATCTCCTAGAGCGTCTCCTAGACCTACAGAAGATGGTTCTCCCATGCCCATATTCAAGACAGGTACAGACAAAGAGGACATGGCTGACCCCCAGTTCATGCTGGCCAAAACAACTAAAGCAGAGGAAGCTGGACAGATAAGTGGTCTGAGGAACAACCAATGGCCACTGCAGTTCCACCCACTATCAGCTGAGGCAGAGACTGAGACCAAGAAAATGACAACGACATAAGTCATTGTTTTCTTTTTAAGTACTGCTGGAGAAGGGTCATCCAAACTGGAGTGAGTACCCATGCTGTAAATGGGGAAAAAGTGCCACAAAAGATAAGCGCAGTAGGAGAAAGTTGGTTAGTAGAAAAGTTGTCAGTAAGTATTCAAAAGCAGTAAACTTACACTCACAACAATTTCCCAGTCCCTTAACTTGTAAAAAGTAAAAGTAGAACAGAATTCACAAGTCAGTATTTTTCAAATACTCACAGAAACACTGACAGAATAAAAGTGGCAGGTAGATTGCCACAAAGTGCACATAAGCATTCACACTGACACAAATTCCACCCATTTCTCTGTAAACTTTTCTGGCCCACAAAATTCAGAGTTTGCACAGGCAGTACACAGTTTTTCACAAAATTAGCTCATTAATAGCTTAATAAACACTCTAAGCTGAAAACAGCCTTGGACAGGAAACTTTCAATATTAAGAAAAATAACAGGTTTCTTAAAGAGGAACAAACCACTTTCAGTCAAAAAATAGACTAAATTCTTTGTAAAAGGGCAATAATTTCTCAGTGGACAGGGTTCCTAACATGGATTTATCTGCCATAAGTAAAGCTCTTAGCTGTTTGATGTTCCTGTGAAGCCCACGAGATACTTCTTGAGAGAGCAAGAAAGCTCTAAAGAAAGCTTTATGCTGCTAGTTTCCTTCCTTATGATCAGCCAATCAAAAGTGGAATGAAGGAGTGGAGGTACAGAACATTTTGAAGCTGTCCATTTGTTGTTTCCTAGCAAGAAATAACCCATACAGCCTAAGGAATACTCCAGTATCACTCCCATTCAAGGTAATGAGAAAGCATCTCTGTTCCATGCCTGCTTAGAAAGAATCCAGGAACATAATCTGTTTTAAAAGGAGGCAAATAGTTCTACTTGAGGAGTTCCTCACAACTGGATCAACTGATATCAGACCCCTCAATTTAATTTCCATTTGTGAGAGTCTGTCCTGGTCCAGCTCAGCTTGTCTACCACTACATTTAGTTCTGACAGAATGCAGGAAGACTGGAGGATTAAACTGTTGAATTGCATCCTCTCAAACTATCACAGCCAGCCTGTATGGTTGGTAAGACCTGGTACACCTCCCCCACAAACACACACAATTTTATTTATGTACCACATCACTGTGGTTTGTCTGTGATCACCTAAAATGGTTCTGGGGACCACAGTAGGTGAAGAAATTTGAAAGCATTACTTATATTTCACGTTTATGTATTTGGGCTTTTTTGTTTGTCTTATAAACACCCTGCACTTTTCCACTCACTGAAACAGCTCCTCATACAAAATCCAAAGCATCTTTTGTTATAGACTGAGCAGGGGATGTGAGAGAGAATGGAAAATATGGATTCAGAGATATCTAGTTTCTACACCAAAGCAACTCTCTCTCTTCACAAAGCCTAACACTGGAATCTGAAATTTTGATCAGTGAGAATATTGGGTCCATACAGGCTTTAAAAAACATTGATTTTTTTTTCTCATATGCAACCTGGCAACAGTAATCATAAGACTCATAGATGCCATGATCACTAATATCCCAAGCAAATCCCTGGCTGATGTCTGAGACTGGAGAAACTCAGGAAAAGTTCCAGATACAAATCCACTTTTCATGAAGGAACTCCTTTTGCATGGTCAAGCTCAGAAGGTACCATAGAAATATGATCCTGTGAGAGGGAACCACAGAGGATTTCTAAGTGTTTATCTAGAATCATTGGCTGACAAGGACATTTCTTACTGGTGTAAGAGATTCCTGACACTTAGAGAAAGACTATACAAAGATGAGTAAATTGTCTAAATAAGGAAAGAGGTGTGTTGATCACAGTATTTGTTTGTATCTTTAAGAAGCTTTCCAGTCAGTGGGCATGTGCATATAAGTACAGAGCACGTGCAGACAGCAGTGCCATTTTGAGTCAGCAGCCAGAGTGTAAGCATGTTTGAGTGAAGTAGTCAGTCAGGTTGCTGGTTCATCTAAGTTTGTTTCCAGTCCTCCATCCTGATGTGTTTGTATCCTGATGTGTTTGTATGTAATAAAATACTTAAACAAATACCCAAGCCTCTTCATCTTCTTAATCTACACAAGATGAGCGACAAAGTGAATGCAGTACAGCGTGTAATGGGCTATTACAAGAGCTAGATACTGTGAACACCCTTGGAATAGCAAATAGACATAGAAAATTTTAGAAAATGTCTGAAACAGGTGGCAATAATAATGTAAAGATAAGTACCTTTCAAATCTAGTGTTACCAAAAAAAAAAAAAAAAAAACTATAATGAGGAATGAGGGATAACACTCTTTGAAATGATAACATTTTGAACTTTGGTACTTTCAAAAAATGTTGGGAGGGTGGCCTAATGGTTAAGGTGTTTGCCTTACAAACACAAGGTGCAGGGTTTGAGTCTCACAAGGGATAATTGGCTAGGCTTAAAATGGCTCGCAAGGGTAGTTAGCCTAGTACTAACCTATGAACCTATGATTGGGAAAGGATCAGCTGAGAACTGGTCTTAAGAGAGAGATCCTTCTTTGGTACCACAAAAATTCTTCAATAAAAAACTTTTCCCTATTTGTTCTGTTTGAATGACTCCTAAAGAAAGCATTTAACTGATGACTGAAGGAAATATGGAAGCCTGATTTGGAGAATTGGGGGGGGGGGGTCCTTGAAAAAGAGGTAGGCTTTCCTAATGCCATCTGCAACCCTACTGAATAACTATTAGAACCCATTTGTTTGAAACACTCTGATGCTAAAGGGACAGGTGGAGAACCAGAAACTGCGGCAGACATAAGGAAGTGGAAGGTTCTCTCTTTTTTCTTAGACTCTCTTGGACCTTTTCCTTAAAATTCTGCTTCCCACAAGTTTGAAAAGTCTGCCTTTTTGTCTTTAGAAAAAGAATCTGAGGATCTAGCAGACTTGGTGATGGAAGGCTGAAAAATCTTTGTGACGCCTCAAATCAATTTCCCTCTTTCATCAAATTGTTTGATAACCTCGGTAGAAGAAGAATCAAACAAAACCTCTTTGTCCAAAGAAGAATAAAAAATTTCAGATTTTACATCTTCAGAAAACTTAAATGCCTTCAGGCAGATAGCCTAGTACCTACCTATGAACGTATGAACCTATGAAGCAAAATGCCTCATTGCAGACGTTGCTGCTCGGGGCACAGAGTTAGCATGATCATATGCACAGTTTAAAGAATGCTTAGTTACCAGAAAAACAGAAGCAATAACATAATTCAAAGAGGACCTACCTTCTCAAGCAAGAAAACAGGCAGAGATGCTCTCATGCTGTCAAAACAAGCCCATCAATAGTTTAACATTTGGGCCTGACAATTCAAAACTATAGCATAAATTCTCTTCAGAAACCTGTCAAAAGCTTTTCCATCTTTGCCAGATGGTGACGGATTCACATTTATTCTAAGCCTTTGGTTTAAGCACTTGGGCTTCAGACCAATTGTTTTACATAAAGATGGTTTGCTGTCTGCACTGTTGTGGCAGGCAGGTAGCTTACATCCTTCTAAGTTGGGAGTTGCTGATTGAAGGCCTACTGTCTGTTATTCTAAAAGTGTATTAGTTCTGGTTTAAGCACTTGGGCTTCAGGTCAGTTATTTTACATTAAGAAGGTGTGGTCTGCACTCTTGTGGGAGGAGAGGGTAGACTCTGGCCTTCTGAGCTGGGAGTTTCTGGTTAAAGGCTTATTGTGCCTGCTTATCTGAACTGTTTCTTTCTGAAATCGGTATGCCTTGTTTACTGTAGCATAGACAAGATTTAGAACTGCTGAATCTAGCTTTGTTTGTATAACTTGAGCACTAATCCAGGCCATCTTTTTTTGGAGAAGGTTTCCCTGCACCCTAGTGGGTGGAGTGTGCAGTTAGAACTTGTCTGACTGAAGACTGCTGAAAATGGGCTCAGTTTTTAGCTTTTTAATGGTTAATTGGTTAATTTGTTTAAATCAGTTTTCTAATTTTCTACTTTATATTTAAAAAAAAATACACTTTATGCATCACCGCTTAGCTAGGTTTAAACTATTCCTAGCACTATAAAATCTGCTCTTCAAATTTTCCCTTAGAACTAGACAGTTTTTTAGTTTTAGCACTCAAATCTGTTTCTTTGAGTTCAGCACTTGTTCAGAACTCATTGTAAGCACTAAATAAGCTACAAATTACTACAGGATTCAACTTTCCTCACTTGTCTAGAGGAAAACAGTTTTTAATACTTAATAAATAAGCACCTATCCAGGCATGTCTAAGGGTCAGCTCACGGTGTTTTCTCCTGTCTACCTGATAAATCTGGGCATCTTGGGGCAATGCAGCAATTGCCTCGTGTACACACACAACACTTGCCTCCTACCAGTCAACACTACAACCTGTGAGAGATGCACTTATATAACCAAACAGGAAGCAAAGCTCTCTTCACCCAAGACTGGACTAGACAGTCAAGAGGAGAAGGTAAACACTTGCACCACACCACACTCATCACGTAGTCCCTCAAAACCTACACCACCAAAGCACACATATAGAAACACAAAACACACACCTACATTCACAGATGCTCTCAATAAAAATCTGCCCAAGCAACAGAAACCTCCAAAGCAGAAATGCAAGCAACCTCCACCCCCCAACACAACCCAAATGACACATAGCCCCTAAACTCAGTGTGCCACTCAACCACAGCCCATAAGGCATAACAATGTACCCAACACTCTAGTCAGAGGTGACTCTATAGTCAGGCACACTGATGTTCCACTCACCAGGCTAAACAAGGAGAAAGTTACTGTCAGCTGCCTGTCGGGTGCCAGGATCCGCCACATAATGCATGGATTCAGTTCACTCCACAACAAGCACAAATATGACTGTCATTGTCCATGTTGGTGTGAATGACCTGAGATGCATCTCCCTGGATTACATGAAAAGAGACATGGAGGAGTTGTCCAATCTTGTAGCACAGGCAGGTATGACCCTAGCCCTGAGTAGCATCCTGCCATCACCCAAAATGATACCACAGTACAAGGACAAAATGATGGACTTCAACAACTGGCTAAGCTTCTGGTGTCACTCTAAGGGAATCCAGTATCTGTCTGCCTGGGATGACATGATCGACAGAGCATGATGCTTTGCCAGAGAGGGCCTGCACCTGTCACTCTTGGGATTCTGGATACTGGATAAGGCTCTTACCACCCCTATAGTGCCTTTTTTAGGCAAGGTTCAAATGACAAATTCACCACCATAACAGGTAAAGGCAACCAAAATCTGAGGGTAATGCTACTCAATTTTAGAAGTTTAAACCTCAAAATGCACTCACTCGAGGCACTCTTTAAAATGGAGAATATCGACATCTGTGCAGTGACAGAGACCTGGTTCAAGGCTCCAGAGAGCACCCCTGCATTACTAGGCTATAATTCATACCACACCTTTCGGCCACCTAACCTGGACGGAAGCACTAAAGGCGGAGGTATGTCCATATTCATTAAAGATATCCACACCTCCAGGCTAGTTGCTCTGCATAATGCATCCAAGATTATCCAAGTGCAACTAACTCTGGGCAAGACCGCAATCCAAATTTTAGCTTCCTACAGATCCCCCACAATGCCCAAGGATTCACATTCCTCATTTCTTGATACACTGGAAAATATTAGGGTACAACCCAGCACCCTAATAATGTGTGATTTCAACTACCCCAACATTAATTGGGAAAACTACTCATGTACCAACTCTTTTACTCCACATTTTCTGGAATTCACAAATTCCAGTGCCTTGGATCAACTTATCAGCACCCCCACTAGGGGCAGCAATATCCTAGACCTGGTCATTACCAATATGGGTGACCAGTGTTCCACACCAGAGGTCAATTCCTCGCTGGTCAGATCCGACCACAAGCTAATTACCATAGACATCCACATCCCATCCCCTCCCCCCATTAGGGAAACCACCGTAAAGAATTTCTCCAAAGCCAACTTCACACTTCTTAAGACAGAAGTGGCAAACTTCACGACACCCATACAGACGGACAACAGAGGTACAACTGCTGAATCCTACACAAATGCACTTTATAAGCACTTACACGAGTGCATGGCTCATGCTATCCCTAACAGAACCAAGATGCAATCCTCCAAATAAAGGAAGCAAATCTGGTGGACCCTGCCATAAACAAATTCTACAACAGAAGAAATAAACTGTTGCAAAAAAGAGTAAAATCCCATGATTGGAGGAACTCCCTGGTCAGCCTCAGTAAGAAGCTGAGATCTCATAAAATCCTCAAAAGTTAGTTACGAAAACAAAATCGCCACTGATTCTAAAGACAACCACAAAACATTCTATAGCTATGTCAAGAATTTCAATGGCAACACTCAGATCTGCTCTGAGTTACAGCAACATGGCATTAAATATAAAGAAACAACTGATATTGCCAACATCCTGGCAGATAGGTTCAGTGCTAACTTTACCCCACTCTCACCCCCTAATGGGCCCATCTCTATACCAGAAGAATGCAACATTCCTGTAATCACGGCTGCACAGGTAAAAACCACACTCTCCAAAGCCATGAACACAGCATCCATGGGTCGTGACAACATCCCAGGCTGCGTTCTACATGAACAACAGAATGAAATGGCACCCCACCTAAGTACCATGTTCAATCATAGCCTCACCTCAGGCTTTGTGCCCACTGAATGGTGCACAGCGACGGTTATCCCACTACACAAAGGGGTAGCCACCATGGACCCCAGGAAATACCACCCCATTAGCCTGAAGAGCCTGGTCTGCAAGGCCATGGAACATATCATCATGGAACTTATAAACAAAGACATTGGTAATCTCCAAACTCTGGAATCTGCCCAGGTCGAGTTTGTAAAAGGTAGATCTCTTTGAAGCAGTCATCAAAGCCATAGATGAGGGGGAGGTGATTCACACAGCCTATCTAGATCTCGCCAAGGCTTTCAGCACCATCCCCCACTCTGGAATTACAGATAAACTCACTAAACTAGGTATAAATCCCTATGTCACAAGATTGGTTGTCATCTGGCTCACTGACAGAACCCACACTGTGAAAGAAGCAGACTACAAATCTGACTTCAGACCAGTGATAAGTGCAGTACCACAGGGTTCAGTCCTGGGTCCTCTCCTGTTTGGTATCTACTTCTCTGAAGTACAGGCTAACACAGAAGGCCTTTAGCTAATAAAGTTCGCAGATGATTGCAAACTAGGAGCCATAATCAAAACTCCTAATGATGTGGACATCCTACAAAAGGGCCTCACTGAGACAGATGTCTGGTATCAAAGCCATGGCCTCAAGCTCAATGCCAAAAAGTGCACTGTCATCTCCTTTGGTAAAAACTCTGTACCCATGAACTACCACATAAGCGGTAGTCTACTTAACACCAAAAGTGTGATAAGAGGCCTTGGGACACAGGTGGACAGTAGTCTCTCTTTTGATAATCAGATCACCACAATAGTCAGGAAATCCTTCTATGTGGCACACCTCATCACAAAAGGTTTCTCATCCAAGAAAAAAAGAGGTCATTGTTCCCCTCTACTCGTCACTCATTAGACCCATTATAGAGTACAATGCCCCATTTGGTATGTACCTCACAAGACGACTACAACAACTGCAAAGGCCACAGAAATACCTCACAAAGAAGATTACCGGCCTCAAACAGATGACCTGCGCAGACTGTCTCAAAAAACTCTAGCTTTACTCCTTTGCATATCGCCTACTCAGAGGCGATCTCTGCCTAACATACAAAGCTATGTCAAACCCAGAGGTGTTGGACATGCTCCACACATTCTAAGGACCTAAACCTTGTCACCACAATAAACAGAACATGCTGGAGGGATAGAGTCCTGTACCAGAGACTTCCCATACTCTGGAACAAGCTACCTATCTATATCAAACAAAGCTCCTCATTAGCACTCTTCAAGAAAAATTGTGATGATTGGATGAGAAATAGGAAATTCACTCTGGGGATCACTTCTGTGGCTCTACTCGACAGGGGCAAAGGAAAATAATTTTCTTGAGTGGCGAAAGCCAGGGTACCTTTTTGGCTATGTTTATATATGCTTATATATATATAGGGCCAATAACCTAGTACCTACCTATGAACCTATTTACTAAATTCTTTGCTGCTAATGGACTAGACATAGACATAGCTGCAGGGTCAGGATCAGGAAGAGAAACAAATACTTGTAAGACTGAGGAATTTTATAAAGATTGCCTCTCTTTTTAGGGGTTGCAGGCTGACTATAAAGAATACTGCAGGCAATATCAAAAACATCCTCCAAGACAGGCAAAACAGGTGGTACATCCACTTGTAACATGCAATAATATCACTTCAAAGAAGAAGAAGGAGAATTAACAGTGCCAGTGGTGCAATGCATAGCACAAACGTTTGGTGCAGATGGCTGTGGGTTATATTCCCATATTAAGAACCACAAGTAGTGAAGGTAGAGGCACAGGAACCACAGCAAACCAAAGTCCAAAACAATAATCCAATTTATTGACAGCAAAAACAAACCAAGCGCACTCATGTGTGCTATCATGTTCATCTGACAAGGAATCCTTAGAAACTGAGGAAGCTGACATTTTCTCCACAAAAATTGTAGTAATTTTCATGTTTTTAAAGCCTATAATAAACCTTTAGCCAAAGTAATACAATCTCACTTATCAACAGAGAGAGTGTCGGGAAGATAAATGTTTTGTCACTTTTTTACTAGGGACATCTCTAGAAGGAAACTGATTCAGGATGGTATGTCATCCTAGGGTACAGGTCTCATGTCACCCGACTATGTAGGGATATACTCCCCGCTACATCTCCCACTACTGAAGAAAGTGGTTCTTCCATACTCACTAAGGACATCTGAATCACAGAGCACTTATCTAAGCCCTGGGCCATGGTGGCTGAAGGAATTACAACATAAAACACCAAAGAAAAAAGTGAAATATGTGAGGAACCAGTAATGCCCACTGCAGTGCCACCCATCAGCAGCTGAGACACTGACTGAGTCTGCTGTGCTGGCAAGGGCTCTTTTGCAATTTTTCTTTGGCTCAAGAGAAGGTAAAACCATGGGACCTGAAGATAGTTCCATGGCTCTACTGAGTCTGAAACCTGTTTCCCAGTTAGTTCTGCTGGAAGGAGTCAGTAAACAGGTAAGTTGTCACAGGAGTGTTCAAAAGCACAAATAACATTCACTTGTCTCCCCAAAGACACCCCCAAAAAGTACCATAAATATGCATACACAGTAAAAGTTAAAAAAGTACAGTTTTGTACCTACCATAAATGTAGATGTTCGAAGATCCACATTGCTGCAGTCCTAACACTTGGGTAGTCCGCTGTCCCTCGATCGGCCCGAATATCAGAGTATAAGGCTGACGTCGGTCAAGGCGCATTTGACTGACATCAGAACGTCAGGGTACAAATGCGCATGACCGACGTCATATCCTCAGTCTTTTCTTGCCCCAGATGTCAGAAGACCCTAAAAAGAAAGGTCAAAACCCATAGACCACAACTAAACAACCAACTAGCCTAACACCAAAAACATGTATAATATATACAATATATACAAAATGCAATATACAAAACGCAATATACCTCAGATGGATAACCCAACCCACACAACCACCTCAAACAACAGAGGGAAGGAGGGAGGGTAAATTGGACTGCAGCAATTTGGATCTTCGAACATCTACATTTATGGTAGGTACAAAACTGTACTATGTTCTTCATCTCACATTGCTGCAGTCCTAACACTTGGGTAGAATCCCAAAGCAGAGGTAAGGAGGATGGCTAAACTATAATGAAGCAGGAGCTGCCAAAATGCCCTGCAACACAGCAGTGGCAAAACCAGCCCTGGATTTAGAGTACAATGGAAGGTGGTAATGCCTAGAGAAGGTATGCACTGAACTCCAAGTGGCTGCCTCCAAAATATCCTTAGTAGCCACCCCCTCAAAAAGCTGTTGAAGTGGCAGTAGCCCTAGTGGAATGAGGTCTAATCCCAGCTGGAATCTCTTTGCCATGATGGGAATAACAGAAAGCAATGCAAAATCCAATCCACTTAGAAATAGTTTGTTTTGACACGGGCTTGCCCTGAGAGCACAAAGCAAAAGAAACTAATAACTGCTGAGATTGTCTGAACCCTTTAGTTCTGTCCAAATAATATCGCAACTGCCTTTGAACATCTAAAGTGTGCAAAATCTTTTCCCCTTTAGTTTGGGGATTTGCATAAAAAGTAGGCAAATGAATAGTTTGGTTTAAAGCCACACTAGAAACCACTTTAGGCATAAAGGAAGGATTAGTACGTAAAGATACCCTATCCTTGTGAAAAATTAAGAAAGGCTCAACTGCCATAAGGGCCTGCAATTCAGAAACCCTTCTTGCAGAGGTAATGGCCAACAAAAAAGCAGTCTTCCATGACAAATATTTCAACTCAGCAGTAGCTGCAGGCTCAAAAGGTTGTAGAGTGAGTTTCTCCAACACAAAATTGAGATCCCAAGCAGGAGTAGGAGCTCTTCGTGGGGGCCTTATATTCTTTGCCCCTCTAAGAAATTGCTTGAATAAAGGATGAGAAAACAATGGTGGGTCACAATCGTAGTGAGCTGAAATTGCTGCAGCATGAATCTTAATAGAAGAGAAGGACAAACCTTTGTCCAATAACTCCGTAAGATATTGAAGAGCCACACTTAAATCAGGCTCAGAAACATCCAAATCCTTAGCTGCACTCCAAAATAAAAATCTCTTCCATTTATCTGCGTACACTTTCCTTGTACTAGGCCTTCTAGCTTCCAAAATCACATTCAAAACTTGTTGTGGAAGTTGAGACCCTCTATGGTTTAAAACAGAATATGCCATGCTGTTAGGTGAAGAGAGTGAAGTTTGACATTGAGCAAATGACTGTCCTCCTGGGACAACAGATGTGGAATCAAAGGCAAAGGCCATGGAGGCTTCCGTGCTAGACTTCTCAGTAGTGGGTACCAGTGCTGTCGAGGCCAATCTGGAGCTATCAAAATCATCCTTGGCTTGTCCTGTCTGACCTTCAGAAGTACCTTTGGGAGGAGAGGCAGAGGTGGAAAGGCATACACATGAAGATTTTTCCAACTGAAAGAAAGAGCATCCACTTTCCAAGCTGTGGGATGAAAGTCCTTTGTGCAAAACTTTGGCAGCTGGTGGTTTAGTGGAGAAGCGAACAGATCTATGTCTGGAGTTCCCCAGGACACTGTCAATTTCTGAAATACATGAAGATCCAGTTTCCACTCGTGGGGATCCATGATTTGTCTGCTTAACACATCTGCTAAGGAGTTCTGTGCTCCCGGCAGAAACCTTGCCTGAAGACTTAGTTGTAAACTGAGAGCAGTCTCCCACAAAATCATTGCTTGCCTGCATAGAGGATAAGAATGTGTTCCCCTTGCTTGTTGATGTACCACATGACAGTTGTGTTGTCTGTTAGAATCAACACCTGCCCTGGAAGAAGTAAATCCTTGAAAGCTATTAATGCAACTGGACTGCTAACATCTCCTTCATGTTGATATGTAGATGTTGTAGTCTGGCAGGCCACTTGTCTTGTATCCACTTTCCATTTAGATGAGCTCCCAAGCTATGTCTGAGGCATCTGTTGTTAAAATCTGACTCGCCTCTGGCCGGGTCACAGAGAGTCCCTTGTTTAGGTGACATTCCTGAGCCCACCACAAAAATTCCTTTTGAATGCAAGGTATTATTTGAATGACAGTGTCCAGATCCTGGCAGTGCTGTGTCCATACATTTTGAGATACCATTGTAGCTTCCTCATATGCAGTTTGGCATTGGGAAGCACCAGAATACAAGATGCCATGAACCCTAAGGCTTGAAGGACTGTCCTTGCAGTCAGCCCGGACTGATGAGATAGCTGATGGAAGTAAAGGGATAGACTCTTTTGTTTGTCCGGGGTTAAAAAGGCCATCTGGGATGCTGTATTCAGTCTCACACCCAGAAAGCACATGTCTTGAGAGGGTACTAGACTGGACTTTATTTCGTTCACAGAATACCCCAGGCATCTTAGCACTGCTATCACATATTCCAAATGATGAAGAAGCTCTTCCCTTCCTTGAGCCAGAATCAGGCAGTCGTCCAAATAAGGATAGATCTGTATTCCTTTTAGCCTGAAGAAAGCTATCACTGGAGCCAGAACTTTCGTGAACACTCTGGGCGCAGTAGATAAGCCAAAGGGCAATGCAGAGAACTGATAGTGAGAAGTCCCAGCTCGAAACGCAGATACTTCCTGCAACTTAGTCTGATAGGAACATGAAGGTAAGCCTCCTTGAGATCCAAAGTTACCATCCAATGATCTTTGCCCAGCAGAGGTAAAAGCTGCTGCAACATCAACATTTTGAACTTGGGAATGTCCAGATAAGTGTTGAGGATAGACAAATCCAAAATTGGTCTCCACGTGTTCCCCTTCTTTGGGACTAGGAACAGGCGAGAATAAAATCCTAGGCCCCTTTCTGGCATAGGAACCGGCTGTATGGCCCCTATTTGGAGTAGCAGTGAAATTTGCTTGTGAGCCTCTATTCTTTGTTGAGGAGGAATGTCTGGCATGCCTTTGAAAGGAGGCAAGGTATGGAAATAAAACCTGTAACCGTGATGTATGATATCCAGTACCCATTTGTCTTGGGTAATCAAACTCCAATTTTCTTTGAAAAGTGCCAACCTTCCTCCCAAAGGTGCTGCCAGGCGAGAAGGTTCTGGCAGCTGAAAAGGTAGGTCATTGGATCTGTTTACGAAAGGACTGACCCCTGCCCTCACTCGAAGACTGTGCAGGAGAACTCCCTGCTCTGGGCCTGAAAGAGCCCTGACCTCTGCCCCTGCCACGTCTAGATCTACCCCTAGACTGGGAATCATAAGAAGGATATGTCCACCCTTTAGTAGGCCAATTTCTACTAAACTTTGGAGGCTGAACCTGCAAAAAATCTTTAACAGTCTGCATAGACTTAGCCTTGTCTTCCATTTACTTAAAACTGCCTCAACAGGAGAACCAAACAAGACATCCGATTGCAAAGGGGCATCCAAAATCCTAGTTTTAACATGGTCAGATAAATTTTGATCCCTCAGCCAGGCATGCCTGCGAAGAACTGACCCAGTGGCAGCCACCCTAGACGAGGCCTGTACAGCATCAAAACCACATTGCAAAGAATGCTTACCCACCTGTTCAGAAACATGCACTAAATCTTGTAACTCTTTACAGTCAATACCTTCCGCCAGAGCATCAACCTTAGATTTCAACTAAGAAAGGAGATCATTTTGATATTTCAACATGTGAAACTGGCAATTCAAAGCTCTCATGGCTAGAGTGGAAGAAGTATAAACTTTCTTTCCCCATCTATCCAAAGCCCTGGCCTCTTTATCTGAAGGAACCGGATTCTCGACAACAGAAGCCTTAACACCTTTAGGCCCCTGACTAACAGTTTCTGGGTCTGCCCTAGGACTCTTAAAAAGATACTTATGAGCTTCAGGCACCCTGTAATACCTATCCGGTTTAACAGGAGCAGGAGGCAAAGAATCAGGATTAAGAGAAGCCTCTGCAAACACATCTTCCACCACATTCAGAACAGGAGGTATAGCTAAAGGCCTATGCTGGGGTAAAAACAAAAATTCCCTAAGCCTTTTCCTGGAATCAGAGAAATCCTGACCTTCCCATTTAAAATGCTCTCTCATGGAGTGAAGGGTCTCTGAAAAGAAAAATCCTCAGGAGGAGAAGCAGAAGGAGTAGAATCATCCACATCAGAATCAGAATAATGAGAATACTCCTGCAAGTCTTCAGCCAAAGACTCAGACACATGCGAAGCCTGCTCAAAATCCCCCAACACAGGTTCCATCCTAGGCCTCTTATCAGGAGGGGGCATAGAGCCTCTAATTAAAGTAATTAAATCCTCTGCCATTTTGAGCATGTGCTTCTTGGGCACAGCACCTGAAGAACTGGGAGTGACACCCACAGAAGCTAAACTAGACCTGCCTCTAGAAGAAGCCTTGGAAGCAGAAGAGAGGGCCTAGACCCCTTAGGAAGGGAGAGGGGAGTACAGTTACTTGAGAAGCCCCTACAGCCTGCCCTGCCTCCTGGGAGGCCACATCCTGTAAAATCAAAGTTTCTCCCTGGGTCTCCAGAGAGGCCTCCGTCGGAACCACCGGTTCCACTGACACCTCTAAAGAACTGGCGTCCGGTTCGGACGACTCCTCTAACCTAGGTTTAACTGCCTTGTCCTTGCGCTTCTTTGAAGCGGCGTCGGAGCATCCGGACGGCATTTTGTAATTGCACCGCTTCCCAAAGACCAACCTTGCACAATCCAACCTCCGCTTTATAGTGCGTTTATTAAACCTAGCACAAAAGCGGCATCCAACAACGTCGTGCTCAGGTCCTAAACAAGGTATACACAAATTATGGTAATCCCTATGCGGTATCTGTTTCCCACAAGAAATACAGTTATTCACTTTTTCTGACATCCGGTAAACCACTGAGGCAAGGAAAAACCAAAATATTCCCCAACGGGGTACTTAACCAACTCTGACTTCGGTCTGAAACTCCGAATTCGAAAAATTTCAGAATGCCGAACGGCAC
The DNA here is from genome assembly GCF_019279795.1 of Protopterus annectens. Classification (NCBI taxonomy): domain Eukaryota; kingdom Metazoa; phylum Chordata; order Ceratodontiformes; family Protopteridae; genus Protopterus; species Protopterus annectens. Next base: position 1,666,100,474 of record NC_056732.1, read on the forward strand.
TTGCAACACTGCTTCTGCATCGGACCATGCGGCAAAAAAGACTGAGGATATGACGTCGGTCATGCGCATTTGTACCCTGACGTTCTGATGTCAGTCAAATGCGCCTTGACCGACGTCAGCCTTATACTCTGATATTCGGGCCGATCGAGGGACAGCGGACTACCCAAGTGTTAGGACTGCAGCAATGTGAGATGAAGAACATCTGACTGCTAGATAGCTGTTACTTGACAGCTGTGTCAAAATAGTAAACAAAGCCAAATTACCAGTATTCTTAAAAAGAGAGACTTTTACTACAAAAATCAAAAATATATGGAAGGTCATCCCCATAAGGAAACTATCTGCTCAATAACAGAAGATTACAGCTGACTGTCGATCCATTGAAGCCCAGGAGTAGTGCTCACAAGGGCAGCAAGATAGTACTAGGTATTCTGGAGCCCAGGCTGCTGCTTTCTACCTTGAGAGCTCAAGATAACAGCAGCCTGGACACATGTAAGGAGGGAGCCAAAGTGTTTGAAAGAATGACCACCTTTTATATCAGTGGCAGGATATAACCCAAAGAGCTTGGGCTACTGCAGCAGTGATTTATGATGAATGTCACATATAATGTTCATCATGAACTGCTGCTGAACGTCATACATGACTTACAATGATGTTGATACTACCTATAAGACTTCACTATAAAGTAATATTAATAAGTTATACTGAGGAATACAAGACAAAGGATATCCAAAATTTTCAGTTTCTTCAAACTTCCCTAAATGCAACTCATAGCCAGCAAGAGTTTTCAACATCTCTCTCTCTCTCTCTCTCTCTCTCTCTTTCTCTCTCTCTCTCTCTCCATTATCTCCCTTAAGGCTCAACAGTTCAGTCCACAATGGTTCCTGAAATGTGCCTGCCAACATTGCTCTTTTTGAAACAGCAACAGTCTCTAACTCTTAACATCACTATTTCCATGCTGCCTTAGGGCACAGTGTTTTCAATAATTAGACCCTGCAGAAGTCAGAAAAACAATGTCATAATATTCATAATATAAACAGAACTCAGAAGTGTTATTGAAAAATATAACTTAACAGTAAAAGAGTACTATTCTTCATAGGTTCATAGGTAGGTACTAGGCTATTGGCCCTAGGGCCTATATAAGCCTAGCCAAAAAGGTACCCTGGCTTTCGCCACCCAAGAACATTATTTTTCTGTGCCACTGTTGAGCAGAGCCACAGAAGTGATCCCTGGGCTGAATTTCCTACTTCCCATCCAATCATCAAGATTTTTCTTGAAGAGTGCTAATGAGGAGCTTTGTTTGATATGGATAGGTAGTTTATTCCAGAGTATGGGAAGTCTCTGGTACAGGAATCTATCCCTCCACCATGTTCTGTTTATTATGGTGACAAGGTTTAGGTCCCTACAGTATGTAGCTCGGAGGGATTGGGATTTCTTTAAGTGGAGCATGTCCAACAGCTCTGGGTTTAACATAGCTTTGTATGTTAGGTAGAGATCGCCTCTAAGTAGGTGATATATGATGGAGTAAAGCTGGAGATTTTTGAGACGGTCTGCGTAGGGCATCTGTTTGGAGCCAGTAATCCTCTTTGTAAGATATTTCTGTGGCCTCTCCGGTTGTTGTAGATGTCTTGTGAGGTACATACCAAAAGGGGCGCTATACTCTATAATGGGTCTAATGAGTGATGAGTAGAGGGGAACAATGACCTCTTTTTTTCTGGATGATTTTTCTTCACGTTCTACATAAAGCACCTTACCTAAGAAATGGCAGTACAGTACCAATATACATTATTCTTAATTACTGACCATGTCCAGTCTTTTGAGATGATTTTTACACCAGTCATAAAAAGTACAGTGCAATTAATAAAACAGTAATATGCCTGGATGTTAGAAACCTGAAGCCCTATATTGTGACAGACAGAAAGCAAGGGGCAAGGCAAAGGCCCAGCTAGGGACTGGACTCATCATCCATGCATTTCTTTTTATCCACATCTGGGTCATGTGGCCCACAGTACATTCCAGCAGGAAATAGGCACAAAATAGAAATGAACCCTAGACAGGATGCTAGTTCATAAACAGACACATAAGCACACAAGTGCACACACATTCATTCACACACACACACACACACACACACACACAAACACACACACACACACACACACACACACACACACACACACACACACACACACACACACACACACACACACACACACACACACACACACACACACACACACACTCACCTACATAAAACTTAGCATCACTACTACACTTGCCAACATGTCTTGGGAATGCTGGATGAAATCAGAGACTCTAATGCAAACCATATAAAACAAAGGAAAACATAAAATCTACAAGCAGAAAGGTACCCAAAGTGAAAATCAAATCAGAGAACTAAATGCTGGGAGGCTGCAGTAGAAATGATTTAACAAAAACTAAATGATTTGGGATAAAAGACAGCATAGAGCATGTGACTGCCCTATGGTAGTGACTTCCCCTATCTGAAGGAAGGGATTTACAGCATCCATTATGAGACTCAGAAAAGTTTCTTGTTACAAACAGACATGCTTACCTCTTTGGCCATACTATCTCTAGCAGGATTGGAATCTTTTACTCCAGGCAGATCAACCAGTACAGCTCCACTCCTCAGAGCATCAGCTCTAGGAACACGCAGCCGAACACTTTTCACAATGGGCCAATATTCCCCACCTCCTCCACACTGGGAACTATCCACAGCAGACGCTATGAAATGTTCAATCTCATTATGAAATTTTGTAACCTATGAAAAAAACACAAAAGATGCAGAAATCACTGTTTTAGCAATACAAGCATTACCAGTGCTTTGAAGCATATAAATAAATCAAAGAACAATCTAAATCCAGTTGTTATGGTTTGCTCCCATGATGCTGCACTTCTCCCTGTTACACTGCTCACAAATGCTCCAGGCTCTACCTGTTGGCGTATATGCCATCACTTTTTCTTGTTCTCACAGATATCTATTTATATTGTAAAGTTCCTGTATTTTAAGTGCTGTTTCCAAGGAGCAGAAAGACATTTTATTATCTGTGCCATGAAACATAATATGGTAGCATGCATGTATACACAGTCTGTGAACATCACAGTACAGGCAGACAGACCTGTTAAAGTCACAGGAACACCAAAACTACATTTGACTATTTATTTATTGCCTGGCATTTGTTTACCAGGTTAGTCCAACTGGGTAAGACAAAGTAAGTTGCCCATTTTCAGTATAGCTCTGGAGAGAAAAAACCCTGAAATACACACACAATAAAATGCAAAGATCAAATAGCATTGAGTCTTATATACAGAGCATGTAAGCATTAACAGTGATAGACTGAAGCATTTACATAACTTGCCAGATTGAAAGTGAACATATAAAATGATACAAGAAACAGTGTTGTAGTAATAGTGGGTCATTATTCAAAAAATCTGACAAAGTAAAGATATGAAGTTGGATTGAAGCAATAAGAAAGTTACAAAAACAATAAAGCCCTGTAACTACATGAGAAGGAACTATTAGGATATGCCTCAATAGTGGCAGTTTTTTTTTTTTTTTGGTACCGGGTGATAAATGTCTGTGTCATGAAAGGAGGTACTGCCAGCACAGCTAGCAAGAATTTTGTAAATAATTATATTATAATTATATGTCTGCATGTACTATGGAGCTTTTCTCCCTGGGACTCTGCTGAAAAAGGGCTACCTAGCTATGTCGGACAAACCCAGTCAACAAATGTAAAACAAATAAATAAATATCATTGGTGAATATCAAAATGATTTATATATGATGTGTTACAAGTGTATCAGAACTGTATGCCATCTGTATGTCAAACCACTCTGTATAGATTTTTTGTGATGAAAAGGCCTTTTTAAAGTGCTTGTGCTTAAAATGTATCCACAGTGTGCCCAGTGAAAGAGAACAGAAATGAACATGCACTATTGTAAATGCTTAAATGTACATTTTAACAGTGGAAACTGGAATACAGGGAGTTAACCTCAGTCTAGAAAACTATATAAAATATAGCTGAAATTAAATTAATGTATAGGTTACACAATAAAGATGTTATCTCTCAAGTTTTCAATGCAGCAAGAGACACAATGTCTGTATTAGGAAATTTTCTGTATTGCCTTTAAGATGAGTAGTCTTGAAAGCACGAAGAATACAATTGTTTTATGACTTCCAGCATCTGCCAGAGATCTGAGGAAAAGCCTTTGTATGAGTATTGTTACAGGTGGATGCTAAATGCTGGCAGCTTCTAGCAAAGGGGGTTTTAGCCTGGGAACTAAAGTCAGATGACAAGACGTGAAGTCATTCTGCAAACTATCCCAGCAGTAATATTTGAAATATTATTTTGAAAAGTCTCTTAGTGAGACAGAGCATTCTGTATTCTGTCTTGGTCCTGACAACATCAAGAAAAAACATTCACCACAAATCTGCCTTGCTCTAATGGTAAGTTTTTAGGGAATAGTAATTCTCTTAGATACAGTCAGGAATATAGCAAAGCTTAATTTAGATATTTTTCTTTCTTTATTTGAGACTGTCCTGCAATGTTGTTTTAAATACTCCCAGTGGTTTTGAACTCTGATGTCACTGTGAATATATATTTAGTATTGTCTTGTTCTTTTATTATTTATTATTAAATATAGTTAAACCCTTCATTGTGGCTGATCTGTGTACAGATATTTAAGTTTCGAGAGTACTTGCATATTCATTTGGTAACACTGTGTGAGCCACTCCTAATAGCCTTGCAGGGACACAAAGCACTGGTTGGACAGAGAGGGTGCTGGAGATCTTGGCTTGGTCACTCAACTGAGATCTCAACCCTACAGCTGTGCCAGTGGGAAGTCTTACTGGGGGTCTGGAGAAAGAGAGAAAAAACAGCCCCAGACTCACTGTAGTCTCTGTGTGCTCTTAAGGGAAATTGCACTTGATGCAGAGAGCTGCATCTGGAAATACTGTGTGTACCTGTCATTCTCCCAGTGAATGTTCCCCCACTGTTGCCAGTGGTGAGGATTGAGGCTCCTTGATTACTGGTGCAGTGGAGGATCATCACAGTTTGCAAGTAGCGAGGCAGGTAAGAGCCATCTTAGTCCCTGTGGTTAACAACTATGGAGTAAAATACAAGTGAAGGATATAAGTACTGAGGAAGGTAGGTTAGATGTACCCAGTGGGCAATATATGGTTACAGAGAGTAAGGGGTGCAGAGGAGAAAAAAAGGCTGTATATTAATTAAAGTATATTACAGGTGGTAGACAAATTAGGGGTGGAGCATGGACATTTATTTTAAAGGTGTTCTCTGAGCTGGTCCTTGAAAGACTTTGGTAGTACTGTGTGGAGATCTACTGGAAGTAAGAATAGTGTTCCCCCAATGCGGGTGGCTAAACTCCCTGAACCCTTGCTTCTATGGGATCACTGCAACACCGTGGTAAGGCAAAATTCTCTGTTGAGCAACCTCACTCAAATGAATATGTTTTTGGTAAAATGACTAAGCTCAATGATTCAGCCATGAATGAGCTTGTTCATGCTTGGTTGCTATTAGCCTGTCAGTAAAAAATGATTGTCGTATCTTGCAGCTTTCTTTTCCATTTCCAGCCCCCTCAATACACACCATTCCCTGACAGTACTGTGAGTAACATATGGCTTCTCTATGTTAATGCCATGATATACAGTGATTTTGTCTTGTTTTCCTATACTGTAGTACTGCGTATTCTGAAAAGTCATTTGAAAACATGGCAGAATCACTTTATGTTCATCTCCTATTTTGGTACACCGCTAAACCTAAATGTTAAGTAGTATGTAGTATCAGAATGATTTAGATGGCCAGAAGACAGGCAGGAAGGAAGGAAATTTATGTATGAAATAAAGTTTATAATTATTATTTAGTAGATTTTATTAAGATAAAATGTTTCTGTGAGTTAATACAGCAATATAAAATGTAGTGGAGCTTTACATTTGTGAAGCTAGGCTCTAATGATGTAATTAATTGTTTAATGCAATTTTAGATAAAAGGAAGTGTGTTTTAGTTGATGGTGACTCTGATGATGCCCATTTGTTTGAGGGGCGAAAGTGCTCAGTCACTTAATTTTATCTTATTTCATGGTCAATAAATAGAGGCTCGTTTGTACCACTTTTCTGGTTAGTTTGTTTATTTTATTTTGATGCATTTAGTGCTGTTGGTAGTTTTATCTGGTTAATATGAAAATTTACGTGTTTGACTTGAGCTGTAGCACAGCTTCAGCCACCAGGAAATCTCTAGGGCAATTTATCTAAGAAAGTACAGTTGTGTGAGTAAACTTACCATAATAGTACATATTCAAATGATCACTGCTGCAGTAGTCTTAGCTATATGGGTTATATCCTGTGAAGGATACAACAGCCCGCCAGATTCCAGAGTTTCAGAGCACTTTCCAAGCATCCAGACTGTCAATCAGCTCAAGCTAAGCTAACTAGAAAGACAGGTTAGGGGACAAAGCCAAAGAGAGCTTTCACTCCAACAGAGAAAGAGAGGCTGATCCCCGAAAGAACAATGCAAGGAGCAGCAAAATAATTGAATTCACACCCTGGCATAAACAACACATCAAACAAGAGGAAGGGAGCAGCTACCACAACAGTGATCATTCAAACATCTACTGTTATGGCAAATGTACTGACACAACTGTACTATGTTCATCATATTGTTAACTGCTGCAATAGTCTTAGCTATATGGGTAGATTACCCTAACTTGCTACATTTGGGATGTGGAAGAAGAGGGGTTCAAGAGCCCCTTGAAAATGGTCCAAGCAAAGCATGATCTAGACCTACAAAAGGAATCAAGCATTTATTGCTTTGAAAAAGTATGTAGAGAGGACTAAGTTGCTGCTTCTAAAACTCTTCTAGAATCCAAGCCTTTCCAAAAAGTCATAGATGAAGCAAAGGCTCTGGTCTAGTAGGCATTGACACTGCCTTTAGACAATCATTTCTAAATAATCTGTTTTGGCACATGTGCCCCTTCTTCTGACCTTCACAAGAAATGAACAATTGATATAAAGATCTTTAAGATTTAGTTCTGTCAAGATAGTACATGAGTTGCCTGTGGATATACAAGGTATGGAGTATCCTTTCTCCCTCATTCTTAGGTTCAGGAAAGAAAATTGGGAGATGCACAGTTTGGCTAAAAGAAGGATTAGTTCTCAAAGAAGTCTTCTTTCTGTGGAAAATGAGATAGGGTTGACTCAACATAAGAGCCTGTAACTCAGATACCTTCTTGCTGAGGACAGAGCAATAGTAAAACTCAGATCCATGTTTAAGAACCTCAAGTCAGCCTGGTTAGCTAGTTCAAATGGAGTAAGTTTGAATGTCTCTAACACAAAAATTAAGAACCCAAGGAAGGGCCACTGGTTTTCTTGGAGACCTGTGTTGCTAAACCCCCTTCAAAAATATTTTGACATGAGAATGCACTGAAAGAGAAGAATCCATAGGCAGACATGCTGAAATGGGCAAAAAATGAACCTTGAATGCGGAATAACAAAGTTCATAGTATAGTAACTCGCACAAATATTGTAAAACTAGAGAAGGAATAGTCCTGAATGGGTGCTGGTTATGTTGCTGGCACCAACTAGAAAACTTTTTCCATTTTCTAATATATGATTTTCTAGTAGCATGCTTTTTTGCTTCCATTAGTACCTACTGTATATCTTCAGGAAACAGTGCCTAAAGGGAATTAAGACCCATCATCCAGGAAGTGAGTTGAATTTGATTGGGGTTGGGGTATATCAAACAACCCTGTTCTTGTGTTAGTAAATCCAGTCTGTGAGGAAGCTTGCCGTAATTGCCTCTATCCATTTCCAAAGGAAGGGAGATCCATTGTTGCCCTGAGACAGAAGGCAGTAACCACAATAATGGGTAGATTCCCAAAGCTTACTCGGCCTGGGAGAAAGAAGGATAAGGGCCCAGAAGCCCCAGGAGAATACTTCTAGTGAAGCCTGCTCTGGATTTAGAAAAGGCTTCCAGCCTGTAGTGTTTCTTTAAAGTATGGACACAGGAATACATTGCTGCCTCTAGAATACTCCTAGAGTCCACTCCATTCCAATAAGCTACTGAACAGGAAAAGGCCCTGGTGGAGTGCACCTTTACCTTGCCAGGATTCACTTTGCTATAGTGGATGTAACAAAAAACAATACCAGAGGACAACCAATGTGCAATGGTTTGCTTAGGTACAGGTTGACCCTTCTTTGCCTCTGGACAGGAAATAAAAAGCCTTTCAGCATTCCTGAAGAGTTTCATTCTGTCAAAGTAGTACTTGAGCTGTTGATGCACATTGTTAAGAGTTAGGGTATTCTTAGTGAATTCACTATAGTACATTAAGGTAGAATAAGGCCTGAAATAAAGAGTAAGACGTATACATTCTGTTTCAGAGAATGACAGTTTATTAGAAAGGAAAGATAAGCATGAGAGGTACAGAAAATACAGAAATACAAAATGTTCCTTTCTCAAGGGAAGGATACAATCTTGTCAGCTAAGCAGAAATAAGGTTTACATAATGTTCCTTTCTCAAGGGAAAGATATACATATCAACAGAATGTCAGATAAAGAGGCACATGCAAGACCAGGCTTGGCAACCAAGGCTAAAGAGGCATGAAAAGCATTATATGGTTTTGGTATTATTAAAATATACTCCAGATACAGTCAGGGAAGTCAGCTGGTTTGGACTGACATACAGAAAGATTAAATATCCAGCATTCCAAAAAGGAAGTCAACTTATGAACTTATATGTAAAAGGGTCTCTAGAATACAAACACTCAAGCCTGAGAACAGAAGACAGGTCAAAGACGGTTTCAGTTTATATTATTCAGGAGAATCAGAATATATGTGCAGAAACTTTGGATATATTTAGCAGGACTGTTATTACTAACCAGAATTCCAGCATTTCTAGAGACTTATTGTTTAGCAGCACTGTTAATGAGGACAGGTAGTCGGATATTGTGAACATGTAATAAACCCTTACTGACTGAGAGTTCATTCTGAAAAGTGCAAAAGACTTGGCCCATAAAGGAGAAACTGGCACCTCTTCACACAAATAAAGACTTTCATTGCAGTGTCATTTCACTTGTTTCCAGTTAATTCAAGTTCATTACAGTCTTATCAATTCTTTCAAACATTCAAGGTATGAAATATCCTCCCCCTCTTATTTTTAGGTTAAGACCACAGGGAAGTTCATAGACTGATTGAGGGTGAATTTTGAGACCACTTTCAGCATGAAAGAGGGATTAGGGTGCAACACAAACCTATCCCTGTGGAAAGTCTGGTAAGTTGTCTCTTACTATGAGAACTTGCTACTCAGTGATTTGCCTTGCAGATATCAGAGAAAAAAGGGAAACAGTTTTCCATGTTAAGAACTTCAGATCATCTCATGCTGCAGGTTGAAAAGGTGGTAAGGTAAATTTTCACAGAACACAGTTGAGATTCCATGAAGGAGGAATTTGCTTGTGACAGGGTCTCATATGCAATATTCCTTCAATTAAATGTTTTACCAAAAGGGAAGAAGCTAGAGGGGGGATCCGCTGGAAGACAAGCAGAAATGGCTGCTTAATACACCCTAATGAGCACATACAAAAAGCCGTCCTGAAGTAACTCTAAAATATTTCAAGACCAGAGGGATGTTAACTTCAAGGGACCATCTATTCCCATTTAGGCACCACTTAGAAAATCTCTTCTATTTGTAAACATAAGATTTTCTAGTAGCAAGTTTAACACCTAAGCTATGGAACGCATCATCATGGACCTAACAAATAAGGATACAGGGAATCTCCAAACTCTGTATCCCACACAGTTTAGTTTTGTGAAGTGTAGATCATGCCTGCTCAACTTGGTCGACTTCTGTGAGTCAGTCACCAGAGCTGTAGATGAAGGCAAGGTGGTTCACACAGCCTATCTTGATCTTTCCAAGGCCTTTGATACCATCCCCACTCAGGGGTCATAGAAAAACTCACTAAGCTAGGCATCAACCCCTATATCACTAGATGGGTTGCAGACTGGCAGACAGATAGAACCCACAGTGTGAAAGTAGCTGACCCCAAGTCAGACTGCCGACCAGCCACGAGTGGAGTCCCACAGGGATCGGTCCTGGGTCCTCTCCTGTTTGGAATCTACTTCTCAGAAGTCCAGACAAACACGAAGGGACTCTGGCTGACAAAGTTCACAGATGGCTGCAAGTTGGGAGCCATTATTAACTCCCCAAGTGATGTTGACATCCTACAGAAAGGCCTCACTGAGACCAACGAATGGTGTCAGAACCATGGCCTTAAGCTCAATGCCAAAAAAATGTGTCATCATCCCCTTTGGGAAAAACTCAGTTACCATGAATTACCACATTGATGGTAGTCCACTGAACACAGAAGGCATTATAAGAGATCTGGGAACATAGGTTGACAGCAACCTCTCTTTTTGACCACCACACTAGCACTGTGGTCAGAAAGTCCTTCTATGTGGCACATCTCATTACTAAGGGTTTTGCATCCAGGAAGAAAGAGGTCATTGTCTCACTCTACTCTTCCCTCATTAGGCCAGCCACTGAGCACAATGCCCCATTTGGCATGTGCCTCACTAGACACCTGCAACAACTGGAAAGGCAGCAAAAGTACCTCACAAAGAGGATCCTAGGCCTTATACACTTGTCCTATATGGAGAGACTCAAAAAATTCCAACTATTCTCTGTCTCATATCAGCTACTTAGAGGTGATCTCTCCTTGACTTAAAAAGCCATGTTTGACCTAGCTCTGTTAGAAAGGCTACATCTAAAGAAATCCCAATCCTTCTGCACCACATGCCCCAGAGACCTCAACCTCATTACCACAATCAACAGAACGTGCTGGAGGGACAGGTTCATAACCAAGAGACTGCTCATGCTATGGAATAGACCATGTCAAACAGAGCACCTCACTGGCCCTTTTCAAGAAAAATCTTGATGAGTGGATGGGAAATAGGAAATTCACTCTGGAGATCACTCCAGTGGCTCTACTCGACAGAGGCACTGGGAACTAAGGTCAGGTGGCACAATGCCAGGGTAATCCTATGGGCTAGGCTTGTAAAGGCTCCAGGGCCATTAGCCTAGTACACACCTATGAATCTGCTGCGCATCCTCAGGAAACAAGTGTCTAAACAAATTCAAGATTGAATTATTCAGGCTGTTAGCTGTAGCTGCTCCAAACTAGGGTGCACCAGTTACCCCTGAGACTCAAAGTGCATGATTGGTGCTAAAGTTTTGCTTCTGTTGAGAGAAGAAGCAAAGGGGCATTGTATCCCATTAGAGTGAAGCTGTTGTGAGACCAGCACTAGTAGTAGCCAGGCTGTAGCCATTAATGTGACTCCCCTCTCTTCATTACTCTTGATAAGCTAATTCTTTGTTTTCAGTAAGTACTGCTTGATTTGTTTGTAACTTAAGAATATCTGCATAAATACATACATACATACATACATACAAATGTTTCAAGCATGGGCATTATTAATGCACTTCCAGCTTGCAATATACCAGAGCACTTGTTCCCATCATAAATGTCCAGGCTGTTCTTAAAAATATCTAAACTAGTACTTGCTTTAATGTAATTTGGTAGTCTGTTCCAAGCATCAACTACTCTGTCAGAGAACCAATTAGTACACTTCTCATTTCTATAGAATCATCTGCATAGGTTATCTGATGATTCTCTAGTGCTTTTTGATAATCCCAAACATTGTCAGAGGTAGTTGTCCCTAAATGCCCTATATACCCGAATAAGATCTCCTCTTAAATATCTGTAAGAGACACTATACCAGTTCAGATATTTTAGTCTTTCATAATAACTTAGATTTTCACATCCATGGATGCCCTTGGTATATTTCTGCTGTACTCTTTCCAGTTTATTCATGCTTGTTTTCCTATAGGGTTTCCATATTGTTATTCCATACTCAAGTATGGGTCTAATGTAACTAACAAACAATGACTTAATTATGTTTGATTTCCTAGACTTTATAAATCTTTTTATACAACCTATAGTTCTATAACTATCATTAGCCAATTGGTTGATATGATTAGAAAACCTCATAGCTGAATCTACCCATATACCCATATCCTTAAATGAGTCTACAGTTTCAATCACTGTGTGCTGTATTAAATATTCACCTTTCAGTTTATGTCTCCCAAATCTCATATGCTTAGTTTTTGATGTATTTATCATAGATTCATAGATTCATAGATTCATACTAAGCTGTCTGCCCTTACGAGCCATTTAAAGCTTAGCCAATTATCCCTTGTGAGCCTCAAACCCTGGACCTTGTGCTTGTAAGGCAAACACCTTAACCATTAGGCCACCCTCCCAACCCCAAAACATACACCCCTGCCAAGTATTGAACCCAGCACCTTTTCAACTATAGCCTAGTGCATTAGCCCACTAGGCCACTCAGCTATACAACATATTATTCTCCTATACCCAAATGGTCAACTTAGTCAAATTATTTTGCAGACATGCCTTATCTGTAACATTTGTAATCAGTTTACCCAATTTCAGGTCATCAGCATGTAGACTGTAGAACACTTCAAATGAAAAAGTAAGGTCTGAAAGATACAATCTAAACAAGTAAGAGCCTAGGACAGAGCCCTGTGGGACACCTTGACTGTAATGAAGGATTTCACCTATCCAGTTGGTGTGTGATACTTGCCATGTCCTATTTGTAAGCCATGCAACTATCCATCTTATCAACAGTACATCAATACCTAGTTGTACTAATTTATTGATCAGTGTTTTGTGTATGACCCTGTCAAATGCTGAAGTTAAATCTATATAAATCACATAACAGCACAATTTTTAATTCATAGCTGTTATTATATTGTTATAGAACATCATGTTACAGGTGGTAATAGATCTATTTTCAACATATCATGCTGATATATGGTTTGAAGTCCCAACCTATTCAGTTCTGACAATAACTTATCCAGTATTACTTTCTGCATTATTTGTCCACAACATGAAAGTAGACTCAAAGGTCTAGATGATACTGGGTCTGTCCTACTCACCTTTCCCTTAAAGACAGGTTTAATAAGTACATGTCTCCAATCTTGAGGAATCTCCCCATATTTATATGACCTAGTGAATAATAGATATAATGGTAGTATAAGTTCTTGCTGAAGTGTTCTCAGGTCATTGTTACTTATCCCATCTCCTCCCTGCGCTTTGTTTGGATCCAGTTTGCACAGTTCTTTTTCAATATAATCTAATTTGATTCCAGTATCTGGGGTTACCTGGATGTCACTAGGACAACTTACCACCCCTTTTGTGGAGCCAAACTGTTTTGCATAAGATTTTGTAAATATATCTATAATGTGTTGTGCCTGAGAATAAATTTTAGAATCTGCACACAGTTTATCAATTTGTGTATCTTTATAGGTTCATAGGTTCGTACTAGGCTATCTGCCCTAGGGCATTTATAAGCCTAGCCAGAGTGTATGTGGCTTACACCACCCCTTAGGATGAGAATACTACGCCCTTTTAGGGTTTAGTTTACTATGCCTCTGTCCAGTAGTGACACAGAGATGACCCCCGGGGTAAACTTTCGATCTCCCATCCACTCGTCGAGATTTCTTTTGAATAGAGTCAGTGAGGAGCTCTGCCTAACATGGACTGGGATTCTGTTCCAGAGTGTAGGGAGCCTCAGGGTTATGAATCTGTCCCTCCAGCACATTCTATTTATTTCTGTGTTGAGGTTTAAGTCACTTGTTCTCGTGGCTCTGATGGATTTGGATTTTCTGAGGTGGAGCATGTCCATTAATTCAAGATTGGACATGGCCTTGTACGTCAGGCACAGATCACCTCTGAGTAGGCGGTATGCGACTGAATAGAGCTGGAGTTTTTTCAGTCGGGCAGCATATGACATATGTTTAAGACCCTTTATCCTCTTGGTGAGGAACTTTTGGGGTCTTTCCAACTGCTGCAGGTGTCGGGTGAGATACATCCCAAATGGGGCATTGTACTCAATCATTGGCCTGATAAGAGAAGAGTACAGGGGCACACTGACCTCTCTTGATCTAGATGTGAAACCCTTCATGATAAGGTGGGCAATATAGAAGGTCTTCCTAACCACTTTGGCAATGTGAGTGTCAAATAAGAGGTTACTGTCAACCTGGGTCCCTAGGTCCCTGATTACCTCTTCTGTACTTAATGGATTACCGCCTATGTGGTAATTTGTCGGTACCTTGTTTTTCCCAAAGGGTATGACTATACATTTCTTGGCATTCAGCTTAAGGCCATGGCTCTGGCACCAATTATCCATTTCTATGAGGCCTCTCTGAAGGATGTTTGTGTCGCTGGAGTATCAATTATGGCGCCCAGTTTGCAGTCATCTGCGAACTTTGTCAGCCACAATCCTCCTATGTTTGCCTGTACCTCGGAAAAATAAATGCCGAACAAGAGGGTCCCAGGACTGAGCCCTGTGGGACACCGCTTGTGACTGGCTTAGAGTCTGACATAGCTCCAGCAACTCTGACCCTGTGGGTTCTGTCCTTGAGCCAGTTTGCAACCCATCTTGTGACATATGGGTTTACATTTAAGCTGGTGAGTTTGTCTATGATGCCCGAGTGGGGTATTGTGTCAAAGGCTTTTGCAAGGTCAAGGTAGGCTGTGTGAACTGCCTTGCCCTCATCAATGGCCTTAGTGACTGTTTCAAAAAAGTCGACCAAGTTCAAAAGGCAGGATCTGCCCTTGACAAAGCCAAATTGGGTAGGATCCAATGTCTGTAGGTTCCCAATGTCTTTGTTTAAGAGTTCCATAATGATCCTCTCCATAGCTTTGCAGACCAAGCTCATCAAGCTTATGGGGCGGTAAATTCCAGGGTCCGTAGAAGCACCGCCTTTGTGAAGTGGGACCACTGTTGCCATATGCCACTCTTTGGGTACGTATCCTGTAGTAAGGCTAAGATTAAACAGCAGCCTTATGTGTGGGTTTAGTTCCTCTTGGAGTTCATGTAGCACACAGCCCGGGACACCATCCGGTCCCATTGATGCTGTATTTTTAGCTTTAGAGAGGGTGGCTCTCACCTGGGCATCTGAGATGTTAGGGAGGCTACACTCTGCTGGGATAGTTATTTCTCCTTTTGGGAATTTGCACTGAGCCTGTCTGCCAGAATGTTGGCAATGTCAGTGGGTTCAGTGTATTTTGTGTCATTTTGGACTAACTCTGAGCATATCTGGGAGTTTCCACCCAGGTTTCTAACATAGGTAAAGAAGGCCTTGTGATTGTCTTTTGTGTCTTTTGCGATTTTTCTCTCAAAGATGGCCTTGGATGATTTTATGAGTGATCGTAGTTTTTTGCTAGTACTGATCAGAGATGCCTTCCCTTTTAGGGATTTTGCTCTGTCATGTAGTAGCTTCCTCCTCCTGTTGTAAAGTTTGTTTATGGCTGGGGTCCACCAGACCAGGCGCCTGCCTTTGGGGGAATGGGTCTTGGTTTTATTTGGGATTGCATGATCCATGCATTCTTGAAGGTGCCCATAGAAGGCATTTGCAAAAGATTCAGCAGTTTGGGTTGTGGTTTCCACTGGCCCAGGGGCCTTGAAAGATACTACTTCAGTCTTAAGAAGTGTGAAGTTTGCTTTTGAGAAGTTCTTCACTGTGGTCTTTTGTGCAGGGGGTGGGGGTGGGATGTGGATTTCCAGTGAGATTAATTTATGGTCTGATCTTACCAAAGAGGGATGTACTTCCGGTGTAGAGCATTTTGTCCCCATGTTTGTGATGATCAGGTCTAGTATATTGTCTCCTCTTGTGGGAATGGTGACTAGTTGTTCCATTGCATTTGAGTTTATGAATTCTAGGAACCTTTGGGCTAGGGTGTTGGGGCTTGAGTAATGTTCCCAGTCTATGTTTGGGTAGTTGAAGTCTCCCAAAATGATGGTATTTGGAGAGACATTCATACTCTCCAGTGTCTTCAGGAAGGCTGTGTGGGGTTCCTGAGTTTGAGAGGGTGGTCTGTAGCATGCTACAAACTGTAAGGCAGTTTTGCCTATGGTTAGTTGCACCTGGATAGTCTCCGATGCTTCATGCATTGCCACTAACCTGGAGGTGTGGGTATCTTTGATGAAAATGGATACTCCCCTCCTTTTGTGGTTCGGTCCAAGTTTTGGGGCCGGAAAGCATGATATGAGGTAAAACCTGATAGTGCTGGGGTGTTCTCAGGAGCCTTTAACCAGGTTTCAGTCACTGCACAGACATCAATGTTCTCCATACTGAGGAGGGCTTCGAGGGCGTGCATCTTGAGGTTTAGACTTCTGGCCTTGAGCAGCATTACCCTTAGTTTTTTTCCACTTGTGTTTTCTAGGGAGGTAGGTTTGTCATTTGAGCCTTGCCTAAAAAAGGCACTATGGGAGTGGCAAGAGCCTTGGCCAATATCCGGAAGCCCAGGGGTGACAGGTGCAAGCCATCCCTTGCGAAGCAACGTGGCTTGTCAAGCATGTCATCCCAAGCAGACAGACACTGGATCCCCTTAGAATGATACCAGTAATTAAGCCAATTGTTAAAACTGATCATTTTGTCTTTGTACTGTGGCATAATTCTTGGTGAGGGTAAGATGCTGCTCAGGGTCAGGGTCATACCGGCCTGGGCTACATAATCAGAGAGCTCCTCTATGCTTCTTTTCATGTAGTCCAGGGAGGTACGTCTCAGGTCATTCACACCGGCATGTACAATGACTGAGTCATATTTGTACTTGCTGTGGAGTGACCTGAGTGCTTGTGTTATGTGGCGGATTCTAGCTCCCGACAGGCAGCTTACTGTGACCCTCTCTTTGTTCAATCTGGTGAGCGGGACATCAGTGTGCCTGACTATGGAGTCACCTATTACAAGTGTGTCTGGCATGTTGTTTGGCCTTAAGGGCTGTGACTGTTTAGCACACTGACTTTGTGAACTATGTGTTGCATGTGCTATGTCTTGAGGTGGTGGTTGCTTGGGTGTCTGCTTTGGAGGCCTCTGTTGTTTTGGTAGATTTTTAATCAGCACCTCCGAGTATGTTTTTGTGTGTTTATGTGTTTGGTTTGCAGTTGTGATAGTTCTATATGAGACTGGGTTTGTGGTGTGCATGGTTACCTTCTCCTCCTGACTGCTCTTGCCAGTACTGAATTGAGAGAGCTCAGCCTCCAGTTTGGCTATATAGTTGCATCTCTCGCATATATTTGTATTTGTTGGGAGGAGGAGAGGGTTGTCTGTGTACATGAGGCAATTGTAACATTGCCTCAAGATTCCCAGATTCACCAGCTGAACAGGAGAGGACGCCAGCAACTGACCCTTCGACATGCTAGAAATAGTGAAAAAGATTGCTGTGTAATTGAGTCAGAAAGGACCTATAGGGAAATGGGTACTCAACAGAATTTAGGTGAATGAAGTACTTTCGTTTGTTTAAGAGTGCTTTACCTGTATACAAAATGCTTTAGGAGCAAGTGCTGAGCTTTTCAGATAGAGTATAGGCTGTTTAGATTGCAAGTACAACAGTTCTAAGGGAAAAACTGAAGAGCAGACTTGGCGGAGCCAGAAAAAGTTTAACCAAGTTTAACGGCGCTATGCTTACGACCATAAAAGCCGTGCAAACGCGGATTTTAAGCAGTGAACTACAAAAGAGCTAGGAATGGTCCCAAACAATCAATTACTAACAGCTTCTTGTGCTGAGGTCACTTCCCCCAAGGACAGGTAGGCTGCACAAGGCTCCCCACTCCCACTGGTGAGCAAAGAAACTTCCTTCTATCCAAGTAAGGTAATGGACAACACAGGAACTACACCACAGCCCAGACTAGAGCAATGCCTGTATACTGGTCAAAACTAGTCGAGAAAGGCGGGAAAACAAGGATTATTTTTTTGTTTTTTTTTTTGCAGAAATACACAGAAAATGCAGAGACAGTGATAAATTAGTTACACAGGCTAGCACACTTTAGTGGGCAGCCTCCACAGTTCAATTAAACAAACAAACAAGCAAACTTTCGACTAAATTCGACTAAATGTAACTTTGAGTGCAGATTTTAAAATAAATACAGTAATCAGTAAAAAAACAGTTCAGGCTAGTTCCAAGTAAGCAGCAGAAGCTATTTTCAGTGAAAAAAAAGCAAAGATACTTAAATCCAGAAGGTAGTCGCTTTTTTGAGTTCCTTGCTGCTAGGACCACTCTGTAAACCCACGTGGAGCTTGTCTGAGCAGTATAGCCAGAAAAAAATGCCCAGAGGCGGATTTTAAGCATTGAACTACAAAAGAGCCAGGAATGGTCCCAAACAACCAATTACTAACAGCTTCTTGTGCTGAGGTCACTTCCCCCAAGGACAGGTAGGCTGCTCAAGGCTCCCCACTCCCACTGGTGAGCAAAGAAACCTCCTTCTATCCAAGTAAGGTAATGGACAACACAGGAACTACACCACAGCCCAGAATACAGCAATACCTGTATACTGGTCTAAACTAGTCGAGAAAGGCGGGAAAACAAGGATTATTTTTTTGTTTTTGTTTTTTTTTGCAGAAATACACAGAAAATGTAGACAGGCTAGCACACTTTAGTGGGCAGCCTCCACAGTTCAATTAAACAAACAAACAAGCAAACTTTCGACTAAATTCGACTAAATGTAACTTTTAGTGCAGATTTTAAAATAAATGCAGTAATCAGTAAAAAAACAGTTCAGGCTAGTTCAAAGTAAGCAGCAAAAGCTATTTTCAGTGAAAAAAAAGCAAAGATACTTAAATCCAGAAGGTAATCGCTTTTTCGAGTTCCTTGCTACTAGGACCACTCTGTAAACCCACGTGGAGCTTGTCTGAGCAGTATAGCCAGAAAAAAATGCCCAGAGGCGGATTTTAAGCAGTGAACTAGAAAAGAGCTAGGAATGGTCACAAACAACCAATTACTAACAGCTTCTTGTGCTGAGGTCACTTCCCCCAAGGACAGGTAGGCTGCTCAAGGCTCCCCACTCCCACTGGTGAGCAAAGAAACTTCCTTCTATCCAAGTAAGGTAATGGACAACACAGGAACTACACCACAGCCCAGAATACAGCAATGCCTGTATAATGGTCTAAACTAGTCGAGAAAGGCGGGAAAACAAGGATTATTTTTGGGGGTTTTTGTTTTTTTTTTGCAGAAATACACAGAAAATGCAGAGACAGTGATAAATTAGTTACACAGGATAGCACACTTTAGTGGGCAGCCTCCACAGTTCAATTAAACAAACAAACAAGCAAACTTTCGACTAAATTCGACTAAATGTAACTTTAAGTGCAGATTTTAAAATAAATGCAGTAATCAGTAAAAAACAGTTCAGGCTAGTTCAAAGTAAGCAGCAGAAGCTATTTTCAGTGAAAAAAAGCAAAGATACTTAAATCCAGAAGGTAGTCGCTTTTTCGAGTTCCTTGCTGCTAGGACCACTCTGTAAACCCACGTGGAGCTTGTCTGAGCAGTATAGCCAGAAAAAAACGCCCAGAGGCGGATTTTAAGTAGTGAACTACAAAAGAGCTAGGAATGGTCCCAAACAACCAATTACTAACAGCTTCTTGTGCTGAGGTCACTTCCCCCAAGGACAGGTAGGCTGCTCAAGGCTCCCCACTCCCACTGGTGAGCAAAGAAACTTCCTTCTATCCAAGTAAGGTAATGGACAACACAGGAACTACACCACAGCCCAGAATACAGCAATGCCTGTATACTGGTCTAAACTAGTCGAGAAAGGCGGGAAAACAAGGATTATCTTTTGTTTTGCAGAAATACACAGAAAATGCAGAGACAGTGATAAATTAGTTACACAGGCTAGCACACTTTAGTGGGCAGCCTCCACAGTTCAATTAAACAAACAAACAAGCAAACTTTCGACTAAATTCGACTAAATGTAACTTTAACTGCAGATTTTAAAATAAATGCAGTAATCAGTAAAAAAACAGTTCAGGCTAGTTCAAAGTAAGCAGCAGAAGCTATTTTCAGTGAAAAAAAAGCAAAGATACTTAAATCCAGAAGGTAGTCGCTTTTTCGGGTTCCTAGCTGCTAGGACCACTCTGTAAACCCACGTGGAGCTTGTCTAAGCATCTTATGTATCTATAAAAGGTTTCCTATTATGCTCAATATCTTTATATACAATATTCCTATTCTGCTCAATATCTTTATATAAATTTTCTTCAAATTTTTCTTGATCTTGTCTAACACTATGCTTAATCTATATGTCCATCTTATTTCAGTTTTCAAAGTTGTAGTTCGACCTCTCTTCCATTTCTTATATTTTTTGTCTCTCACCTTAATCAGGTATCTTGTTCTTATGGAAATATACCTCCCTGATGTTGTGTGCCTAGATCCTGATGTTAAACATTTTTTTTTACTTTTTGCACTCAAACAATTTCTCTTTCAAAACTTTCCATATTCCATCTGCAGTTTTTCCACTGAACACCTCACTCCAGTTAGTTTTATATAGTAACTGTTTTGCTTCCCTATATTCTGTAATTAACCTTCTGTGCATTGGCTTAGATTTCGGCTCCCTATTATGCTGTCGCAGACGCAGGTTGTCGAATGCGTCTTTGTTGAACTGAAAAGTGCGAAAAGGCAAAATAGCGAAGCAGCTTTTCAACAAATTCTTTCCCTGGGAAAGAATCCGTTTAGCCGCTTTCGCTACTTTGCCTTTTTGGCACTGTAGTGTGATCTCTGAGTTGGTATATTTAAGTAGGGGTGGTGTGTGGGTCACAGACCCCCACATTATGTAATGTTTTACAGTTTTTTTCTCTCGGAACAGCGGTTTCGACGTTGTAAGCTTTTGCTTACATGGGGTTGATTATGTGTCGTTCACTCTTCTGAGCATGCGATTTCATAATATAGACCCTAGATTTCAGTTGGGCAGAATTATCTAGCAACAAAATAACCTTAATAACCCCATGATCCCTGCACATCAATGGTGGTAAAACTTGACTTGAAGTTATAGTAATTTCTTTGGGAATACAAACAATATCTAGTATATTCCGTCCCCAGGCAGATTTTTACAAACTGAAGCATTTTGTTCCTGAATATACTCTGTGAATAATTTCTTTACAAAAGTTGTTGAATCAATATTATTCCAGTCTGTTTCTGGTAAATTTAAGTCCCCGGCTAATATTATTCTTCCCTCCTGTGTTTCATTTAAGAAATGTATGAATTCCTCTAGTCTAGGTCATCTGCACTTGACTTTAGTGGTCTATACAATTGTTATATGTTCCAGGGTTGTCTCTACTGTCACAGTTACACAGTCTATAGTATTAGTGGTATCACTGAACGTGTAATAATCACAGGTCTCATAATTATCTTTAATCCCTATCATAACACCTCCACCTGATTTTTTGTTGGAAAGTCTGTTACAGTAAAAACATTTATACCCTGTCAGAATTGGTTTCCAGTCATTGTTCTTTAACCATGTTTCACAAACAATAACAACATCAATCTTGTTGGAACGTAGCAAATTTTCTAATAAAAAAACTTAATTATTAATGCTGCTAGCATTAACAACTATCAGAGATGCATCAAATGTTGCTGTCTGTGAACTGGCAGTTTTAACTCTGCTGTTTGTTATTTGCTAGTAATTACAGGTGTGGGGGTAGCCACATTCTTTGATTTCCTGTCCTTGCCTATTTAAGTGGTACAGTGTGACATATTTTCTGCTTAAAAACCTCAGCTTTGGCCGGCTAAGAACTTGGTTATATTCAACTGGACGTATAAGAGAATTTAAGTACCTTTATCTGCACTTTTTAAAAAAAAAAATACAGTATTTAATTTGATTTAAACTGTGTTGAAGGAATATTTAACTGAACTGGCAGTTTTATCTCTCCTCTTCAGTTATTCACACCCACCCTCCCTGTTTTTGTTTTGGTGTTAATCTTAGTGGCCTTGAAACTGCCTGCCCCTCAGCCTGCCTCTGGGCCCATCTCATTTGCTCACTCAACTGAGTGCAGTGAGATCATATTCTGATTTCAGGCACTCCTACTGTGTACAAAGAGAGCATCTGGGAAACAGACAAAAAAAAATAAAGCTTATTTCCTGCCTTTCCTGTTAAGTGGTATAGACTATTTGTAGGCTTCTGAGCCCCCAAGCCCTTCTGTGTTTGAGGGAAGCCTTCTAGCTTGTTTTTCTTATAACTAGCCAGTTTTCTAGTTTCAGCACTCAAATCTGTTTCTTTGATCTCAGCACTTGTTCAGATTAAAAAAAAAAAAAATTCATCTGCTTACTGTACTTGTGTTTCTACCTACTTCATTTTACTTTTGCATCATCTTAAAAATACTCAGTTGTATTTATTACTGCTTGGTGTAACTCATTCTAAGCCTTTTGGTTTAAACACTTGGGCTTCGGACCAGTTGTTTTGCACTGAGAGGGTTTGTGGTCTGCACTGTTGTGGCAGAACAGGTAGCTTACATCCTTCTAGGTTGGGAACTGCTGATTGAGGGCTCAGTGTCTGTTATTCTAAAAGTGTATTAATTCTGGTTTAAGCACTTGGGCTTTCATGCCAGTTATTTTACATTAAGAGGGTTCGTGGTCTGCACTCTTGTGGGAGGAGAGGCTGGACTCTGCCCTTCTGAGCTGGGAATTTCTGGTTAAAGGCTTATAGTGCATGCATATCTGAACTGCTTCTTACTGAAGTTGGTGCGCCTTGTTTGCTGTGGCATAGACTGGATTCGGGCCTGCTGGATCTAGCTTTGTTTGTGTAACTTGAGCACTAATCCAGACATTCTCTAAAGTATTCAATTGTATTTATTACTGCTTGGTTGTAACTTGATTAAAGTGTAGCTATCATTCTAAGTCTTTTGGATTAAGCACTTGGGCTTCAGACCAGTTGTTTTACATTAGGAAGGTTTGTGGCAAGCACTGTGGTGGCAGGACAGGTAGCTTTCATCCTTCTACGTTGGGAACTGCTGATTGAGAGCCCAGTGTCTAAGTGTATTAGTTCTGGTTTAAGCACTTGGGCTTCAGGCCAGTTATTTTACATTAAGAAGGTTCGTGGTCTGCACTCTTGTGGGAGAAGAGGCTGGACTCTGCCCTTCTGTGCTGGGAATTTCTGGTTAAAGGTTTATAGTGCCTAAATATTTGAACTGTATCTTACTGAAATTGGTACACCTTGTTTGCTGTAGCATAGACTAGATCCAGGCCTGCTGAATCTAGCTTTGTTTATATGCTTGTTGTTTGTTTGCTTGTTATTTCCCTGGAATGCTAATTCCACCTAATGTGACTTCTCAAGCTTCTGTGGATCACTAGTGATATCTGCATTGCTTACTGTACTTATTTCCTTGTTTCACTTGGAAGAAAGTTACTGTTTGTCGTTTTTGCATTTAGTTACTTGTAACACATTGCATTCAAGTTACCTGGCACTTGCTCACTAAAGCAATTATATAAGTCAGCACTAAAAATTAAAAGCAGTACACCCTCACTCCCCACTGGCCCTTGTTTTCAATTATTAAAGAATTCCCAATATTATTCTAGCATGTCCAAAGGTCAGTTGTCAATCTCCTCTCCGGTCCAGCTGGTGAATCTGGGAATCTTGAGGCAATGTTATAACTGCCTCATGTACACAGACAACCCTCTCCTCCTCCCACATAACACAAATACTTGCGGGAGATGCAGCTATTTAGCCAAACTGGAGGCTGAGCTCTCTCAACTCAGGACTGGCAAGACCAGATAGGAGGAGAAGGCAACTACACACACCACAAAACCAGCCTCACATAATGCTACCACACCACTGAATCAAACACATAAACACACAAAGACATACTCGGGAGGCTCTGAGTAAAATTTACCTAAACAGCAGAGGCCTCCAAAGCAGACACCCAAACAACTGCTACCTCAGGACACCCCACAAGCAACACATAAACCACAAAATCAGTGTGCAAAGCAGTCACAGCCCTTAAGGCCAAATACAACACCAAACATACTTGTCATAGGTGACTCCATAGTCAGACACACTGACGTCCCACTCACCAGGCTGAACAAGGAGAGGGTCACAGTAAGCTGCCTATCGGGCGCTAGAATCCGCCACATAACACAAGCACTCAGGTCACTCCACGGCAAGTACAAATATGACACAGTCATTGTCCATGGCGCTGTGAGCGACCTCAGGCGTACCTCCCTGGACTACATGAAAAGAGACATAGAGGAGCTCTCTGATTATGTAGCCCAGGCAGGTATGACCCTGACCCTGAGCAGTATCCTTCCTTCACCAAGAATGATGCCACAATATAGAGACAAGATGATCAGCTTTAACAATTGGCTTAATGTCTGGTGTCATTCAAAGGGATCCAGTGTCTGTCTGCCTGGGATGACATGCTTGACAAGCCATGCTGCTTCGCAGGGACGGCTTGCACCTGTCACCCTGGGATTCGGATATTGGCTAAGGCTCTTGCCACCCCCATAGTGCCTTTTTTAGGCAAGGCTCAAATTCTAAACCTACCACCCTAGAAAACAAAAATGGGAAGAAACTGAGGGTAATGCTGCTCAATGCCAGAAGTCTAAATCTCAAAATGCACACACTCGAGGCCCTTCTCAGTATGGAGAACATCGATGTCTGTGCTGTAACTGAAACCTGGTTCAAAGCTCCTGAGAGCACCCGGCACTATTAGGTTTTACCTCATATCATGCGTTCGGACCCAAAACCCGGACCACACCACAAAAGAAGGGGTGTATCCATATTCATAAAGGATACCCAAACCTCCAGGTTGGTGGCAATGCACGAAGCTTAGGAAACCATCCAGGTGCAACTAACCATAGGCAAAACTGCTCTACAAATTGTAGCATGCTACAGGCCACCCTCTCAAACTCAGGAACCCCACACAGCCTTCCTGAAGACACTGGAGGGTATAAATGTATCTCCAAACACCATCATATTGGGTGACTTCAACTACCCAAATATAGACTGGGAACATTACTCAAGCCCTAACTTTCTAGCCCAATGGTTCCTGGAGTTCATAAATTCAAATGCCATGGAACAGCTAGTCACTATTTCCACAAGAGGAGAAAATATACTAGATCTCATTATCACAAACATGGGGACAAAATGCTCCACACCAGAAGTATATCCCTCATTGGTGAGATCTGATCATAAACTAATCTCACTGGAAATCCACATCCCGCCCCCACCCCAAACAAAAAAGACCACAGTGAAGAACTTCTCTAAAACAAACTTCACACTACTCAAGACTGGTGTGGTATCCTTCAAGGCCCCTGAGCCAGTGGAAACCACAACCCAAGTTGCGGAAGCCCTTACAAATGCCTTCTATGAACACCTCCAGGACTGCGTGGATCAGGCAATCCCAAATAAAACCAAGACTCTTTCCACAAAGGGCAAACGTCCAGTCTGGTGGACCCCAGCCATTAACAAACTTTACAATAAGAGGAGAAAGCTATTACATGATAAAACAAAATCCATAAAAGGGAAGTCACACCTGATCATTATTAGTAAAAAAATACGAGCACTCATAAAATCAACTAAGGCCAATTTTGAGAGAAAAATTGCCATGGATTCAAAGGACAATCATAAGGCCTTTTTCAGCTATGTTAGGAACCTGGGTGGAAACTCCCAGATATGCTCAGAATTAGTCCAAAATGATACAAAAATCACTGAACCCACAGACATTGCCAACATACTGGCAGACAGGTTCAGTGCAACCTTCACCCCTCTCCCCTAAAGGAGAGATAACTATCCCAGCGGAGTGTAGCCTCCCAGACATCTCAAATGCGCAGGTGAAAGCTGCTCTCTCTAAAGCTAAAAACACAGCATCAATGGGACCAGATGGTGTCCCCGGCTGTGTGCTACACGAGCTAAATGAGGAATTAAACCCGCACATAAGGCAGCTGTTTAATCTCAGTCTTACCACAGGATACGTGCCCAAGGAGTGGCGTACGGCAACTGTGGTCCCACTCCACAAAGGCGGTGCCTCTACGGACCCTGGTAATTACCGCCCCATAAGCTTAACAAGTCTAGTCTGCAAAGCTATGGAGAGGATCATAATGGAGCTCATAAGCAAAGATATAGTGGACTTGCAGACATTGGACCCGACCCAGTTTGGCTTCGTCAAGGGCAGATCATGCCTTTTGAACTTGGTCGACTTCTTCGAAACAGTCACCAAGGCCATTGATGAGGGAAATACAGCCTACCTTGACCTTGCAAAGGCTTTTGACACAATACCCCACTCGGGTATTGTAGAAAAACTTACCAGCTTAAATGTAAACCCATATGTCACAAGATGGGTTGCAAACTGGCTTAAGGACAGAATCCACAGGGTTAGAGTTGCTGGCGCTATGTCAGACTCCAAGCCGGTCACAAGTGGTGTCCCACAGGGCTCGGTCCTTGGCCCCCTATTGTTCGGCATCTACTTCTCAGAAGTACAGGCCAACATGGGAGGACTTTGGCTGACAAAGTTTGCAGACGACTGCAAACTGGGCGCAATAGTGGAAAGTGCATCGGACACGGATATCCTTCAGAAGGGACTCACGGAAACAGATAGCTGGTGCCAGAGCCATGGCCTGAAGTTAAACGCCAAAAAATGTATAGTCATACCCTTTGGGAAAAACAAGGTAACCCCAAGCTACCATATAGGTGGCAATCCACTAAGCACAGAAAAGGTTATCAGGGACCTGGGGACCCAGGTTGACAGGGGCCTTTCTTTTGACACTCACGTTGCTAAAGTGGTTAGAAAGACCTTCTACATTGCCCACCTGATCATGAAGGGATTCACATCCAGATCTAGTGAGGTCATTGCTCCCCTGTACTCTTCACTTATCAGACCAATGATCGAGTACAATGCCCCATTCGGGATGTATCTCACCCGACATCTGTAGCAATTGGAGAGACCCCAAAAGTTCCTCACCAAAAGGATAAAGGGACTCCAAAATCTGTCATATGCTGCCAGATTGAAGAAACTCCAGCTCTATTCAGTCGCATACCGTCTTCTCAGAGGTGACATGTGCCTGACATACAAGGCCATGTCCAACCCGGAATTAATGGACATGCTCCACCTCAAAAAATCCAAATCCACCAAAACCACTAGAGCAAGCGACTTAAACCTTAGCACGGATATAAATAAGACATGCTGGAGGGATAGATTTATCACTCAGAGACTCCCTATGCTGTGGAATAAAATCCCGGTCCATGTGAGGCAGAGCACCTCGCTGGCTCTGTTCAAGAGAAATCTTGACCTGTGAATGGGAGATCGTAGGTTTACCCCGGGAATCATCTCTGTGTCACTGCTGGACAGAGGCACAACAAACTAATGGGTACAGTATTTTTTCATATAAGGGGTGGCGTAAGCCACAAAACCTTGGGCTAGGCTTATATATGCCTTAGGGCAGATAGCCTAGTATAAACCTATGAACCTATGAACTGTTACACTTTTGACCTGGCAAAAATCCTAGCTAGTGTTTGTCAAATATTGCAAAATATCTGCTGCAAAAATTCTCTTCCCTGATCTAGACAAATGCACACCATCCTGTCTGAACACGTGTGCCCAAAAGAAGGCTTGGATGCTCTACACATTTCCATTTTTGAAAACAGGACAGTTTTTTTCCATGTAGATGTTTATCCAAAAATATTTTCATTCACAGTGACCTGATTATCCTTTCTATAGGTGATTTGTGAAAAATATGTCCAAACACCAGTACAAGCTATATTATCTAGGAGGGCTGTCAGTTCCCGACTAATAGTCAGAGAAAAAGAAGTTATGTACCTACCATAACGTTCCATGTTAGTTGTCTTCATCACGCCTTCTTTATTGCTGGTTGGGATCGGAGCCAATCCTCGGCTCCGACTCGGCCATCTTCTATAGCTCGAGAGCTGTTTACTGGCTCGAGGCTACCCCTTATACCATGATGCCTAGTGCTAGCTACCCAGTTCTCGTTTGAAATAGCTAACCGCAGACATAGCTATAGAAAGGACCCCTCCAAACAAAAGGTTAAGCATACCTGTCCTATTCTCTAAGTCAGTAAAGGAAACAAACCAGAGAACACTTAACCAGTGAAACCTGAACTCCTCTCGGTCCAATAGGATAGGGGGATGGAGGGGGGGGGACACAAGAAAGAAGGCGAGATGAAGACAACTAACATGGAATGTTATGGTAGGTACATAACTTCTTTATGTTAAGTTGTCAATCTCGCCTTCATTCTTGCTGGTTGGGACAGCATCCCTAGCACCTACAATCCTGGGTGGCTCATTGGAACAGACTCTTCAAAACAGTGGAACCAAAGTTAGCTCTACTCCTGGAGACCAAATCCAACTTGTAATGAGAAATAAAGGTATGAGGATTTGCCCACGTAGCAGTGGCACAGATAGAGTCCATGGGCAACCTACACTGGAAGGCTACAGAGGTGGCTAAGGCCCTAGTAAAATGACCCTTCGGTTTGATAGGCAAGTCTTTGTTCCTTAGCTGATAGATAAAGGTAATGATGTGAGACAACCACCTGGATAAGGTCACTTTGGAAACTGGGAGACCCTGTTTGCCTCGAGCATAGGAGAGGAATAGTTGGTCAGACTTCCTTATATCCTTCGTCCTATGCAGGTAGAAATGCAATAGTCTATGAACATCCAGCTGATGTAACTTGTATTCTGCCTTGTTGGTGTGGTTAGGAAAAAACACAGGTAGGTCTATAGATTGATTCAAATTATTTTCTGAGCAGACTTTCGGAAGAAAAGAGGGATTAGTCCTCAGAGCAACCCTGTCCTTATGAAATACTAAGTATAGAGGATAGACACATAGTGCCTGAAGTTCAGACACACGTCTGGCTGAAGTAATAGCTACCAGAAAGAGAGTTTTCCAAGACAGAAATTTAATGGAGCAGGATGCTGCAGGTTCAAAGGGGGGCATAATCAAAGATGTTAGTACCAGATTAAGGTCCCAAGGAGGAGGGGGATCTCTCACTGGGGGTCTAAGGAGAGTAGCCCCTCTTAGAAAAGCTTTACATAGCTTATGAGACATAATGTTTGCATTAGACCACCCAACATGAAAATTTGAAATGGCCGCTAATTGAACTCTGATTGTAGCAGAAGTGGACCCCGAATGAAAGAGTTCTGTTAAGAACTCCAAGATTTCGTGGAGAGGGGCTGTGAAGGGATCTATGTTCCTGGCATCTGCCCAACAAGAAAAACGTTTCCATTTGCTAGCATAAGTCCTTCTAGTGGTAGACTTATGGGAGGAGACAATAATGTCTCGTACTGCCGGGGAAATGCTGCGAAGCCTGGCTAAGGTTGGAAGTGGAGCAACCAAGCTGTGAGCTGGAGTGCTTGAAGGGATTGATGCAGCCCGCCTGATTGAGGGATCAGTAGGTCTGGAATCGGATCCAGAGTCCAGGGCTGCTCGAGAAGGTAATGGTGCAGGAACGGAAACCATATTTGTCGAGGCCAGTAGGGGGCAATGAGGATCATCTTGCAACCCAACGAAATTGCTTTCTGTATGAGTTTTGGTATCAGGGGAAACGGAGGGAAGGCATAAAGAAGTCCCTGGGGCCAATCGTGGACTACAGCATCTCTAGGAGAGTGACCTGGAAGCGGAAGAAGGGAGAAGTAGTTGCTGCATTTGGTATTGAAGGGGGTGGCAAAAATATTGCAGCAAGGCTTTCCCCATTTGCGGAAGATCAGATCTGCAACTACCTGACTCAGAGACCACTCATGAGGCATGAGAATAACTCTGCTGAGCCTGTCCGCTATGACGTTGGACTTCCCAGGGATGTGTGTCGCAATCAGAAATCGTTGGGAGGAAATCGCCCACTGCCAGAGTCTGAGTGCTTCTCGACATAGGGGATAGGACCTGGTTCCGCCCTGCTTGTTGATGTACCACACCACTGACATGTTGTCTGATTGTATTGCAATGGTACCAGAAGGGAGAGAGTCCTGAAGAGCTTGCAATGCTAGGAGCACGGCTCTCATTTCTAGGACGTTTACATACAGATGGTACTTGTGAGTCTGCCAAGTGCCTTGGACTGCCCTTCCTAGATAATGCCCCCCCACCCTATCAGGGAGGCGTCTGTGGTCACTGTAGAAACTGGAGGGGGCTGAATGAAGGGTCTGCCCTGAGTCACTAGTGGGGAGACCATCCACCAGGAAAGGTGCCTTTTGCATGCTTCTGTAATCATGATCATATGAGACATGGGGAGCTGTTGGAAGGACCACTGTGTGAATAGAAACCACTGAAGGATTCTCATGTGAAAGCGGGTCAGGGGTATCAGAAGAATTGCACTGCCATAGAGCCTAGAGTTTGAAGGATGTACCAGACTTGTACCCTTTTGCATTGCATGAGGAATTGAACTTCCTGGTGAATTGTGGACACCCTGTCCAAAGGTAGCTTTGCGTACATGCTCCTTGTATCTAAGTCTGCTCCTATATAAGTAATAGATTGACAGGGCAACAAGGCAGATTTTTCGAAATTTATAGTAATACCTAGCTGGGAGCAAATTGAAATTGTATAGTCCCTTGCTTGAAGAAGTTGATGCCTGGTAGTAGCAGTGAGGAGCCAGTCGTCTAGATATGGAAACATCTGGAATCTTCGACACCTCAGGTGAGCCGTGACCACTGCCATACATTTGGTGAAGACCCTGGGTCTGTGGTGAGACCAAAGGACAGAGCTCTGAACAGGTAATGACTGGCTCCCAGCCAGAAGCGAAGGAACCTCCTGGAGCATCTGTCCATCTTGATATGATAGTACGCATCCTAGAGATCTATGGTGCACATCCAATTGTTCTGACCCAGAAAGGATAGAATGGACTGTAGCATGACCATCCGAAACATTGTTCTTTGAACAGACTTGTTCAGTCTGCTGAGATCCAAAATAGGTCTCCAGTCCCCTGTCTTTTTTGGTACCAAAAAGAACCTTGAGTAAGTTCTGGATCCATGTTGGTCTGCAGGGACTTCCTGGATGACTCTTTTTTTCTAGCAGTTTTGAAACTTATATAACTGCTTGGTCCCTCAGATTGGGTGGAACATCTGGGAGGGACTTGCTTGATGGTAAAGGGGGTTGAAAGAATGGGATTCTGTAACCTCCGGATATGATTGAATGTACTCATTTGTCTTGCGTTAGGTTTAGCCAGGCTCTTGGGTACAATGAACGTCTTCCCCCAACTGCCTCCAGAGGCGGACAGTTGGGCAACCCTTCAGGGATGTTGGAAGGGCTTGTCAGAGAAAGATTCTCTGCTGCCCTGGTTCTGCAGACCCCCTCTGCCACAAGGGCGGCATCTGTTGTTATTCTTATTTCCTCCTCTGGCCCTGGAGGAAAAATCACTACGTGTGTCAGGCGAATCTCCCTGGGATTTCCGAAACCACATTTTCCCACTCTTCTGACCCTTGGGGTATGGTCTGGAAGGAGTGGGCAAATGGACTCCCATGGCAGAGAGAGTCTTGCCTTCCTGCTCACACCTAGTGAGAGTGTCTTTCACCTGTGGTCCAAAAAGAAAGAAACCATCAAAGGGAGTGTTGGTGAATGATGCTCTAAAGGGTTCCGCAAAATTACACAGCCACATCCATGCATGTCTCCGAAGTGCCACACCTGTGTCTGTGGCTCTACTCGCACCATCGGCTGCGTAGGAAATGAGCCTCATGGAGGAGTTGACTACTGAGTTAAGGGTTGCCAGCTGAGAAGCCACTTTAGCCTGAGCCCCTTCAGCTGATGGATCCTGAAGGGTATCTCCGAGCTCTTTCAGGTGATCCCTCTGAAGCATGGTGAAATGGCATAAGTAATTCAGTGACCTCATGGAGAAGGTCGCTAAAGCAAACACTTGCTTCCCATATCGGTCCATGGACCTGGACTCCTTGTTAGGAGGATGGACAGAGGAAGAAGTTTCCACTAATTCCTTCTTAGTGGCTGCTGCTACCACCATGGCATCCACAGGAACACCCTTAGTAAGGAACTGCTTGTCAGGGGGAGCAGTGATAAACTTGCTTGGTCTCCTCGGGGTTGATTCCACTGTATCCGGGGCTGACCAAGCCCTTCGAGCCACCACTGACATTAGTAGATCGAAGGGCGGAGAAACCCAAGAGGTGGAAGGTGGGGAACCAAATGCATCTAGGAATACGGATTCATCCTCGGTAGGGGCTAGGGTATTCCAGTTCCCCCTCTGCTTAAGCATTTCTAGGATGTCCGAGAAGGAAACATCTTCAGAGGGGGATCTCGGGGACCCTTCAGATTCATCCAAATTCGTATCCGAAGTGACAGACTCTGGGGAGTGAATGTGCTTCCTCTTGCACTTCTTCTTCCGAGGGGGCTCCTCTGAATGATCAGGGGAGGCCTCGAAAGAAGAGGAAGCACCCAATGGGGTGCCCTGGAGCACCGGTTCCCCATGCTTGGGGTCTGGAGGAGGGACAGAGGTTGACGCAGACACTACGGGGGACGGAGCCAGTGGGGTCGAAGGTGGAGCTGACTGGGAGGCCAGCACACTCCTTATGACATCGAAGGCGTCCCTGCCACAATGCAGAGAAGGGTCCAGCTCCGAGGGGACCGGAATCCTTCTCCACACTGAGGTAGACAGCTCCGAGGCCGATGTAGGAGCCGAGCTCACCTGTGCCGACACTCCGAGAGTGACAGCAGGGTCAGACAAGGGTCTGATGCACTCGCCTCGAGCTGGAGGGAGTCGGCCCAGATCCCTCGATGGAAGGCACCATCGAGGGAATCGGAGCCAATGACGGATTCAAAGGAGAAATCTTTATCGGAGCTGACGGTTCCACGACTCGAACCCCAATAAACTCTGGCTCTGAGCTCAATGGAGTCGGGGGAGGAACATCGATAGAAACGGATGGAGCCGACACCTGATGAGGAGGGCTGGACAACATTTTGGCCAGTGCCTGCGACTTCAGCAACCTACTGACCACTCTCTCCCATGTCGTGGTCTGAGAGCCTAGAGGACCAAGAAGAGTGTGAAGATCTGTGACTGCAGTCACTCTGCAAAAGGGGAGACCAAGGAGCCGAATGAATAGACTCTAGTGAAAGGCACCTCGGCCTTTTTTGGGTCCTTGATGGTTCTGAGGGTACTGGTGGAGCCGACGAGGAAGCAGTCTCCTCGGTTCCAGCCGGAACCGAAGTAGTAAGCAAGGCTTGGGCCAATGACGGCTCCGAGCTGGGAGCCAACGATTTGGCCAGTTTAGGGGATTTCACTGGCTGAGCCTTGACCGGTGAATCCTGAGGCTTGAGAAGACCCCTCAAAATAAGTTTATTCTTGTGCTCCTGCAGAACTCTTGGGCTAAATGCATGGCAGATAGAACAAGAGTCCTGCAGGTGCACTGCGCCTAGGCAATAGACGCAAGAAGTGTGCCCATCTGTCAGAGACATTTTCTGACAGCATGAGTCACACTTCTTGAATCCTGACACTTTGGATTCTTTACACATATCCAGAAAAAAAGGAATCACAACTCTAATCTACTTTGGCCAACAGGCCGGACAGCACTAAGAAACTAAAAACAGAACACTACCACAAAAAAAACAAACACACAGTATAAGACAGATTTTTTTTTTTTTTTTTTTTTTAAGACTAGGAAGCCTCTAACTTAAACGGCTACCTAACCAAAAGACTAACATGCTACTACAGAGGGGTAAGGGGGGGAGGGGAGAACTCTCTAATTTAAACGAGTTCTAAGGGGAAAAAACTACAATACACTAAGCACTCTAAACTAAATCTACTAGTTATCAGCTATTAATTAACAACAACTACAATACAAAAAACCCTAATCTGACGAAAAAAAGGCAGATTAATAAAGTTATACAAGCCTGAGCCAGTAACCAGGAACCTCGCAGCTGAAGCAGCAAACGAGATCTGGGTAGCTAGCGCTAGGCATCATGGGATAAGGGGTAGCCTCGAGCCAGTAAGCAGCTCTCGAGCTATAGACGATGACCGAGTCGGAGCCGAGGATCGGCTCCAATCCCAACCAGCAAGAATGAAGGCGAGATTGACAACCTAGCATTCTTTGTTGGTGACATCATTTATACCAACATGAATAAAAACAGATCCATACTTCCTTACATTAAGGCATTCCAAGGCTTGTTTCACAGCTTCTGTTCTTGCTCCTGGCAAGCATAACACTACTCAATGTTCATTATCATCTCTGCAAATATAAGTATCAGTTCCTCTAATAACTGAATCTCCAATTACAAGAATATATATACTGACCATCTCTGAAGAATCTTCAGCTTCTAATACAGTTATTTCTGCTCTATCAGTTGTCATGAAGGATAGATCTTAGTCTTATTAATTCCACTGTTTTCATTGCATATTAAATTCTCATCCAGATGGCATTGTAAATCCACAGCTTGAGCCATGAAGTCAACATCTGTCTTTCTCTTCTTTTTTCTTACAGTAATGTTCTTCAATCCTTCCACGTTCAGTTTTGATTTCTTCCTTTTCACCTGCCCATTGTTTCTTTTTTTCTACACTTTTTTCTATACTTCATTCTTAAATTTTCAGGGTCTATGTATTAGTTTCCCCTCAAGTGTTTGGCAGTGCCTTGTGTGACAAAAGGAGGCACTGCTACCATAGCTAGCTGGAATTTTGTAAATAATTTTATGTCATTGGTGAATATCAAAACGAATTATATAAGCTACTTGTGTTACAAATGTTTTAGAACTGTATGTCATGTCTGTATCAGGCTGCTCTGTACAGATGTTTGTGTTGAAAAGTTATTTCTAAAGTGCTGTGTTTAAAATGTATCCACAGTGCGCCCTACTGGAAGAGAACAGAAATGTACATGCACTATTGTAACTGTTTAAATGTATATATTTTAATAGTGGAAACTGGAATACAGGAGGTTAACTTCAGAAAAATAACTGAAATTAAATTACTTTATGGCTAGGCCATAAAATATGGCATTCATCAGTTTTAATCAAGAGACACAAAGTCTGTACTAGGAAACTTTCTGTATTGTCCTTGGAGTGAACTAATTACTAGACTTGAAAGCATGAAGGAATGCAATTATTTTACGACTTCCAGCATCTGCCAGAGATCTGAGGAAACACCCTTGTCTGTATATTTTTACAGGTAGATGCTAAATGCTGGCAGCTTCTAGCAATGGGGGTATAGCCTGGGAACTAGTAGTCAGGTGACAAGAAGTAATGTCATTCTGCAAGTTATCCCAGCAGTAATATTTTAGATATTATTTTGAGAAGTCTCTGAGTGAGACAGAGCATTCTGTATTCTGTCTTGGACCTGACAACAATTAGAAGATTCATTCACCACATTTGCCTTGCTCTATTAGTAAATTCTTACGTTGTAGTATAATTCTCTTAGATTTAGTCAGGAATATAGTGAAGCTTAGTTTAGGTACTTTTCTTTATTTATCTGAGACTGTCCTGCAATGTTGTTTTAAATATTTCCTGTGGTTTTGAACTCTGATGTCACTGTGAATATATATTTAGTACTGTCTTTATATTTTGTTATTTATTATTAAATATATTTAAACCTTTCATTGTGGCTGATCTGTGTACAGATATTTAGGTTTTGAGAGTACTTACATATTTATTTGATGAATGTGTGGGCCCCTCCTGATAGCCTTGCACTTGGACAAACTACCATTTGTATTAGTATTAATATTACATAGTACGACTGGACACCCTTTTTTCACTGAAACAATCATTCCCTTAAATGAGGTTTTGCTTAACTGAGTGTGATAAACAGTGATTCACTCAATTAAGCGTTCAACATAGTGATATAGACCCAAAGTCACCATGGGCAGTCTGCACAGAGGGAAAGATCTGGATCCCCCTTGCTTGTTTATATACCACAGCACTGTGGTGTTGTCTGTAAACACTTGAAGTGGTCCTGGAGACCAAAGATGATTACAAGGGTTGAAAGCATTTGTGAGTGCCACATTCCATTTTATTATTATGTGTTTTGATCTGTGTTTTCTTTTCCAAAGACCCACCACTCATAGGCAATGCTTCCCAAGCAAAGTCTGAGGCATCTGTTGTGACTGACTGTACTGGAACTGGAAGGAAGAATGGGAATCCTGGATTCTGCCAAATTTGGTGTCTCCACCAAACCAATCTCCCTTTTCACAAACTCCAAAACTGGAATGTCAGGGGATATTGATGCTGGGATCATACAGATTTCCGGTACCACTGGATTTTTCTCATGCGAAGTCTTACAAAAGGAATCATGAGAATCATAGAAGTTAATAGACCCAAAAATCCTGAAATTTTCCTTGGCTTAGATAGTTGTCTGAGTGGAAAATCTCAGGAATAAATATAGATACAGACATATGTGAAAGAACAGCTCCTTTAACTGGGGTTTGCAGAAGACACTACAGAGAAACAATCCTGTGAAAAGGAGTCAAACAAGATTTTTGCATGTTCACCTGGAATCCCAGTCCATGTATGAGATCCCTTACCCAGGTGAAAGATTCCTAACTCTTTGAAAAAGACTCTACAAAGATAAGAAAGTCATCTAAATAAGGAAAATGTGAATATCTTGTAGTATACAGTAGTCTATTTCAGGAGATAGACACTTTGTGAATACCCTTGGAGCAGTGTTTAAACAAAAAGGTAATGCACAGAACTAATCATGTGATCCTGACACAGAAACTTTAAGAAACATGTGAAATCTGGATCTATGCATCTTTTAAATCTAAGGTGACAAGAAAACTCACATGGGAAATAATTGGTAACACATTGTAAAGGTGTAACATTTTGAACTTGGTCACTATCACAAAGTCCAGATGTGGTCTCCAAAAATCCCCTTTCTTTGACACCAGAAACATTTTTGAATAAAACCCTTCTCCTAAATGAGGAGGAGGGACTGTTCCTATCATCCCTTGAAACACTGAATACTGAGTGACAGAAAGAAAAAGAAGAGTTTCCTCTGATGCATGCGGGAATCCCTCAAAAAGAATGGAGACACTACCACTGGGATGTGTAACCATGATGGATTACTTTCAGAACCCATCTATCTAAAACTAACTGTTGCCAAAGAAAGAAATGGAAGTACACACATTCAGGAAGGATTAAGGGTTTGACAGGATAGGATGGGAGTCCTCTACATAATCATGCACTTAATAAACCGTGCTTTTTTTTCTGGAGAGTTCTGTCTTTCTTTAAGGAACCACCATGACATTGCTTTTTAAATTAGCTTGGCAATAGCTTGCTGTGCCTCTTTATTTTACTTCTTTAAAGAAGGCTGTGAGGGTAGCATTAAACCTCTTGGTAAACTTGGAGAAGGTAGGATGAAAAATCTGAAAGACCCCTTGAATCAACTTATCTCTCATTCATACTTGTTAAGGATGTCTGCAGTAGATGACCAAAAGACTAATTATCTACCCAAGGGAGAATTCAGATGTTCATTTCTGACATCTTCTGGGAGATTTTGAGAACTTAGCCAAGCAGACCACCTCATAACAGTTACACGGGCAGCAGCTCTGCAAGTGGCGTCAGCTGAATCATAAGCACATTTCAAAGAGTGAGTAGCCATCTGAGACACAGAAGTAATCAGATTACACATGGCAACATTTTCTTCAGAAAGACGAAACAGCATAATATTCCTCATATTCTCAAATGAGGAAAGCATAAAATTTAACATATAAGCTTGATAGTTGAGAATTCTACAAACATATGCTGCAGAAAAAAATAACCTTTTTCACAACTCTGTCATGAACTGTGAGTTCCTTGTCAGAAAGAGGGACTGGTATTAACCAAATGTTTAGCAGCAGCTGGGTTCACTAAGGCATTGGCTGCTGGGTCTGATCTGTGATAAGGGTATAAAACATAAAAGACTGAGGACTGCTTTACAATCCGCATTCATGGGGCAGCAGGCTGGCTGTCAGACCAGTTACAGGCTGTGACAAAAATATCCTCCAATGCTAAAAGAACAGGAGGAACTGGGGTAGATTCTGGAAATTCCAGTTGTGATAAATTATAATACTTCTCTAGAGAGTGTGACAAACCATTATGTTTCCACCAAAACAACTGATTTCATTCTGGAAATTGTTTCAGAGGAAGAAAATCCTTCAAAGGGACTGGTTGAAACCATACTTTCCTCAAAATCTGAATCAGAAATATGAAAAGAAAAAAAAAAAGAATTGCTCCCTTCACAATCATTTTGTGTTTCATAAACTTGAACCTTATCAAAAATGAAGAATAATTTTCTTTTACCAAGAACAGCTAAACTGGAAGGGTCAGGAGACTGAACTAAACCATGAGCTAAGCCAAATAAATCACTCCTGTTCAAAGTGACTGAGACAGAAGAAGAAATATGTCTAAGTTTTTCTTTCTTTTTGATAGGATTTTCCGTGGAAAAGTACAGTTGTGTACACTTACCATAAATGTAGATGTTCGAGTGTATTCACTGTTGTAGTCATCACCTGTGGATCATCCCTGCTGTAGCAGCCCTCGGCCAACCCGAATACCAGAGTCAATGTTTTTCTGCATCGGCTACTGTCTCTTGCTGTCTGATGTCAGGTCGTCAGTGCTATAAAGGCAGGCAGCCAATGCCATTACATCAGTTTTTCTTGCCCTAACCCATCAGAAGCCCAAGTAATTATGGTAAAGTGTTCCAGGTGGCAGGAAGCCGCTGTTAGAAACTTATGTCTCCCTAAAGAAAGCAGATATAAGGGGGAAGGAGGGTGGGAAACCAGGACTGCAACAGTGAATACACTCGAACATCTACATTTATGGTAAGTGTACACATCTTTACTATGTTCTTCATGTTTCACTTTTGCAATCATCAGCTGTGGGAGGCTTCCCAAAGTGTAGGAGAGGGTGGTAGGCTTATTAGGAGACCTAGGAGTGGGTCAGCAAGCCCTGCAGAACTGCAGAGGCAAACCCTGCCCTAGCCTTAAAAAAAAAGAGGCAAGTGGTAATGCTTGGTAAAGGTATGGACAGAAGTCCAGGTGGCAGCTTCCAGAATGTCCCTGGTGGGAACTCCTCTGAGGAATGCTGTGAAAGTGGAGGCTGCCCTAGTGGTGTAGGTTTGAATAGACTGAGGGGGTGGTTTCCCATGGAACTTGTTGCAGAAATGGATACAGTGTGATATCCATTTGAAAATAGTGTGTTTGGAAATGGGTTTCCCCTCTGCCCTGAGGCAAAGCTGACCAGTAGTTGGTCTGATTTCCTGAAGTGTTTAGTACAGTCCAGGTAGTATCTGAGCTGTCTATGCACGTCTAATGAATGAAGAATTCTTTCCCCCCTTGTTTTGAGGGTTAGGAAAGAAAGTGAGGAGATGAAAGGCCTGGTTAAGAGTTACATTAGATACCACCTTGGGCATAAAGGAGGGATTAGTCCTTAGGGAGACCCTGCCTGCATATGGAAGATGATGAAGGGTTCAATGACCATTAGTGCCTGAAGTTCTGAAACCCTTCTAACTGAGGTAATAGCTAGGATATAAAGCGGTCTTCCATGAGAGGTATCTTAGTTCTGCTGAAGCAGCAGGTTCAAAGGCTGGTAAAATTCGTTTTTCCAAAACATAGTTCAGGTCCCATGCTGGAGTGGGTGGCCTTCTGGGAGGTCTGATATTAGAAGCCCCTCTGAGGAACTGTTTAATAAAAGGATGGGAGAATAGGGGTTGTTCTTTATCAAAATGAGCTGAAATGGCTGAGGCATGGATTTTAATAGAGGAGAAGGAGAGGCCACTATTACGTGGCTCTGCTAGGTAGTCCAGGATAACAGGGATAGAAGGTTGTGAGGTACTGCCCCCTCTGGATTGGCTCCAGGATTGAAATCTTTTCCATATTTTTGCATAACATTTTCTGGTGCTGGGCCTTCTGGCCTCTGTGATAATGTCTAGGACCTGTTTGCTTAACAGGGGCCCCTTGCTATCCTTTAGAGTATTAGCCATGATGATAGTTTGAGAGTCTGCAAGTCTGGGTCCAGCACCCCCCCCCCCCAATCTGGGTTAAGAGTTCTGAGATTAGGGGAAGCTGCCTGGGAGGCTGTAAGATCAGGCTGCACAATAAGGGGTACCAGTGTTGTCTGGGCCAGTCTGCAGCCATGAGGATGGCCTTTGGCCTCTCCTCCCTGATTTTGATCAGCATCTTTGGAATAAGAGGCAAAGGAGGGAATGCATACACAAAGAAGGAGTTCCAGGGGAAGGTCAAGGCATCCACCTTCCACTCTAGGTGGTGATACTCCCTGGTACAGAATTATTTCAGCTGGTGGTTTAGATGTGAGGCAAAGATATTCACTTCTGGAGTCCCCCATGCCTGAGTGATTTGTAAGAAGATTTTTCTGTGGAGCTGCCATTCGTGGGGGTCCAGTAAGTTTCTGCTTCACTGGTCTGCCAGGGTGTTGTTGATACCTGGTAGGTACTGAGCTATCAGGTGTAGTCCCATGGAAGAGGCTGTCAGCCAGAAGTTCATAGCTAGCCTGCACAGATGGTAAGATTGGGTCCCTCCCTGCTTGTTGATGTACTGCATTACTGTGGTATTGTCTGTTTTGATAAGGAGAACCTGTGGTTTGAGATGGGGTTTGAAGGATATCAGAACCTTTTGCACTGCCATCATTTCCTTCTGGTTGATGTGTAAGGGAAGGTGTTGGGCATCCCAAAGACCTTGGGAGCACCTGCCTTCTAGGTGAGCACCCCAAGCTATATCTGAAGCATCGGTGGTAATGGTCTGTCCGATTGGGTGGAGGGAGAAGGGAAGACCCTTGTTTTGTGCACAGACCTCTGCCCACCAGAGGAACTCTGCCCTTATACAGGGGATCAGAGGGAGAGAGGTCTCTAGAGGTTGACAGTGCTGACACCAAAAGTTCTTTAAGCACCACTGAAGTTTCGTCATGTGAAGCCTGGCCAGAGGAATTAGAAGGATGCAAGATGCCATGTACCCTAAGGCTTGCAGGAACTTCCTTGCAGTGAGGTGACTTCTGGAAGCCAGTTGAGTAAAATAGAGAGGCAGGAAGCTCTGCTTTTCTGGGGATAGGAAGGCCATTTGGGATGCTGTGTCCAGCAGTGCTCCCAAGAAAAGGATCTTCCTGGAGGGTGCTTGCTTTGATTTCTTCTTGTTGATGTGGTACGCTAAGGAGGTTAGGAGGATTTTGACAAAGAGTAGGTCCTTGAGAAGCTTTTCTTTGCAGTCTGTCTGAATGAGGCAGTTGTCCAGATAAGGGTAAATTTGTATATTTTTCTGTCTGCAAAATGCTATGGCTGGGGCTAAGTGTTTGGTGAATACCCTGGGTGTAGCAGATAAGCCAAAGGGTAGCGCAGAGAACTGAAAGTGTGAACCTGCTCTGAAGCAAAGGAATTTCCTACAGGATTCCCTTATGGGGATGTGGAGGTAGGCATCCTTTAGATCTAGGGTGACTAACCAGGCATTTTTGGTAAGCATGTTGCAAAGTTAGCATTTTGAATTTGGGGATCACCAGGAAGGTGTTCAGAATGGATAGATCCAGGATGGGGCACCAAGTGCTCTCTTTTCGGGGAACAAGGAATAGTCTGGAATAAAAGCCTCTGCCTGTTTGATCTGACGGGACAAGTTCTACTGCCCCTTGGGAACTGAGAACTTGGACTTGTTTCAATGCCTCCGCCTAATGATTTGGAGGTAAGTCTGGGTACCCTCTGAGAACTGGGAGTTCGTTAATGGAGAATTTGTATCCCTGAAAAATTATCTTTAAGACCCATTGGTCCTTCGTTACAGAAAGCCAATTTTCTTTGCAGAGGGAGAGCCTTCGTCCTAGTTTTGGGTGAGTGAGAGGAGAGCAGAGGGAGTCATTGAGAGTTTTTACCATAGTGGGATGGCTTAGAACCCCCTGGCTTAGGAGTGAAAGTGGTCCACTGTTTTAATTCTCTGCTGTCCCTGGGATAAGAGGCTGGGTGGTCTGTCCCTGCGGGGCTTGCCTTGCCCCTGTCTGTTAGGTGCAGGAAAGGACCAGCGTTTAGAGGGAAAATTCCTGCTGAACCTAGGAGGTTGTAACTGAAGGAAATCTTTTACTGTTTGCATAGATTTTCCTTTGTCTTCCATCTTTTTAAGTACCTCTTCTGCTTTTATTCCAAACAAGTGGTCCTTATCCAAGGGTGCATCAAGTAATTTAGATTTGACATGTTCAGGTAGAGGTTGTTCCTTCAACTATGCATGTCTCCTAATGACAGATCCTGACACTGTTGCCCTGCTTGAGGCTTCTAGGGCATCATATCCACAGTTTAATGAGTGTTTTGCCAGTTTACAAGTAGAGTACAGTAACTCTGCTAAATCTTTTGAATTGGTACAGTCAGGAATAGATGAGATCTGTTGTTTTAATAGTTCCAAAGTGTGTTGTTGATATTTTAACATGTGGAACTGACAGATGAGTGCTCTGATAGCTAAGGTTGCAGAGGTGTATATTTTTTTGCCCCATCCATACAGAGCTCTGGAGTCCTTGTCAGAAGGAACAGGATTCTTTGCAGATCTAACCTTGTCTCCTTTTGGTCCCTGTGTAATGACCTCCAGGTCAGCAGCAGGATTTCTGGACAGGTATTTGTGAGAATCCGGTACTCGGTAATACCTGTCAGGTTTTCTGGGAACAGGTGGGAGGGTGTCAAGAGTTAAGCTAGATTCATGGAAGACATCTTCAACTACCTCTAGGATAGGAGGGACGGGCAAGGGTCTGTGTTGGGGCAGGTCCAGAAATTCTCTTAACCTTTTCTTTTACTGAGAGTAGTCCTGGGATTCCCAGTGGAAATGCTCCCTGAGGGTATGAAGGGTTTCCCCAAAGGAAAGATCCTCTGGTGGGTAGGCTGAAGGAATGGATATTCCTACTTGGTCTGCTGCTGGTTGTATTTTTGAAGGAATGGATTCTTCTGCATCTAAATCTTCATAAGCTGCAAGAGGTTGCTGTTCCTCTTCAAAATCTGAAAACTCAGACTCCTCAGAGTCCTGTTCTGTCAAAAGCTCTCTTTTCCTTTTAGAAGCCGTGTCCTGACTGTCCCTGATAAGGATGATGAGATCCTCTGCCATTTTAAGCATTTGAGCTTGGGGTGGTGGAGCAGAAGTAAGATGGTGGCTAGTGGAAGTTTTCCTAGGAGTGGCCATACTTCTAGGCCTAAGGGTATCTCTCAGTCTGAGAAAAGCGGTAGTCAGAGGAGAAGATGTTTTTTGTTGAGATTCGGTAGTGCGAAGAAACTCCTCAGAAGCCGGTGTCTCCTTTGCAGCTCCAGACCCAACCGAGGCCAAGACAATCAAAAGCTTGTAAGATGAAGAAGATTTCTGCAGCATACCAGACTCCAAAAGGGTCTCAGTAAAGGCCTGTGAAGGTATCGAATCAGGCATCAATGGCTGCAAAGTCACCTCAGCCACCTCACTGAATTCCGGAGAACTGACGACCCACTTAGTGGTAGAGTCATCGGAAGGATTAGCCTTGTGCGGTCTGTCTCTGTCTTTATCCTTAAATTTTTTCAGAAGCTCAGTGGATGGTTGGCTAATGGATGCCATTTCAGAATGCGAAGACTGAAGACGAAAATACTGGGCTACAGTAAGAGCTCTACGAAAAATGGTTCTCGAGTTAAAGAGGGCACAAAACCGACAATAGGGGACGTCGTGGTCTGGGCCTAAACAAGTGATGCAGTATGAATGGAAGTCTCAGTGTGGTATTTGCTTTCCACAGGCGAGACAATTGTTAACTTTTTCGGACACTGGTTAGTGCAAGGAAAAAGGTTCCCCAACGGGGTACTTAGCTTTAGACGTTTTCAACTGTAAATTCGAACTCTGGTAGCGACCAACCTGCACACTTGTGAACTGCTTCTGCTATGGGCTCCATGGCAAGAAAGACTGATGTAATGGCATCGGCTGCCTACCATTATAGCACTGATGACCTGAAATCAGGCAACAAGTGACAGCAGCCGACGCAGAAAAACACTGACTCTGGTATTCTGGCCAGCCTAGGGCTACCACAGCAAGGATAACCCACAGGTGATGACTGCAACAATGAAACACAAAGAACATCGACCACTTTTTCCAGGAGCAACCTGCCTGGGGATAGGCATAGCATTCTGACTAGCAGAGTGGTATTCCCTGCCCCTTCTCCATGGACTGAAATGAGTGGCTCTTCCTTGCTCATCAAAGGCACTTTAACAGCCACAGAGAATGTGTCTTGCTCCCAGTTCATGGTTGGCATAGGGACTACACCAGAGGGAATCAGGAAAGAAAATTAATGGTCTGAGAAACTAGTAATGGCCACAGCAGTCACCCATCTGCATTTGAGGCACATTAGCAGACTACTGTGGAGGCAAAGGTTGTTCAGTAATTTTCTTCTTTTTTATGGCTAGAAAAAGGAATAAACAGGGAACAGGGAGGTTGTTCTAAGGGTAAGCCAAAAAAGATGCCCAATTTCCAGAGAATTCTTGGAGTAGGCATTGGTAAAACAGATTAGCAGTAGAAAAGTGACTTATTCCAATAAAAACACAGTTGGAACAAGTAGTCCCTTGCCTGTAGGAGAAGATGCTTGGTTGGGGCAATTAGAAACCAGTTGTCTAGATAGAGAAACACTCAGAATCCCAGCAGCCTCAAGTGAGTTGCTACCACCGCCATCCATTTGGTGAATACCCAGGGAGCTGTAGTGAGACCAAAGGGCAGTGCTCTGAACTGGTAATAACTGGCTCTGCCAGAAGAACAGACATCTTCTGGAGCACCTGTTTATTTTGATGTGGTAGTACACATCCTGAAGATCTATTAAACACATCCAATCATTCTTTCACAGTAGGGGCAGAATGGCCTGAACCATGACCATTCAGTACTTGAATATTGTAAGAATTGTTTTAGTTTGCTGTGATCCAAGATGAGCCTTAAGTCCCATGTTTTCTTTGGTACGAAGAAGAATCTTGAGTAGGTTCCGGATCCTTTTTGGTCTGGGTGGACCTTCTGGATGACTCCTTTTTTCTAGCAGCTTTACTCTCTCTAAGGCTGTTGCTTTTCTTTGACTGGGTGGAACATCAGGAATTCTTTTCATTCTTGTAGGGGGAATTTGGAAAAAATGGTACAATATAACCTCTGGACATAATTCTCTGCATCCAGGAATCCTTTGTTATGGAT
The DNA here is from genome assembly GCF_019279795.1 of Protopterus annectens. Classification (NCBI taxonomy): domain Eukaryota; kingdom Metazoa; phylum Chordata; order Ceratodontiformes; family Protopteridae; genus Protopterus; species Protopterus annectens. The sequence goes on from NC_056732.1 coordinate 1,666,145,383, forward strand.
AGCCAGGCTCTTTGGTGCACAGACAAATGCCTTCTGACTGCCTCCAGGGGGCAACAGTTGGGCCGCTGCTCAGGAGCGCCGATGGGGCTTGTCTAAGAACGAGCCCTGGAAACCCTGGTTCAGTGGGCCACCTCTGCCACAATGGTGGCATCTTGCGTTACAGTTCCTCCATCTGCCCTAAGAGAACTATTATCTAAGTCTTGGAAGGGACTTTGGGATTTATGGAACCACATCATGTCTTGCTCCCAGTTCATGGTTGGCATAGGGACTACACCAGAGGGAGTCAGGAAAGAAAATTAATGGTCTGAGAAACTAGTAATGGCCACAGCAGTCACCCATCTGCATTTGAGGCACATTAGCAGACTACTGTGGAGGCAAAGGTTGTTCAGTAATTTTCTTCTTTTTTATGGCTAGAAAAAGGAATAAACAGGGAACAGGGAGGTTGTTCTAAGGGTAAGCCAAAAAAGATGCCCAATTTCCAGAGAATTCTGGGAGTAGGCATTGGTAAAACAGATTAGCAGTAGAAAAGTGACTTATTCCAATAAAAACACAGTTGGAACAAGTAGTCCCTTGCCTGTAGGAGAAGATGCTTGGTTGGGGCAATTAGAAACCAGTTGTCTAGATAGAGAAACACTCAGAATCCCAGCAGCCTCAAGTGAGTTGCTACCACTACCATCCATTTGGTGAATACCCAGGGAGCTGTAGTGAGACCAAAGGGCAGTGCTCTGAACTGGTAATAACTGGCTCTGCCAGAAGAACAGACATCTTCTGGAGCACCTGTTTATTTTGATGTGGTAGTACACATCCTGAAGATCTATTAAACACATCCAATCATTCTTTCACAGTAGGGGCAGAATGGCCTGAACCATGACCATTCAGTACTTGAATATTGTAAGAATTGTTTTAGTTTGCTGTGATCCAAGATGAGCCTTAAGTCCCATGTTTTCTTTGGTACGAAGAAGAATCTTGAGTAGGTTCCGTATCCTTTTTGGTCTGGGTGGACCTTCTGGATGACTCCTTTTTTCTAGCAGCTTTACTCTCTCTAAGGCTGTTGCTTTTCTTTGACTGGGTGGAACATCAGGAATTCTTTTCATTCTTGTAGGGGGAATTTGGAAAAAATGGTACAATATAACCTCTGGACATAATTCTCTGCATCCAGGAATCCTTTGTTATGGATAGCCAGGCTCTTTGGTGCACAGACAAATGCCTTCTGACTGCCTCCAGGGGGCAACAGTTGGGCCGCTGCTCAGGAGCGCCGATGGGGCTTGTGTAAGAACGAGCCCTGGAAACCCTGGTTCAGTGGGCCACCTCTGCCACAATGGTGGCATCTTGCGTTACAGTTCCTCCATCTGCCCTAAGAGAACTATTATCTAAGTCTTGGAAGGGACTTTGGGATTTATGGAACCACATCTTTCTTCATCCTCATTACTTCCAAGAAAAGGGTCTCTGAGGGGTAGAAAAATGTATCCCTGTGACAGACAAGGTCTTTCCTTCTTACTGATATCTGTAGAGCATGACTTTTTCTTTAGGGCCAAATAAGAAAGGTCCATCAAATGAAGCATTGATGAATGAAGACTTAAAGGGCTCCACAAAGTCACATAGATGCATCCAGGCATGTTTCCTAATGGCCATGGCTGAATCCACTGTCTGTGAAGTACCCTCCACCGCATGGGAGAATGGGAGATCAGCCTCATGGATGTATTAGATATCAACTAAAGGATGGCCAGTTGTGTGGAAACTCTATTTTGGTCCTCAGCAGACTAGGACCCGATAAAAGATTTGAAGAGTTATTTAGTCAAATCTCTTTGCAGTCTTTAAAATGTGCCAATTAATTCAGCTCACTATTTTAACTAAAAGTTTGCCTAGAGCTTGAGAGCAAAAGGATTTGCATCAATAGTGAGAAAAGATCGCTGAAGCATACACAAGCTTATTAAATCTGTCCAAGGCCCTGGACTTCTTTTAGAGGGATGGACAGAAGAGCACTGCTCCACAAGCTAATTTTTAGTGGCCATCGCAACAATCATGGTATCAAATGGAGCCCCCTGGCTCCAGTGTATCCTGTCATTGGTTGGGGCAAAAAATATCTGGGCACTTAGGGATGGGATGCACATTATCCAGTTCCTTTTGTGCCCAGCAAGAAACAAGGTCTATAAGTTCATTAGTAGGGGGAGGGGGTCACCCAAAATGTACTTGGGAAAGGGGTATCGAAGACCAACCAACTTTTTGTTTTAAAAGCACTAGAATGTCTCCAAATAAGATGTCTTCTGGTGGAGATCTGGTGGACCCTTCCTCTTTACTGAAATCGGTGCCCTCCATGAGAAATTCCTGAGAGGAATCAAGTGTCTCCTTTTACAAATTAACTTTTGAGGGACCTCATCAGTGGGATGGTCTAGTGAGGTATCAGAAGAGATGGTGGAGTCCTGAGGGACTGACTGGAGACTTGAACAGGCTGGCTGTCCCAGTGGAATGAAAGAATGAGGCTCAGAGAAAAGAACTGAAGGAGGTAAAGTGGCCTGATCCAAGGGGGGTAGGGATGTCCTTTCTCTAGACAAAGAGAAGGCCCTCTCCACAATCTCAAAGGCAGTGCATTTGCGAGAAACTGAAGTCAATGGTAATAGTGTTGACATCTCTGGAACTACCTGCCTCTGTATCCCTGCAAGCATTCCACCCATGGATGGAGTCTGATCCAAGCTGTCCAGCACTAAGGCTCCAGGGACAGGGATGGCTCCAATAACTTCTGAGTCAACTCTGGACACCCAGATCTGATGCCTATGCTTCAGCTCAGAGAGTCCTATGACTCTAAAAAGCTCAAAGCTGGACAACTCAAGGAAGTGATGAGAGTTGAAAAATGAACTCTCTTTGGATCCATCACCCCACAGGTCTTGGATCTGAGGGCTTCAAAACAGCAAGTCAGATCTGAGATGGGGAAACCAATGGGGAAGTAGTCACAGGCAGGCTCACAGATCCAATGGGAGATGGACACAGGAGTACCCCATATGGATCTGAGCTCTGAGGAACTTCCTCATCATCCTATCCACTTCAGCCTCAGATTAACTCCTGGAAGACCTGAGAGAAGAGGTCATGGATGGAAGTCTTGAATATCTGTGGGGAGAATCCTTTAAGAAAGGTGAAGGGAGCCGAGACCTTGGATTTTGGAGCGGAGGGATCCAAAGTGGTTGGATCAGACTTTTTTGACAGTTTTGCATGGGGCTCTAATAAAGCAGCCAAGGAGGAAGTGGGATCCAGAGATCTCTTATGAGTCTTTGTCTTTAGCTGCCAAGTCAGGCTTCCCTTTGTCAGACTTCCTTGAGGGGGGTTGAGCCCCACCTGAAGCAGAAGAAGAAGTGGAAAGACCATTCGAAACTCATTTATTTCTCCTGTGTGTGAGTACCCTGGAATTGAAATCAGCCAGATGGAACAGTCTGCTTCTAAATGGGTAATGCCTAAGCAGTATATGCAGGGTCTATATTATATATTCGAAGTTTTAAAACTTTGAATCCCATATGTTCGACAACATATGATCAAAGTTTGAAACTTCAAATATATAATAAAACATAAAAAAAAAAAACTTACCCTAACGCTCCAAGCAGGGGGGCAAGCCCCCCTGAACCCTCCCACACTCCCCACTTAAATATACCAAGTCCAAGATCGGACGGCAGTGCAATAAAGGGAAATTCTCCCATTCTGCACTGTACAGAGCCGTTACGTTTAACCTCTGAACTTTTCAAAGTTTGATCATAAGGTGTCGACCATATGACATTCAAACTCTGAAAAGTTCGTTCTTCTAATAGGAACCCATCTATGCATTCCCTGTGTGCATTCAAGTTACAGATTTTATGCCCGTAGGTGATGCATTTTTTAATCCAGTAGGTGTATCAGCCATACTTCCCTAACTAAGATAGCAAGGCTGCAAAAAAAAAAAAACAGGCAACAACAATAAAGAAGTAATATTGTTTACTTTTTTTAAGCTAAGAAAGGGTAAAAACTACCAACAATGCTGGACATGAAATACCCTAAAAAAGGGTAGAAAGATGGAATAAAGATAGCAAATGGGTTGGGAGGGTGGCCTAATGGTTAAGGTGTTTGTCTTGCAAGCAAAAGATGCAGGGTTTGAGTTTCACAAGGGATAAATGGCTAGGCTTAAAATGGCTCGCAAGAGAAGTTAGTTTAATACTAATCTATGAACCTATGAACCTAAAATACCAGCTATGATACTAAAGAAAAATATCAACTTATAGGTAAGAATTGGAAGGGAAATTTACTGTAAGAGGCAGAAGGTAACAGAATTAGTAAATACTAACAGAGAATGACAAAAATCTAGTAAAAACTCACTATTTTAACTAAAAGTTCGACTATAGCTCGAGAGCAAAAGGATTTGCATCAATAGCGATGTGAAGGTAAATGAGATCTGAAGTATGTCAGGCGGGCAGGGCATTATAGGTAAATGGAGGAGCTTGAGAGTTTGAATCCAAGAATCTCATAGAAGCGACTGAGTTGTATTTGAGTCAGATACAAGACCTATCAGTTGAGAAATTAATGAAAATGACATCAGATGGAGAGTTAGATTCAAACAGTAAAAATGTTTTAGTCCCTTTATTATAGACAAGTCAGGCATATTTTCATCAACCAGAAGATAAATTAAAGATGATAATTAATAAAGAATTGAAAGAATGTATCTGGAAGGGGATCAGGACAAGAGTTAATTGGGATAAATTGATCTTTACAGAGGTAAATTGAGGAACAAATTAAAAATAAGGTTTGTTCCCTGATCTGATGCTCCTCTCACCTAATGATCAGTCCAGGTCCATTATACCTGATCTGTACTCCTCAGCTTACAGAAGCACAAAAGAAAAGAAAAGCACAAATATGCAGTACTGAGAATTGCACCCCCACAACTTCTTGTGCCCAGGGCAGCTGCCCCCTTTGCCCCACCCTAAATATTCTTCTCCCTGCAGACCATGGTGGATTAGGGTTACCCGATTTGAAAGGATATTTTTGAGCTTCATAGTTAAAGCTGATATACATAACAAAAGCAGAAGGTTATAAATCAAAATGACAGAGATAATGATGAAAGAGTGGGGTCATTCCAGAAATAAGGAGAGAGCAGGATTTTGGATGCAGGTCATTATGGTGAATAAAAACAACCATTCATAATTTTATATTTAAAAAGTAGCAGAAAGTATTCTAAAAACTAAGCCAACATGGGAATTGAGAAAGGAGATTTTGACAATACGGCATACCTTCCAACTGTCCCGAATTACTCGTTTTTTACCGAGTTTTGGGGTCCAAATGATAGGGTGGCACGATTCCCAAGTGGCACCCCTTCATTACTGATTTTTTCCACTTCAGTTTTAATTTTCTCGCTGTTTTGGCTGATGTCATCACGTGTGCAATGACATCAGAGCCGTCGGTGCTACCAGCCTATCGGAATTCAGCTCTGCACACATTTCTGGCTGAGCACTCGAGGCTATTTAAATGCTGCAAGCGGGAAGGAACAGTTATCATCGGACAACGTCGTTTTGGAATATGGATATGTTCTAATGTTGCAAACAATAATTATTGTTGCAGAAAACTTCATTTTGGATATCTTTTTGATCCATGGCTGTTGGAGAATACTGCAAGCAGTTATTGTTGCAGGGGAGAACGTCACTTTGGATATCTGTTAAGGTAAGGAGTGTGAAGTGTGTGTTTTGGATATGTTCAAATGCTGCAACAAGTAGAGTGTGTGTGTGTTTTGGATATGTTTAAATGCTGCAAGCAGTCGTCGCAGAAAATCTGTTTGATTCATGGCTGTGTTGTCATGCTGCAAAGCAGTTATCATAAAAGTGTGTGTGTGTGTTGCTATATTTCTTTTCTTAGCCTAGCTACAGTTTGTTTAGGGGGTTACACGGTAGCACACCTAGAAAATTCTCCTTAAAGCTTTTGTGGTTTTTTTTTTATTTTCATTTATGGTTGCTGTTAGTGAAGGATTTTCTTTATTGCATGCATGCAGCAGTTTTAGAACTTCATTAGATAAGATCAACCAGTCTGAACAATGCACGAGATGCAGGGAAGTGGTGTTTTACCAGAGACAGACCAAGCTAATAATGACCATTAGAAATTGCTAGGCTGGATAGCCATTACTTTTAAGTAGTTAATCATTTGTTGTTGCAAAGTGAAGGACACTTGAAGTTTCAGCAGGAAGGTTGAAATTCTATTCAGGCATCCAGGTTTCATTACAAAAATTAATTGCTTTCCTATGAATTCTTAGACATTTGTTTGTGGTTCTGTTTAATAACAGTGCTGCAGATATGGCAACAGATGCTGTAATACCAATGTCTTTGAAGTGTTTAAAGTTTTCATCTTTGTTCATGTTTAGAAAGTCCACTTTCTGTAAGTGCTATATATGCAAGTTTTGCATTACTGCGGTGGTGGTGCTGCGGTAGCATTGTCGCCTCACAGTTAGACGTTGCCCGTTCGATTCTCAGTTAGAGCATCTTCTGTGTGGCATAATGCGTGAATAGGCGTTCCTTCATTGAAGGTTGTGTGTTAGGCCTGGCAAGCCAGCATGTAAAAATCTACTGCCAATCATTAGCAGACCGGAGTTCCGCTGAGGTGACCCCTAACCGGGAAAAGCTGAAAGACACACTCAAACAGTAAGAGCATTTTCCTGTTTTGTAGTTGTAGAATTTGTATACTATTGGTGCAATGCTTAATGTGTAGGAGGTAGTTGATGCCAGGTACTCTTTTTGTACATTATTTGAAGGAAACAACACAACAGATTCTTTGTTCTACTGGTCCTGTAGCCACCACCACTTGTGAATTTCTGCTATATTTTTAATCTGTTCCTCATAAAATCTATGGTTTTCAGGATGTTCGTGATCAATCACTGAAGGGTGAATCCATTAAATAATGACAGGCATTTGAATTTTAGACTTCATGTTGTTGTTTGTCTTTCGGCTTTTTCCTGGTAAGGGGTTGCCACAGCGGAACTCCGGTCTGCTAATGATTGGCAGTAGATTTTTACGAAACATCGAGGTGCCAGCTCGACGCCCAAACTTCAATGAAGGAATGCCCATTTACGCACACATGTCTTTCGAACGCTACCCAACCGTGGGGAGGACATGCATACTCCACACAGAAGGCACTACCAAGCCAAGCCAGACTTCATATTCGTCAGAAAATAAATGGTAACAAAATTTTATTCTAGCAATTTTCTAAGTTTATAAGATCAATATTTGAAATTTGTACCTATTTTGGGGCTGTATTCCCCCATTATTGGCTTTGTACAGGTTTTCTGTGCTAAGAGGTTGAGAACTATGGTGAAAAGTGAGAACTGAATTTTCACTAAATGATAGCCATTTAAGTTTCAGTCTTCCTATCTTTTAGGAAACAAGCTGCTGATTTGGCATAGTGGTATGTTGCTCTAAGACTAAGACTTGCCAGTAAAATGCATGGTGATAACACTACATTTTATTCTAGCAACTTTCAACTTCCAAAATTTACAAGCAATGTTTAAAACGTGTCCCTGGTTTTTGGCCTTTGCCCCCCCCCCAAAAAAAAAACTTAAATTTAAAATAAGTGTAAGAAGCTGTGCAAGATGTGTATGCCCTACACTGCTGTCATTCTATTTATCCATCTATCTATAATATATATATATATATATATATATATATATATATATATATATATATATATATCTATATACATATATATATGTGTGTGTGTGTGTGTGTATATATATATATATATATATATATATATATATATATATATATATATATTTAGTGTGTGTGGAAGTAGACTTTTATGATGGAAATGTTCTGAATTGGGCAGTTCTGACATTACTGGTTCATGCATTTTGTTTCATTGCCCACTGAAAAAAAATGTTTAAACAATAAATTTAAAATGTGCTCTAACAAGTGTGTTGTCTGTATTATACAAGGAATATAATTTAATAGTCATATAGCCCAAAGGTAAACTTTATCCACCACTGGCCAAATGCATTTTCTTTGGATGTGGTATAGGTTTCAATGCTATTTTAATGAATGTGAGTTTCAAGGGCAGAGAAGTTTTAATACCCAGTCTATTTTCATTGTGAGACAGTATTGCTTAGTTTAACAGATATATTAGTGTTTGTGCATTGTGCTGTAAAGGGTAAAAATAAAATCCAAATCATTGTAGAAGTAAAGCAGTATGCACACATTAGTGTTTATGGTAAATGGGACCAAATAGCCAGGTAATGGGACATTGGAATGGCTACAGGGGGACTCTGGTGCCATATTTTGGTTGTCTGTTCTTCAGTTTGCGTTTGAAAGTTGGTACCCCACAATTCCATCGGAGTGGGCGGGGTTACCTAATTATGTATGCTAATTTTATGTTAAACAGCATACAGATTTGTACCTATTGATCATGGGCCTTGTCCAGATTTTTGATGTTTCTAGGTTGAGAGGTATGCAATATGGATGACTGCAAGAAGTGATACAGAAATAGGCAAGAGGAGATTGGAATTTACAAAAAAAAATTGTCAAAGGAACCAAGCTATTGGGAGCAAATAACTAGAGAGAAAAATGTAATAGAGCAGGATAAGGCTGAATCAAAGTTTAGATTGTGGATTAGAGACTGACTTCCCTGCCAGGAACAGATATCAGAGTAAAGGCAACGAGAAAGAGATAGGGGAGTGTTAAATGAAAGACCAGTTCTGATATAGCTTTTTCAGGAGTCTAGAAAGAGTATCAATCAGAAGAGATTAGAAAAGATTGGGAAGAGAAACTGGAAAAACAATTTACAAAGAAACAATATGAGGACATCTGTATGGCTCCCAAGTAAGCAACAAAGTCCATAAGGTTTAGGATTTTTGCTTGGAAGTATTTGCATAGACACCAGCAGGCATTACAGAAGTTTTTCCTCAGGTAGACAACAAATGCTGGAGGTGTGACAGGAAAGGATGAGGTAACTGGAAGCATGCTTTTTGGGACATGTAATGAGTTGGCAGACCTGTTGGTGGTGCAACTGGTTGTCAGTAAGGAAATAATTCTTTGAGCTGAGACACAGGATCTGAATTGCCTACACATAATAAGACATTACAAGTTTAATACTATTGGCTGACAAAAAAGAAAATGGAGGTCAAAATCTAAGTCAACTGGAACTGAAGTACTGAATATTATAAAGGATATCAAAGAACTGTAGGTGGGCTCTAGAAAAGTGAAGGAGCAAATTATATACAAGTAAATGGAATTTGTGGCAACAATACACACAGAATAATGTTCACATGGAGTACTGAAGTTTAAAGAAAGGCAGGAATTGAGCAATTAATGTCACTGTGGAGTGAACTGATAACTGTTGACCAGAAACCATATATATATATATATATATATATATATATATATATATATATATAGATATATATACTATGGTTTGTGCGAATGACAGTCTGTCAGCAGCACTGCTGCCAAAAATCAGAATGTCGTGCACAAAACAGAAATGGATGGGATAGTCGAACACACTTATGCGAATGCAGTAGTGCATTCGCATAAGTGTATTTGACTATCTGCACAGAGATCATGGTACAGTGGGGATTGGAAATTCATCCATATCCCCACTGTAGTGCAATCTTGGAGTTAGAATATATTAGTAGCGGGGGATGTGGGGGTGCAGCTCCTATACGGTTATCATGTGATGGTTTCGGTAACAATGTCGACTCAAATGTGTCGATCATTTGGGTCGACACTGTGGCCGGTAAGAATGTTTGTGTTCGGGCAGCAAATGTTTTGCCATTCGAACAAACAATAGTAAACGATATATATATATATATCTATATATATATATATATATATATATATATATATATATATATATATATATATATATCAACTGCAAAAATGTATTAAAATGTTACTATAGTTTGTTTACTTTTCTATTAATTTATATGTGTCTCTGTCATTGTATAAACTGCAATTTAAAAAAAAAAAAACATTTAAAAATAAACTCTGGAAAAAATGTTACAGGGACTCTGCTTAGGACAAGTCAGAAGGAGTACACTTCCAGGAATGTAAGTAGTTATTGACAGAGATTTGTCCAATGAACAATAGCAAGAAAGAGATAGCAATGAAAGTCACTTTCAGTGATCAAAGTTGAGTATTTCCCTTTTCTCCATTGTTGTAGGACCATGGAATTAGTATATATACTGTAGGGGGGTTGGGGTATATCTCCTCTCATGGGTCTGTAAAGGGTTTGCACTAAAAAGCTTATTTAATTTACTGAAAGTGGTTTTCTGCTCTGTTTTTTAGCTTTTGTCTGTCGGACAAATACAATTCGATCTATAATCATGAATGCAGACTACCTGGACCTGACTTCAACTTCAAAGATATGTGCTGGTGACTTAGGAAATCCAATCCACAGACTAAGGTTAGTCTCACTAGGCATAATCCACTTTCTGCTAATACCCGAGCTAGTACTCATACTGACTAGGGGAAATATGGCAGACACCCCAGAAATTTCAGTGGTATCTCACACCCATATGTGCTATCATTAAATAAGGTATATAGAACCTTGGTTTAATATTTCATGCAAAGGACAACATTTGGCCTGATCCTTCAGATGGCCATCTCCCATCACTGCCAACCTGCTTGCATTATGATAGGCCAAAATACTGTACTGACTCCTCCTTCATAGGCTCATAGGAGGTTACTAGGCTAGCCATTCATGCCCCAATTATGTTAATTATCAATACCAGTGGACTAGAACGGCTTTGGCATATGCCTCTACCTAAGGGTATCTACAAGCTGCCCTTCTCCATAAGGGCCACAGGTGACAAGCCAGAGGTGAATTCGCAATTTACCATCCATTGATCCAAACTGTGTTTGAAAAGGATTAGGGAAGAGCTCTGTTTCACATGAATGGGGACTCTGTTCCAGAGAAGGGGGTACCTATCCCTCCAACGTGTCTTCTTTATGTCACAGCTGAGGTTCAGATACTTAGATTGGGTAATGCTAGTGTCATTTGTTTTGCAAACATGTAGCAGATCCATTGGGTCTGAATCAGAGAATGTCTTGTAGGTAAGGCATAGGTCACCCTCTCAGTTGTCTGTAGCACATAGAGTACAGGGACAGGGCTTTGAGTCAGTCCATAAGGGACATGTTATTTACACCCTGTATTATTTTACAGAGGAACCTCTGCAGCCACTCCAGATGTTGCAAATGCCTAGTAAGGTAAATGCTGAAGGGTGCACTGTACTCAAACATTGGTATAATGAGGCTGAGTAAAATGGAACTATGATGTCCTCAGATCTGGATGCCATGTCCTTGCATATAAGTTGTGCCATTTTGAAGGATTTTCTTACCACCATGGACATATGGTGATCAATTTCAGTTTACTGCAGACCTGAGTTCCCAAGTCCCTTACCACCGGGTCTGCCCATAGGGGAGTGTTATCAATGTTGCAATTTGCAGGGGTTGTCATCTTTCGAATGGGTACTATTATGCAATTTTTGCACTGAATTTTATGCCATGATTCTGTCACCAGTTATTTGTCTGTGTCAGACCTTTCTGGAGAATATCTACAATCAATGACTGCACCCAGCTTTCAGTTGTCAGCATATCTGGTAAAGCAAAGGCCCTCTGCCTTTGCCTTGACTTCAGAGTAGTATATTCTGAACAGGAGAGGTTCCAGTACTGAGCCCTGTGGGACACCACTACTAACAGGCCTCTTTGTGGAGGTAAATTCCCCCACCTAAACTTTACTGTCCTATCTATGAGCCATTTGTCTATCCATCGAATGAGCTAGGGATTTCTGCCTAAATTTGAGAGCTTGTCTGTAATACCCAAGTAAGGTATTGTGTCAGATGCCTTTGCCAGGTCAAGACAAGACAGTATGCATTGTTTTGCCCTCATCCATGGCTCTAGTAGCCTTCTAAAAGTAGTCCACTAGGTTTAGTAGGTATGATCTGCCCTTGACGAAACTGAACTGGGATTGGTCCAGTGTTTGAAGATTTTCTATGTCTTTGTTTATCGGGCTCCAGATAACTCTTCACATGGCTTTGTATATAAGACTAGTCATACTTATCCCTGGGTCTGTTGATGGTCCACCTTTTATGTAGAGGAATGACCATTGCAATCTTCCATTCCTTAGAGATGAAGCCTGTCTGGAGGCTGTAGTTAAACAGATAATCTAGTTGGTCAGACAAGTTGTGTTTCAACCTATTTATGAGCCATCCTAGGACATTATCAGGGCTCACTGATGCAGTGTTTTAGCTCTAGAGAGTGCACTGAGGACCTGTTCTTTAATGATAATGGGAGAGAAATGGTAAAGGGTATTTCCTGGGTGGTAATTGGGGATGACGGGACATAAATAACTGAAAAATGCTTTACAGTTATCCTTACCATGGGAATCTATTTTTGTCTCGAAGCTGGCTTGGGTGGACTTGATTAGTTCCCTGAATTCCTTACTGAGGCTGTTGGGGGAATTGTTTGTCTTTTGGGTACAGACTTTCCTATTTTTGAACATGATTTTCATTCTTTTGTTCTACAACCTATTTATTCTGGGGAGGAGGTGGTATTATCAAGGTGACTAAGTTTATTCCAGTTTGGTACTCCCTTTTTGATATAGTTATTTACATGCTTGTACAGGGTTTCTGTAAACACTTTTGTGTAGGCCACAGTGTTCTCTGAGTTTGGGGGGCTTGGAATTTAGCTATGCCAACACTTAACATGAAGCAGTTAGCCTTGGAAAAGCTCTTAAAGGTTCTCGAGTTTGCTGTGAGTTTGCGCTTTATATTTATTTCATGAGTAACCACTTTGTGATTTGATATGACTAATGAGGACATTAGACAAGTGGGAAGTGTAACATTCCCTCATATTTGTGAGTACCAGATCTAGGATATTTGCATCTCTAGCTGTTTGCATTGATGAAATCCAAGAATCTTTGAGCCTGCATGTTTAGGCTTGCCACCCCTCCGTTTTTTTTCCGGACTATCTGGAAATCAAATCGATTCTCAGTAGTTTGGAAAACACTATACAAACTCCAGTATTCTGTTTCAAAAAAGGAAACGGAGTATCAGAGTTTGTTAAAACGGCTGATTTGTTTACCGAAAAGTATAGAAAATCATCCGAAAGCAGGCTTCGGGAATGGAAAAAGATGGAGTTCGATGACAGGTGATGTCACAGTGACACCACAAAATGGGCGGAATGTGGGTAGGAGAAAGGGTGGGAATGGGCGGGGTTACAGGTGATGCAAGGGGTGTGGCCTGTCTCCTGTTTTAGCCACAACAAAAAGTGGTGACCCTATGCATGTTAGTGGTTGTGTATTGGGGTAATGCTTCTCAGTGGGCAAACTAGTTACTCTACACTCTGCTAGATAGTTAAGAAAATAGCACAAGAAGTTTTATATGGAAAATTACAACTATAGGTGCCTGTGTCTATAAATTGGACTGCAAATTACTGCTGTACAGCTCAGCACAGTTTATAGAGATGAGCTGGTCAAGAAAATGAACATTTGACTACTTGACCAGCAAAAAAGCCAGTACAACTGACTGAAATCAGCGTATTGCTTGTACCAGCTTTTTTTTTTCTGAGTGACATCACTGTACAGTCGGGATCTAGGTATTTGCCCTTTTTCCACTTTAGTGCAGTCTTAGAGTTGATATTATACAATCAGTAGGGTATGAGGGAAGCAAGGGGGATTGTCCCCTGAAAAAAGTATGTTTTATTTTTTTTTTTCGATCGGCTGGTGATCAACAAATTGTGTTCAATCATTTGCTATTTGATGTGTTAAATTTTTTATATATGGACATACATCCATAAATACCAAACTTGCAATTGCTTTTTTCTGTGGAGAAATAGCAGAAATACTAAATATAAATGCGGCAAACATACATTTAAAAACTGTGCAAGACATACAATTGTTTTACTGTTGGAGCTATAGACAGCTGTAAAAGATCCAGTGACTTTAATTTTGAAAGAAAATGAAAACACACACACAAACACACACACACACACACACACACACACACACACACACACACACACACACAAATTTAGCTAGGCTAAACAAGCCAATTCCAGTTTGTTTTAGTTTGAATTATGACTGACAAGACAAGGAAAGTACCACTGCTTCACTGAAGGAAATGTTCTTTTGGAAGATTTATGCTAATTGTGCATCTCTCAGGGGTGACGCACATTAAGACATCCTTCCTGAAGTCAGGTGGCATGACCTTCCTCCTGAGGACCTACCCTACAAGAGTAATTTTCAGTTAGTGCTTGCCTGGACATTACTGTTTATATACATTTCACTCTGCACCAGTAAGAACAGTCTTGTTATTGGTGTTGCCTTATATTGTGAATGTAGGTACTGGTAAACAGATTACAATAACTCTTTGGCCTAAAGTTAGCCAGGAGATAGCAAGCTGGGTAGTCAGTGTTATCCCATATGACACATATTTTTGGACATATTTTATTTTATATTTCTCTGTGCAACACTTTGCCTTATCTGTATATTTAATTTCTCAGACTGTATCACTTAATTTGTTTTAGTAACTTTTATTAACTGAAAAGGATACTACAATGGGTGAATTAAAACTCTTGTTTTCCAATTCAAAGACTGAGAGAGAGAGAGAGAGAGAGAGAGAGATAATGCTCAGCTAAAACTGCCATAAGTTAATGTTTTTGATTGTCTCATTTTAAGACTGGCACAAGAACTGTTACTTTCAGTGTACCAGACTGGTGCTGGCTTATGGAAATATCTACCATAAAGATGGGAAAAGATTAGACAACGTAAAAGCGTTAATAGCCACTCTTGGAAATTATTGTGCCTGTGTTAATGAATAATGAATATTTTAGTTAATTAAAAGTTATGTACTCACCATAACTAGGCAATTGTGTTGTCCATTTTCATTCTTCCTCAACACATGGGGGAATTGTTTGTCTTTTGGGTACAGACTCGGATCCGACTCAGCTGTATACTCTAGACTTTGGATCCAACTTTTGAGTTCCTCCCTTTACCTATAATGCCTCAGTCTAATCGATCATAGTCTGCTGAACACAGAAGGCATTATAAGAGATCTGGGAACACAAGTTGACAGCAACCTCTCTTCTGACCACCATATTGCCTTGCCACTGTGGTCAGAAAGTCCTTCTATGTGGCACATCTCATTACTGAGGGTTTTCCATCCAGAAGAAAGAGGTCATTGTCTCACTCTACTCTTCCCTCATTAGGCCAGTCATCGAGTACAATGCCCCATTGGCATGTACCTCATTAAACACCTGCAACAACTGGAGAGGCCACAAAAATACCTCACAAAGAGGATCCTCGGCCTTAAATTTTTGTCCTATATGGACAGATGTAAAAAAATCCAACTATTCTTTGTCTCATATCATCTACTTAGAGGTGATCTCTGCTTGACTTACAAAGCCATGTCTGACCCAGCTCTGTTAGAAATGCTACATCTAAAGAAATCCCAATCCCTCCGCGCCACATGCTCCATAGTCCTCAACCTCATTACCACAATCAACAAAACATGCTGGAGGGACAGGTTCATAACCCATGGACTGCCCATACTACGGAATAGACTTCCCATACATGTCAAGCAGAGCACCTCACTGGCCCTCTTCAAGATAGATCTTGATGAGTGGATGGGAAATAGAAAATTCACCTCAGGGATCACTCCAGTGGCTTTACTCAACAGAGGCACTGGGAAATAAGGTTGGGTGGCATGATGCCAGGGTAATCCTAAGGGCTAGGCTTGTAAAGGCTCCAGGGCCATTAGCCTAGTACACACCTATGAACCTATCCCCTATACCGCAGATCTTATTTGCTGCCATCCACTCTCGAGCAATAGCATTAGGCTTTTCCACTGTTTCTTATAGTATCTCTTCAGTCATAGTTCATATATTTTCTCCTTTTACCCTCTAAACAAGGTATTGTTTCTTAATTACTTAATTACCATAGCTGGTAATTCTCCTTTCTCCCTTAAAAAAAAGAGCTTATTTTTCTTTTAGCTTTTTATGGTTCTGCCTTTTGTTAGTACTGTCTGTACTCCTGTCATGTCTAAAAAGCTAACAGAAATAAAAAAATGCACTTCTTTTGGGCATAAAATTCCAAACTCAGATACTCACAAGGAGTGTGTTTATTGTCTCAGAGATGACCACTTGGATACCAGCTGTTCCACTTATAATGCAAGAGCTCTGACTGACCAACACAACAAGTTGACAGAGAAAGGCCTACTTCCTTATACTACAACTTCTTATGGGGCTCAAACCACTGCCAAATCTTCTAAGTCTGCTCCACTGGAGCACAAAAAATACTCCCTGCCAAAATCCCTTAAGACATTGTTGCAGGCACCTATTAAGATCTGGAAACCCTTGGATTTGACGTCATCGTTAGATCCAAAGATCTGATCTTCAGATCTGAAGTCATCAGATCCAAAACCTTTGGATCTGATAATTATATCTGCTAGTCCTACAGCATACACCTCAGATCCCATACCATTGGATCCAAAGCATTAATAACAGAAAAACTAGCCCCTTCATTGAAAACTGAAGCTACAAATCGGGTATAGCCAGTATGGGGCAGAAAGAGGGCCCAGATCCCTGTTAAGGACCCATAATACAAATCTCTTCTATTTACTTTTATAAATCTATCTAGTAGAAGCTTTTTGAGCAGATAACAAAATATGACAGACCTGGGAGGAGAGCCCGGGCTGTTTAGCAATTAGTGAAATTGGAGAAACCATGCAATGAGTTTGAGGCCTGTTATGTCTGGATGAGTCATACCTGTTGGATGAGAAAGGAGATCTGGAATGGGATCCAGAATCCAGGGCAGATGTAGAAGACGAGGCCAGAGAAAAAGGAACCAAATCTGATTAGGCCAAAGTGGGCAATGAGGATAACTGTGCTCTTCAACCAAAATGCTTTCTGTAGAAGGTTGGGAATGAGAGGTAATGGTGGGTAAGCATAAAGAAAACTGGAGGTCCAATCATAGACTACAGCATCTCTCGGTGACTCCCTGATGGAATGATCAAGATAAAGAATAATTGTTGTTGAGGGGAGACAGGAATAGGTTACAGCATGGCTAGCCCCATCAATTAAACATTTTCTCCGATATTGAGAAACCACTCATGAACATCAAAATTGACCTGCTAACCCCAACATGTGCATTACTATTAGAGAGCCACTGGAACAGATTGATGAGAAGCAATGAGAGAGTGGCAATGAGCAAAGTGTATAAGACTTGGTTCCTCCATGTTTGTTGATGTACCAGACCAATGGACATATGTCCCTCTGAATAGCAACTGCCCAGAGGAGAGAACATCTTGATAGGCCTGCATTGTTAGGGGGACTACTCTCATTTCCAGGACACGGATATGTGCCTTGGCCTTTTCAGCAGACCATGTACCTTGCACTGTCCTTCCCAGATAATGGCCACAACCCCATTTGGACGGTGTCCATGGTCCCTATGGCTTTGGGCAGAGGAAGAACAAATGAACGGCCTTTGGGGAGTTGGTATGAATGAATCCACCAATAAAGGTATCTTTTGCATGTTTATGTGATCTTGACTGGGACAGTTA
Organism: Protopterus annectens; assembly: GCF_019279795.1. NCBI lineage: Eukaryota > Metazoa > Chordata > Ceratodontiformes > Protopteridae > Protopterus > Protopterus annectens. Next base: position 1,666,162,922 of record NC_056732.1, read on the forward strand.
AAGGATGTTAAAGAATGGACCACTGAACTGATATCATCCATTGAAGAATTCACATGTGAAATATGGACAGAGGAACAAGAGCGATAGCAGCTGCCATGGCTTATAAAATTAGTCATGCTAGAAAAGTAGAATGTTGCAATATTTTCCTGACCTGGGATCTGAATATCTGGACTTAAACTGGAGTAAGAGAGGCTATATGACTGACTGTGTCCAGATGAGCACCTATTAGTTCCAGACTCTGGGTAGGTGTGAGTTATGATTTGCAGTAATTGACTGTAATGCCTAAATGGAGGTACAACTGGAGCAAGTAGTCCCTTGCCTGCAGGAGTAGATGCCTGGTTGGTGCAATTCAGAGCCAGTCATCTGTATATAGAATCACTCAGAATATCAACAGTCTCAGGTGAGCTGCTTCCACTGCCATGCATGTAGTGAACTCCCTGGGGGCCGTGGTGAGACCGATGGGTAGTGCTTTGAAATGGTATTGACTGGCTCTCAAATGGAAGCGCATATATCTCCTGGAGTACCTGTTCATTTTCATAAGTTCATAAGTAGGTACTGGGCTATTGGCCCTAGGGCCTATATAAGCCTAGCCAAAAAGGTACACTGGCTTTCGCCACCCAAGAAAATTATTTTCCTGTGCCCCTGTCGAGCAGAGCAACAGAAGTGATCCCTGGGTTTAATTTCATATCTCCCATTCAATCAACATGATTTTTCTTGAACAGTGCTAATGAAGAGCTTTGTTTGATACAGATAGGTAGCTTGTTCCAGAGTATGGCAAGTCTCTGGGACAGGAATCTATCCCTCCAGCATGTTCTGTTTATTGTGGTGACAAGGTTTAGGTCCCTACAGCATGTAGCTTGGAGGGATTGGGATTTCTTTAACTGGAGCATGTCCAACAGCTCTGGGTTTGACATAGCTTTGTATGTTAGGCAGAGATCGCCTCTGAGTAGGCGATATGCGACGGAGTAAAGCTGGAGTTTTTGAGACGGTCTGCATGGGGCATCTGTTTGAGTCAGGTAATCCTCTTTGTGAGGTATTTCTGCAGCCTTTCTAGTTGTAGATGTCTTGTGAGGTACATACCAAAAGGGGCACTGTACAGTAGAGGGGAACAATTACCTCTTTTTTCCTGGATGAGAAACCTTTTGGCATGAGGTGTGCCATGTAGAAGGATTTCCTGACTACTGTGGCGATGTGATTATCAAAGGAGAGACTTCTGTCCACCTGTGTCCCAAGGTCTCTTATCACACTTTCAGTGTTAAATAGACTACCACATATGTGGTAGTTCATGTGTACAGAGCTTTTACCAAAAGGGATGTCAATGCACTTTCTGGCACTGAGCTTGAGGCCATGGCTTTGACGCCAGGCATCTGTCTCAGTGAGGCCCTTTTGTAGGATGTCCAGATCGTTAAGAGTTTCGATTATGGCTCCTAGTTTGCAGTCATCTGCAAACTTCATTAGCCAAAGACCTTCTGTACTAGCCTGTACTTCTGAGAAGTAGATAACAAACAGGATAGGACCAAGGACTGAACCCTGTGGTACTCCACTTGTCACTGGTCTGAAGTTGGATTTGGAGTCTGCTACTTTCACAGTGCGGGTTCTGTCAGTGAGCCAGTTGGCAACCCATCTTGTGACATAGGTATTTTTACCTAGTTTAATGAGTTTATCTATAATTCCAGAGTGGGGGATTATGTCGAAAGCCTTGGCGAGATCTAGATAGGCTGTGTGAATCAGCTTACCCTCATCTACAGCTTTGGTGACTGCTTCAAAGAAGTCTATCAGGTTTAGGAGATATGATCTGCTTGTTACAAACCTGAACTGGGTGGACTCCAGAGTCTGGAGATTACCAATATCATTGTTTATAAGTTCCATGATGATACGTTTCATAGCCTTGCAGAGCAGGCTCATCAGGCTAATGGGGCGGTAGTTCCTGGGGTCTGTGGTGGCTCCCCTTTGTGGAATGGGATAACCGTCGCTGTGCGAAATTCAGTGGGCACAAAACCTGAGGTGAGGCTATGATTGAACATGGTACTTAGGTGGGGTGCCAGTTTGTTCTGTAGTTCATGTAGAACGCAGCCTGGGATGTTGTCAGGTCCCATGGATGCTGTGTTCTTGGCTTTGGAGAATGTGGTTTTCACCTATGCAGCCATGATTACAAGAACTTTGTATTCTTCCGGTATAGAGATGAGCCCTTTAGGGGGTGAGAGGGGGGTAAAGTTAGCCCTGAACCTATCTGCCAGGATGTTGGCAATATCAGTTGATTCTGTATATTTAGTGCCATTGTGCTGTAAATCAGAGCAGATCTGAGTGTTGCCATTGAGATTCTTGACATACCTATAGAATGCTTTGTGGTTGTCTTTAGAATCAGTATTGATTTTGTTTTCGTAACTAGCTTTTGAAGATTTTTATGAGGGATCTCAGATTTTTACTGAGGCTAACCAGGGAGTTCCTCCAATCATGGTATTTTACTCTTTTTTGCAACAGTTTCTTTCTTCTTTTGTAGAGTTTGTTTATGGCAGGGGACCACCAGATTGTCTTCCTTTTTTTGGAGGATGGCATCTTGGTTCTGTTAGGGATTGCATGATCCCTGCACTTGTGTAAGTGCTTATAAAGTGCATTTGTGTAGGATTCAGCAGTCATACCTCTATTGTCCATCTGCATGGGTGCCGTGAAGTTTGCCTCTTCTGTCTTAAGAAGTGTGAAGTTGGCTTTGGAGAAATTTTTTACGGTGGTTTCACTAATGGGGGCGGGATGTGGATGTCTAGGGTGATTAGCTTGTGGTCGGATCTGACCAATGAGGAATTGACCTCTGGTGTGGAACACCGGTTGCACATGTTGGTAATGAACAGGTCTAGGATATTGCTGCCCCTGGTGGGTGTGTGGATAAGTTGATCCAAAGTGTTGGAATTTATGAATTCCAAAAAACGTTGAGCAAAACAGTTGGTACATGAGTAGTTTTATCACTTAATGGTGGGGTAGTTGAAATTGCCCATTATTAGGTTGTACCCTAATATTTTCCAGTGTATCAAGAAATGAGGAGTGGGAATCTTGGGGCATGGTGGGGGATCTGTAGTAAGCTACAATTTGGAATGCGGTCTTGCCCAGAGTTAGTTGTACTTGGATAATCTCAAATTCATTATGTTGAGCAACTAGCCTGGAGGTGTGGATATCCTTAATGAATATGGACACGCCTCAGCCTTTAGTGTTTTGGTCCAAGTTAGGTGGCCGAAAGGTGTGGTATGAATTACAGCCTGGTAATGCAGGGGTGCTCTCTGGAGCCTTGGACCAGGTCTCCGTCACTGCACAGATGTCAATGTTCTCCATTTTAAGGAGTGCTTCGAGTGACTGCATTTTGAGGTTTAGATTTCTAGCACTGAGTAGCATTTCCCTCAGATTTTGCTTGCTTGTACCTGCTATGGTGGTAAGTTTGTCATTTGAACCTTACCTAAAAAAGGCACTATAGGGGTGGCAAGAGCCTTAGCCAGTATCCAGAATCCCAAGGGCGACAGGTGCAGGCTATCTCTGGAAAGCATCGTGGTCTGTCGATCATGTCATCCCAGGCAGACAGATACTGTATCCCCTTAGAATGACACCAGTAGCTTAGCCAATTGTTGAAGTCAATCATTTTGTCCTTGTACTGTGGTATCATTCTTGGTGATGGCAAGATGCTACTCAGGGCTGAGGTCATACCTGACTGGGTTACAAGATCGGACAGCTCCTCCATGTCTCTTTTTATGTATGTAATTCCTTATAGTTTGCAGACATTCAGCTGCTATAGTGTAGTAATGCCTTGTACTATATATTCTGTTGTAGGTAATACTGTCATATGTTACAGTGATGGTTTCACCCAGGACAAGCTGGATATTGTACATTAATCTTGGTTGAGCATTATATGTATACCTAGATGCTTGTTGTATTTATTGGAACATATTTTTAGTGTCAAATTACTGCATAGAGGTTTTAATTGAACTCAGTAACTGTAGTGTTATTTGGCTGTTTTACCTATTTCCTTCCACTCCTTTCTTATATTGCACCAATTCTAAATACAATCCTACCTCCACTAGCACTCCCCTTATCAGCTTTTCCTAATCTTCTTTTTTTTTTATTTTTTTCAGTTGTCAGCTAATACAAACACTGTGAGGCATCCCTATAGCAGTTCTCTACCAGCAAGCTGCATCTGCAAAAGTCTGTGGCCGGTTTACTTAAAGTACAGGAACATTACAGTGTATGTTAATGATTTAACCCTTCTATGATTGCAAATTTCATTAGAATGTATTCAGGGAGTGCTCACTACTGGTAACCACCACCCCCACCAGAGATATCTCTAAACTGAATACTTTCTAGTTTGGAAATGGAATCATTGTTTTATTCGGTCTTCTCCTTCCCAATACACTTGCCCATATTTCTACCACTACATACTCACTCCTGGCATAAGGTTTCTATTTCTCTAAGAATTCCTAGTCTACAAAATTGTCAGCTGCATAGATACTTTTTACAGTACCTGGTAGTCTAAGTGACTGTTCCTTGCTATGCAGTTATAGAACTTGGCTTTGCCCGCTCTGTTCCACCCTCACAACGCTCAGGCTTCACTCCACTCCCCTACCCTGCTCCCACTCCCTCCCACTCCTAAATCACTCAAATGAATCTAAACCTAACCACTCCCACTTACATTTCCACACTAATTCTAATCAACACCCATCCATTAGCGCACATATATTAACCTTTTACCAATCCCTACCCTTTTTACCATTACAAAATGCTATTAATACAGTGATGCTATCAATACAGACAACCCTCTTGTTTCAAACACATCGAACAGTTGTCACGCCCTGTAATCAAAACAGGCCAATCTCCACTATACCCCCTCCCCCACTATTACAATACAACAAATATACACCTACACATTCAGCTGCTCTGACCTCCCACACAGTCACCCTCCTATCTGATTTAATCCCTGCTCTACCACATACCCACAGACTCACACCTATCACCTCCCCCTCCAACACCTCACAACACACTCTAACCACATGCTATTAGTCCCACTCTAACAACCTCAACACACTAATAAAGCACATAATGTTACATTCACTAAAACATACATCATTACATCCACTAAAACAAACACTATTTACTACCTTATGTCTCCACAATGCAAACCTATTCACACTAGCCCTTCTTTATCATTTAACTAACTTCTACATCCCCATCTACTATGACCACCCCCACCAACTCCATCACCAACTCTCCATTGCCCATAACCCACCACTACAACTCACAAATTTTACCCAACCTCTACAACACAGAAATAGACTACCTCACACTTAAATACCATCAAACCAGACACAAAAATGAACTACTATTTAGAAACCAGAAACAACTAAGTAAACGTATGACAACTTTATTCCATATATTATCAAAACTGAAACTCAGTGCTGACATCCACCCCAACCCTGGCCCCAAGACTACAAATGAACAAACTACCACTTACGCCTCAATCAACTTCACCATACCCCTTCACCCCAAACAACACTCCCTGCTTTTCCTTAATATAAATTTAAAAAGTATACTAAACAAAATCCATAACCTCCATGCACTAATTGACTTACATTCCCATGACATAACCATTTTGACTGAAACTTGGCTTAAGCCACATGTCAAAAACAATGAAATACCTCCCCCAGGGTTCAACATATACAGACTTGACTGCCAAAATAAACGTGGAGGAGGTGTAGCAATAATGTTTAAACAAAATATAGCCCTAGAAGTTATCAACACTACACTTCCTACAGCTAACAATGCAGAATTACTCATCATCAGACTGAATATCAACAAGAACAAAACGCTACTCATAGTGGCTATCTATATCCCTCCAGGAGATAACACTAGCACAGCTGAAGACATACTTCAATGGCTATCCACAACCTTCCACCAAGAAACCATAATTATGGGTGACCTCAGCACTGACTGTATAAAAGTGTATTGTCATCCCCTTTGGTAAAAACTCTGTACCCATGAACTACCACATAGCTGGTAGTCTACTTAATGCTGAAAATGTGATAACAGACCTTGGGACACAGGTGGACAGTAGTCTCCCCTTTGATAATCACATCTCCACAGTGGTCAGGAAATCCTTCTACGTGGCTCATCTCATCACAAAAGGATTCTCATCCAGAAAAAAAGAGGTCATTGTTCCCCTGTACTCATCACTCATTAGACCCATTATAGAGTACAACGCCCCTTTTGGTATGTACCTCACAAGACAGCTACACCAACTGGAAAGACCACAGAAATACCTCACAAAGAGGATTACTGGCCTCAAACAGACGCCCTACGCAGACCGTCTCAAAAAACTACAGCTTTACTCCATTGCATATCGCCTACTCAGGGGTGATCTCTGCATAACATACAAAGCTATGTCAAACCCAGAGCTGTTGGATATGCTCCACTTAAAGAAATCCCAATCCCTCTGAGCTACACGCTCTAGGGACCTAAACCTTGTCACCACAATAAACAGAACATGCTGGAGGGATAGATTGGACTCTCACAAATAAAAAACTAAAAAATTAAAATAAAAAAACATACCCCTTCTAGCAGGATGCCTCCCCAGTACCATAAGTGACCACCTACCCACATACCTAATCAGAAACAATCTTAGTCCACCTAGACAAGTAGTCTATATGCTAATCCGCATCAAGAAAAAATGTAATACCCACATTTTCAACTCCGTCTTCCAACAAATTAACTGGTCCCCCCTCAAAACATTACCACTAGATGACACTGTTCAGCACTTTAACACCACCTTCCTCAACATCCTAAACAGCCTGGCCCCCTGCAGAATGGCTAAAATAAAACATCAGCACACACCCTGGCTTAGAAACAACACCAAAGACCTACTAAAAGAAAGAGACAAGGCATGGGAACACTGGCTAACTAACAAAAGCAATGACAATCTTCTACTTTTCAAACAACTTAGGAATAAAGCCAAATCCCAGATAAAAGCTGACAAAAAAGCCTGCTACATTACTGCACAGCAAAGAAATAAAAACAACTCCCAAAAAATTCTGGGCAACTATAAACAAACTCCTGCAACCTGGTAGTACGTCCACCCACAATCCTACCACACCCCCATCAAATGATAACATCGCAACACATTTAAATTCCTTTTTCATAAACACAATTCACTCACTTATTGACTATGACTAAAACATCACTACTACAATCCCCGTAGCCAACAATGAGGGTGTAAATTCCTTTTCCTTTACCCCTGTCCCAACCCATACCATAAAAAACTACTCAGTAAGCTCAAGCCCACCAGCCTAGCTGCTGACAACCTCCCATAAGAATTCCTCAAAGCTGCCTCCAAAGTCATAGCCTACCCCATTTCTATCCTCATTAACTGCTCTATCTCAGAGAACCATGTCCCACTAATCTGGAAAGTCTCCTATATCACTCCACTGCATAAAGGTGGCAACTCTACCGAGCTTACTAATTACAGGCTCATTGCCATTCTTTCACCTCTCTCCAAAATACTAGAAAAATGTATTCACTCCCAGCTTATAAACTACCTTCTCTCCAATAACCTCCTATCAAACACAAAACATGGTTTTCGCCCCCACCACAGCACCACAACCGCCCTCCTCAATTTTAAAAACACAATAAATAAACACAGAAATCAGAATAAATATGTCTCATCCATCTTTCTAGATCTCTCAAAGGCATTCGACACAGTTTCACACCTAAATCTGCTGTCAGAACTGGCCACATTACATCAGTCATTCTTCCCTAGCTTGGTTCCACAGCTATCTAACCAAACGCCAGCAGGCTGTTAGATGGCAACAGGAGCTATCTTCTTTGCTCCCTGTTAACAAAGGAGTTTCACAAGGCTCCATATTAGGGCCCCTACTTTTTACCATCTTCACAAATCAACTCCATAAATCCACATCTCTCCCCGGGCCTCTGCTGAAAATGGGCTCACACCCAGACGGACTGTCATGGTCAACAAATGTAAAATAAAATAATAAATAAATAAATGTAGTCCAGGGAGGTACATCTTAAGTCATTCACATCAACATGGACAATGACAGAATCATATCTGTACTTGTTGTGGAGTAACCTGAGTGCATGCGTTATGTGGCGAATCCTGGCACCCGACAGGCAGCTGACAGGAACTTTCTCCTTGTTTAGCCTGGTGAGTGGAACATCAGTGTGCCTGACTATAGAGTCACCTATGACTAGACTGTTGGGTACATTGTCATGCCTTATGGGCTGTGGTTGAGTGGCACACTGAGTTTGTGGGCTATGTGTCATTTGGGTTGTGTTGGGGGGTGGAGGTTGCTTGCATTTTTGCTTTGGAGGTCCCTGTTGCTTGAGCAGATTTTTGAGAGCCTCCATGAATGTAGGTGTGTGTTTTGGTGGTGTAGGTTTTGAGGGACTATGTGATGTGTGTGGTGTGGTGTGGAGCAAGTGTTTACTCTCTCCTCTTGACTGTCTAGTCCAGTCTTTGGTGAAGAGAGCTTTGTTTCCAGTTTGGCTATATAAGTGCATCTCTCACAGGTTGTAGTGTTGGGTGGTAGGAGGAGAGGGTTGTCTGTGTACATGAGGCAATTGCTGCATTGCCCCAAGATGCCCAGATTCATCAGGTAGACAGGAGAAAACACCAGGAGCTAACCCTTAGACATGCCTGGATAGATGCTTATTTATTAAGTACTGAAACCTGTTATCCTCTAGACAAGTGAGGAAAGTTGAGTGCTGTAGTAATTTGTAGCTTATTTAGTGCTTACAATGAGTTCTGAACAAGTGCAGAGCTCAAAGAAACAGATTTGAGTGTTAAAACTAAAAAACTGGCTAGTTATAAGCGAAATTTTGAAAAAACAAAGTTTTGATGTTATAGTACATATCTTGAAGATCTGTTGAGCACATCCCAGTGTCCTTTTACAATAGATGCAGAATGGATTGAAATGTGACTATCCAGAACCTTGAAAATTGCATGAACTGGTTCAGTTAGTTGAGATCCAGGATGGGTCTCAAGTCTCCTATCTTCTTTGAAACTAAAAAGAATCCTGAATAGGTCACGGATCCTTTCTGATCTTGGGGGATCTTCTGGAAAACTTTTTTTTCTAGCAACTTTTCTATTTCTAATGCTGCTGCTTAGGTTGAACAATGGGGATTCTTTCCTTCTTGTGACGGGAATTTGGGAAAATGGTATGATATAACCTCTCAATATAATTCTCTGCCAGGTTCTTTGGTAGAGAGACAAACACCCCCGACTGAATCCAGAGGGAAGCAGTCAGTCCACTTTTCAGGAGCAATTATAGGGTTTGTCAGAGAAGGAGTTCCACAAACCCTGAATCTGCAGGACACACCTGCCATGGGGGCAGCATTTTCTGTTTGTGTTCCCCCCTCTACCCCTAGGAGAAGTATCTCCTCATGAGTCTTCAAAAAGATCTTCAAGAATCATCTGGCTTTGAAAGGCTTAGAGCCAGACCACTCATGGAAATAACCAGAGTCGAAGAACAGACTATGTTTGGATCTGATAAGGACACCCCTAGGGGTCTTGGATCAGAAAGGGAGAGACCAAAGGGGAAGTAGTCATAGGTCAGCTCATGTATTCAATAGGAGAAGGAGGTGAGAGTACCCCCTTCTGGATCTGAGTTCTGTGGAATATTCCCATCATCCTATCCACATCAGCCTTGGACAAACTCCTGGAAAACCTGAGAGAAGAGGTCAAGGACGGGGGTCTTGGGTATCTGCTGGGGGATTGCTCCAAGAATGGTGAAGGGAGCCTAGATATTACCAGATCTGGTAGGGGAACAGCTGATTGGATCTTCAGTGATTTTAATTTTGAAGTAGATAGATCTGAGGTGGTTGGATCCAATTTACTTGATATTTTAGCAGGAGACTCTGATGAAGAAGCCAAAGAAGGTGTGGGATCCAGCTACCTCTTATGAAATCCCTCATCTTTGGGAGCTGATTCGGGCTCTCCCTTATTAGTTTTCATTGAGGGGGTTTGAGCCCTAGCTGAAGCAGAAGAAGAAGTTCAAGGAAGAAGGCCCTTCAAAAATAGCTTGTTCCTCCTGTCTATGAGAGCCCTAGAGTTGTGCCAGAAAAAATGGACAAGTCTACCTTTAAATGTGTGGCTCCTAAACAATATATGCATTTCCTGTGAGCATTTGAGTTTGGTATTTTATGCCTACATTTGATGCATTTTTTAAAGTCGGTAAGTTTGACTGCCACACTGGCCTAACTAAGCTACAGAAAGAAATAAAACTACAAAACTAATTTACTTTTTTATACTATAAAGGATAGAAAATGATAGAAAAAGATAGCAATCAACAATGATGGTAGACAAGAAATACTCTAGAATAGAGTAGGAGAAAAAAAATAATTTTATACTGCAAGGTACCAGCAATGGTACTAAACAGAATTACCAAGAAATCGGAAATGACCACTCAGAAAAACTTGTAGTAAAACTAAAATGTAATCAAGGGAGGTAGGTGAGAGAAAGGAATCAATGAAATATTAGAAATGTTGGTGAAACTTATTATTTTCCTACGAAAACACCCAAAAACTCGAGAGCGAGAGGATTTGCATCTGTAGCTAAATGGCAGTAAACAAGATCTGAGGTATGTTAGGTTGGCAGGGAATTGTGGGTAAACAGTGGAGCTCAAGAGTCTGGATCCAAAGATCTGGTAGAAATGATCGAGTTGGATCCAAGATCCATCACCTGAGGAATGAATGAAAATGACAACATCAGATAAATCATTTCCTTAGTTACACCAATTTGCTTACCCAATATGTCTGGCAGAGTAGTCTATAAGGAATTGTTAAAGTCTACCAACTCATTACACTCCCAAAAAGTATGTCCCAATTACCTATTTCTTTCTCATTACAGCTCCAACATTTTCTATGTGCCTGAGGAAAAAAATATTTGGAGTCTGCTTGGGGTATAAAAATATCTGTGCAAACACTTCAAGCAAAGATTCTAAATCTTCTAGACTTTATTGCATAATTGGGAGTCATGCACACATCCTCCCATTGTTTCATTGTGAATTGCTTGTCCAATCACTCATCACAATCCTTTCTAACTTCCTCTGAATGATTCCTATAGTAACCATGAAATATTTTAAATGCCCTACTAATTGTCCCTTTTTTAACAGCAGCTTCTGTTTTAGAGTCTACTAACAACTCTCTTAGTGATAACCTTTCACTTAGGATTCTGCTATCCCTTTCTCTTTGCATATACTCTGATATCAATCCTTGATAGGGAAGGCAATCTCTAGCCTGCAGTCCAAATGAATTCTTGGCCTCTTCCCATTCTGTTACCTTTCCCTCTCTAATTATTTGTTCCCGATACCGTGGTTCCTTTAAGTTTTATCCAGTAAATTCCAGCTCCCTCTTGCCTATTCTCTGTATCCCTAATTGCAACCATCTCTATCAACAGAAACTCCTTTCTCCATTCCTGTGTCAGCTTAGTTCTTGGAATACTTTCTGCTACTTTATGAATATAGCATTCTGCACGGTTATTGTTATTTTCATCAAGGATCTACATCCACATCCCAGTATCTCCTTATTTCTTCATCATCCTCCCTTTCCACTTTGAATTACAGCTTTCTGCTTTTGGTATGTATAGAAGCCTTAATTGTGTAGCTCTGAAATACCCCTTCAAATCAGGTAATCCCAAACCACCTTGTTCTATTGGAAGGATCAACTGATCCCACTTGACCTTTGCCCTCTTCACCTCTCAAATAAAATCATTCAACTCTTTATTAATTACTTTCAACAACTTCTCCTGTGGTTAATAAAAAAATATGCCTTGTATAAAACTAAAGGGCCTAAAATATTTTCACTGCTTGTATCTTGCTAACCATAAAACAGAGCTTCCAGTTTCTCATTTTTTGTTTTATCTTTTGTTTAGTCTCTTTCCACATATCTCTAGCTGCCATAACATAATCCTTTTTAGCACATACTTCTAAGTACTTCATTTTATCATATCCTTATAAATATGGGTATTGCTGAACCAATTTGTGTGTGGGTACATAGTTTACAACTATTGCTTTTGTTTTATTTTCATTAATTTTATACTCTGAAAAGACTTAAAACTGTCTCAGAATAAGAATATTCCACAACAAAAATGTCCTTTTCTGGTTTTATCAGGTACAAAATAATATCCTCTGCTAATAAAGCCAACTTTTCTTGAGTTCCTCAATAATTATATCCTTGAATTTCTGAGTCCTTTATTTTCTTTGCCATTGATTTTGTACATAATGCAAATAAAAAAGAGGAAAAAGAACATCCCTGGTAAATAAATAAAAACCTGGAAGCTTTAATCTCACAGTTAGTACACAAGATTAAGGCTACATTTTGTTAATGCTCTGCTTCTTGTATTTTAAGGTTTGATTCCCTCAGTTTTTATTTGTCTTTTCCATGATTCTGGGCATGTCACTTAACCAGACAATGCTCTGGGGCAAGTTAGAAAGGATTGTGATGAGTGATTGGATAAATGTACCTGCTGGCCGTCAAGTCTCCAACTATAAGCCAAATCCATTTGTTCCCCTGTCCAAGGTTATTCACAACAAGTGCAATTGCTAATGAGGGCAGGTTACCATACAAGGAGCATCAACAGTTGTGTGTGCCCTTGGTGACATCTTAGCAAAGAGGAAGTACTTAAGATAACACTCACCTCTCCCCTGAGTGGGGTCAAGTGACATGCATCACCACAGGAGCCACTACTGCTTACCTATGCAAGGGAGTGCTTCTGTGCATCTACTATTAGGGCTACAGCATTCACAATTGGGTGGTCAACCATCTATGCCTGGGCTATCCTTTGTATTGTTGCCCTTCTTCCAAGTGACTATGGCATTGGATAGTTTTAATCAATCCCCCCCCCCCCCCCCGGACACGCATGCCCTCCTCCTCACACAAGCAACAGCAGACACTGAAGCTGTGAAATGAATTTGGGTCACATGGGCTGTAATCAGGGCTTTATCTCCCTAAACCAATGGAGTTAGAAATGTAGTCTTCACATGCTGCACATGGGAAGCAAACCCGAGATCGCACTACAGTGAGGAAAGGAAAAAATTCCCGATCTTCACTGTACCATGATCGCACAAAACAAACATCGATTATTGGCATTTTCACTGTTTACAGCGATCGATATTTTGAACTTTCATTCAAATGATATAGACCCAAAACAACAGCTGTGGTGTATCAGTGCTAATTGCTGTATAACTGTACCACCCACAGATTTACAGGCTTTCAAAAAGTTTGACTGCTCTAACCCTGTGTTGATATTTTCTACTTTGCATAGATAAATCAACATTGTTAAAGAAAGTTAATGAGTGACTTCTACTGACTGTATAGCATATACACACACAATAGTCTTGGGGGCATTACTTAATCTGTTTATTACTTTTGTCCGTTACTGATTTTTACTTTTAGTATTAGATTCCCTGATGTGGTGTTAGTGCCCCCAGTGGTGCATTCTAGGCATAATCTTTCAGTTAGGACCAGACCAGGCAAGCACTGCATCATAAACCTGAGAGATGCCACCTCAAAGTAACCCAGAAGAAATGGAATATAATGACAGTTACTAAAGCCCTTCTGAATGCTTCTAATTTTTCCACCCTAAGCTTTTTTTCTAGGAAGGAATTGTAATAACTTTTAAAGTTCTTTCAGGTGGCTTGTTCAAAGGCTACAAAAATGAAGCACTGCCTTCAGTAACAGATTAGATCAATGAGGTATGAAGTAGTACAGCAATATTCCTGCATTGACTTGATATCCCCTTTTAGAAATAGACGGGTTACAGATTTTTTTTTTTTTTACTTTGGTGGATACGCACTATTCAGACATTAAATTATACTTTACTATTAACCCCAGATGTTTAATGACAATGTCATTTTTATGACTTGGCCACTTTATGCCCCCCCCCCCATGTCCTGAAAGATTATTAAAGGTAAAGTTAGGACTACTGCACCTGTTGTGCACTTATTAGAAACCTTTGGCATTTTTCTATTAAAAAGTTATGTTACTCAGTTTGCAGTCACCAGTTTATTAGGTTATTAATTGTCCATTTCTCACTTTTATATCTAGGAAGAATAGTCTTGGAAGAAGTGACCCCATACCATAAGGGAGCCCTGTAGGACACCACTGGTAATCCTGATGGAACAGACAGGTAAACCTTCTCCCACCATGAAATGTTGTGCCCTGTTGTATAGCCAATGGTTCGTCCAATTAATTACATATGAATTTACATTTAATGCTTTTGACAATTAATCCCTTAAATTTAATAATGTCAGAGGTCTTACCAAGGTTAAGAGAAGCAGTTCACAGTGTCAGCCCTTCATCATGTGTTGCTGTAGTCTATTCAAGGAATGCCAGGAGATTCAAAAGGGAAGGCCCACCTCAACTAACCATATTGTTCCATATGTAACAGAAACTGGTCTCCTGTTTATTTTTGGATAAGTACCAGTACGATTCGGAACATGATTTTACTCAGCTTATGATTCACTCTGAATAAATAATGAATAAATACCTCATATTAGTTCAGGTGGTGGGTCTAAAGTTATTTTGGTCAGAAGTGACACCACCCACTTTGTTACATGATCACATGTTGTCGTTCAGTTTAACATGAGTGACAACAGTTCAGTAGGGTTTTCCTTGATTCTATGCAAAATACCATGGATTATGTTATCTGGCCCCATTCATCATGCTTTTAATTTTTACTTGTGGCAGCAGTTATCATGTATGTCATTGTATAAGTGATGTATGAACCCTTAACCTCTTTTCTTTAATTTTAATCAAACAGATTAACAATGTGATTGTCTCCTCATCCACTTCTACACTAATTCCTCTAGACCTTACACATTTTAATATTCTGGATCTGTCAACTGTTGATCTTTTTCTTTTCTTGGTCTCCTGTTACCACTCTTCTATAACTGGCTTACCCTAAACTACTGCTTTCTAAACTGCACTCACCCTGCATTTTTTAACTTTTCCTTCACTGACAACTACTACATGACTGTTACTCATCCCTAGACAACCAGTTTATGTTGAATTTGTAATAATTATACTTTATATTCATTGTCCTCACAAAACATCTGCTATGATCTCTTTCTGTTTTTTTTCTTTCACTAAATATATTTTTGGAGAGTTTCTCCCTGCATCTCCACTGAAAAGGGTTTTTGTATGACCTAGTCTCACCTTCCTGGTAAAGAAATACAAGTAAATAAACAATGCCCCTCTCTCTCTCTCTCTTTAGAAATCTGCCACATTTCTTTGCTTAATGTGAAAACATTAGGATGGTGCAGTGGTGCAGTGGTAGCGTTGTCGCCTCACAGCAAGAGGTTCTCCAGTTCGATGCTGGGGTGCCTTCTGTGTGGAGTCTACATGTCCTCCCTGCGTTCGTGTGGGTTTCCTCTGGGTGCTCTGGTTTCTTCCCACATTACAAAGACATGCATCTGGAGCCTTTCTCCCCAGGCCTCGGCTGAAAATTGGCTTCATTCCAAGTCAGACTTTCCTGGTTAACAAATGTTAAATAAATAAGACATCAGAAAGTTTTCCTGCAAAGACATTCATTGTGTACTGTGACTGGGTAACCACTCAATTGTTTGTTGATAACCTGTTATATTCACAGTACTTCTCTTTAATTTTCTGTTCTAATTAATAAGCAGGAGAGTGCCTTATTAATGCTGTCAATCTATGAGGCCATGCTGAGTTTACAGCAAGTTCTGAACAATTTGAAAAAAAAGTAAATAGTTTATGGACTTTATTAATTTGTACTTGTCTATGACTAGGGTCACTTCTGGAAGCTAAGTAGTATCTCTTTTCTGTTGTATATCTAATTAATTTTGTGATTTACACAAACATTATTGTGCTCACTGGTTGTTGTTGTGTCTTTTGGCTTTTCCCGGTTAGGGGTCGCCAAAGCGAACTCCGGTCCGCTAATGATTGGCAGTAGATTTTTACGTGCCGAGCTGCCAGCTCTGACGCACAACCTTCAACGAAGGTATGCCCATTCACGCATGCCTCCACACAGAAAACGCTATAGCTGAGAATCGAACCAGAGAACATCTTACTGTGAGGCGACAACACTACCCTGGCACCACCACCGCAGTGTGCTCACTGGTATGTATTTATAAATCCAGGCATAAATGTTAACAAAACTCACTGTAAGTATTTATTTGGGTCATTCTAGTCTGTTTTTCTAAGTATGTCATTCACTGTAGTACAGCTTGTGCTGGTAAAGCCTAAGAAGGAAGACACCTTTATGACTGAGTATGATTTAACTATTAGGACAAACATGACAGCAACATGAGCCATACTAATTACGGACAGCATAACCATGGATGGGGAGCATAATGATCTTAAGTTTGTCAATATGATATCAGAGATACTGCCATCCCTAGTTGGATTTTTCACTGCTTGGTCCACTGAGTATGTTACACAGTTAATATCTGAGTAGTTAAAATCCTCCAGCACAATATGTAAAATTTTACTTCCAGGTGTTGCATTCCAAAACTGGCACAGACTTGTGTTCTTCCTTTTAAGACTATACTTCACTGCCTGTCTCCATGGCACAAAGGGATGGAGTCCTGACTATACCCCAGATGACCCAAGTTTAATTAGCATCTTGGACACTGGAGAAGCCAAGCAGGGATGTGGGAATTAGTAGAATTCAACAGCTTGCCCATCCTGGAAGAGGAACTGAGGTTCTGCACACAGATGGGCAAAACCCTAGTACAGTTTGGAGCACCTCCCCCCTAGTTGTGTACAAGGCGGTAGCAGGGAGAGTATGAATGAGCTGGCATTATGGGAGGTAATGTCAAAATTCAAGTCAAAAGTAACTGTATTCTCATTTAAATCTACACAAGTGTAGATTAAATGAGATTCCGTGCGATCAGCTCATCATGACACAGACAAAAAAAAAGAAAGAAAGAAAGAAACCACATACATAGAAAGACATAATTTAAGAAGTACAGTTGTGTACACTTATCATAAATGTAGATGTGCGAGTGTATTCACTGTTGCAGTCATCACATTTGGGTTATCTGCTTGCAGTAGCCCACAGTCTGCCTGATTAACAAAGTCTTGGGTCCTGCGTCAGTTGCTGTCCCTTCTTCCGTGACGTCAGGTCGTCAGGGGTATAAAGCATGCAGCCGATGCCATTACATCAGTTTTTCTTGCCCCAGATGTCAGGTGCCCCCCTAATGGGAAGCCATAAAATCTATAAATATACAAGATTATACCTCCAACAAAAAAGCAAATACACCAAAAAACTTAAGCATAATAAAGGAGAGTAGAGGTGTAGCCAAAAAAGGAAAGGGGGCTGGAGGGAGGGTAACCAGGACTGCAACAGTAAATACACTCAAACATCTACATTTATGGTAAGTGTACACAACTGTACTATGTTCTTCGTGTTTCACTGTTACAGTCATCACATTTGGGTAGATTCCCAAAGCTAAGGATGGGAGGAGGAATTTAGATAGCATTAGAACCAGCTATAAGGCCCTGCAAGACTGCCAGCTCTGGATATAGAGAAAACTGGCAAATGGTAATGCTTGGTGAAAGTATGCACAGAACTACAGGTAGCAGCTTCTAAGATGTCCCTGGTAGGGATGCCTCTGAGAAAGGCTGTAGTGGTAGATGCAGCCCTGGTTGAGTGGGGTCTGATCCCCTGTGGGATAGGTTTTCCATGGTGCTTGTAGCAGAAATGAATGCAATGGCCTATCCATTTGGAAATGGTTTGCTTTGAAATAGCCTTCCCCTCTGCCCCTGCAGCAAATGCCACCAGCAGTTGTTCAGATTTCCTTTGAGGTTTAGTCCTGTCCAAGTAGAATCTAAGTTGTCTGTGGACATCCAATGAGTGCAGTATCCTTTCCCCTTTGTTCTGTGGATTAGGAAAGAAGGTTGGCAAATGAATGGACTGATTAAGGGCCACACTGGATACCACCTTGGGCATGAAGGAGGGATTGGTCCTGAGGGACACCCTGTCCACATGAAAAATGATGAAAGGCTCCACTGCCATGAGGGCCTGTAATTCAGATACCCTTCTTGCTGAAGTAATTGCTGAAAGGAAAGCTGTTTTCCAAGAAAGGAATTTTAAGTCTGCAGTAGCAGCTGGCTCGAAAGGGGGAAGAGTGAGTTTCTCCAATACAAAATTAAGGTCCCAGGCTGGAGTTGGAGCTCTCCTGGTTGGTCATAAGTTTTTGGCCCCTCTGAGGAACTGCTTGAGCAGTGGATGAGAGAAGAGGGGATGTTCTGTCTTATAATGAGCTAAAATGGCTGAGGCGTGAATTTTGATGGAGCAGAAGGACAGGCCCTTGTGAAGCATCTCAGTTAAGTATTGTAAAATCTGAGGTAAATTGGGCACTGCTGTGCTCATCCCTTGTGATTGGTTCCAGGCACAGAATCTTTTCCATTTTTCAGCATAAGATTTTCTAGTACTAGGCCTCCTTGCCCCTAAAATGGTATCCATCACTGGTTTACTGAGGGATGGGTAAAGGAGAGATTAGGTAATTAGCAAGGCTGCTAGGTTCAGTGTTTGAATCTGGGGGTGCAGAATCTGGTTCTCCTGCTGGGACAACAGGGTAGGAGTCTGAGGCAGGTGCCATGGGGCCAACAGTGACACACTGCGCAAGAAGGGGTACCAGTGTTGGCGTGGCCAATCTGGTGCAATCAAAATCGTCCTTGGTTTATCTTGTTTGATCTTTAGTAGTACTTTAGAGAGCAGAGGCAGAGGAGGAAAGGCATAAACTGATGGTTTTTCCAGCTGAAGGACAGAGCATCCACTTTCCAAGTTTGTGTGTGGGGAGTCCTTGTGCAAAATTTGTCCAATTGATAGTTCTGGGGGGAGGTAAACACGTCTATATCTGGGCTCTTCCATTTGCTTGTCAACATGTTGAAAATCCTTGGTTCCATTTTCCACTTGTGTGGGTCCATGAGGTTTATTCTTAGTTTGTCTGCCAGTGTATTTGGTTTTCCTGGCAGGAACTGAGCTTGTCGATGCACTTGGTAGCTCAGGGCTGTGTTCCACAATGCTTATTTATGTACCACATAACAGTGGTGTTGTCTGTCTTTACCATTAATTGTCCTGGAAGAATGTGGTCCTTGAAGGCTGTCAGATCATTCTGTACAGCTAACATTTCTTTTTGATTGATATGCAGGTGCATTTGACTTGGGTTCCATTTGCTCTGAATGCACTTCCCTGCCAGGTGAGCCTCCCATGCATAGTCTAATGCATCTGTTGTTAGGGTTTGGGTGGCAGGGGGTAGTGTGAATGGTAATCCCTTATTTTGGTGGCAGGCCTCTACCCACCAAAGGAACTCTAGGCGTAGGCAAGGTATGATAGAAATCATTGCTTCTAGATCCTGAGAATGTTGTCACCATAGGCTTTTTAGATACCATTGTAGTTTCCTCATATGCAGTCTTGCATATGGAAATAGAAGAATGTAGGAAGCCATGAACCCCAAGGCTTGTAGAATTTGCCTTGCAGATAGGATTTTTGTGGCCACTTGTTTGAAGTAGGTTGTCAAATGAATTTCTTTCTCTGGCGTAAGGAAAGCCATCTGAGAAGTTGTATTCAAGCTTGCTCCCAGGAATATAATTTGTTGACAGGGTACCAGGTGTGATTTCTTTTTGTTTATGGTGTACCCCAGACAAGTTAGCACCCTTTGTACAAATGTCAGATGATTCAAAAGTATGTCCTGGCTTTCTGCCTGAATTAGACAATCATCCAGGTATGGGTATATTTGAATATTTCTTTGCCTGCAAAATGTAATGACTGGAGCTAGGCACTTTGTGAATACCCTGGGCACAGTAGATAATCCAAAGGGTAGTGCAAAGAACTGATAGTGCGTGTAGCCTGCTTTGAAGCATAGGTATCTACTGCAAGATTCCCTGATTGGGACGTGCGGGTATGCTTCCTTTAAATCTAGTGTTGCCAACCAGGCATCTTTGCCTAGCATAGGGAGCAACTGGTGAAGAGTCAGCATCTTGAATTTTGGAATCACCAAGAAGGTGTTTACAGTAGACCGGTCCAGGATAGGATGCCATGAAGTGTCCTTTCTGGGTACCAGGAAAAGTCTTGAATAGAAACCTTGTCCCTTTTCCTCTTCTGGTACCAAATGAATAGCCTCCATGCTTAAGAGAGAAAGTACTTGCTTTTGGGCCTCTGCCCAATGATTTGGGGGTAGATCTGACCACCCGCTTGGTGTTGGTAACGTGTGAAAGTGAGGGACACTATATTTAAACCCCATTTGTCCTGCGTAATGAGTTCCCAGTTCTTTGCATGAAGAGCAATCTTTCCCCCGAAAGGGACAGTCAGTTGATAAGTGCTTGGCAGTTTTAAAAATAAGTCATTGAGACAGTTTACCATAGCGGGGAGTTTTACTACCCTCAGATTTGGAAGTGGAGGCCCCCCACTGCTTAATCCTGTGCGTACTCGAGGACTGAAGCCTGAGAGCTCTGCTGGATCTGGGTTTGGACTGAGAATGTCTGGAAGAGGCAGGAAAGGACCAATTCTTGGAAGGTCAATGTCTACTAAACATTGGAGGTTGTACTTTATAAACAATCTTTTAACAGTTTGCACAGATTTAGCTTTTTCCTCCATCTATTTAAGAACTTCTGCCTTGTTGCCAAACATGTGGTCCTGGTTTAAGGAAGCATCCAGTAATTTCACTTTAACATGATCTGGCAAGGATTGCTCCTTAAGCCAAGCATGTCTTCAAGTACAGACCCAGTTACAGCAGCCCTGCAAGATGCCTCTAGTGAATCAAAACCACAATGCAAAGTATGTTTTCCAACTTGTTCAGCTGAATGCAGTAAATCCTGTAAATCTTTTAGTTATGTACTCACCATAACTTCAGATGTTTGGGATCCATCTCGCCTACATTCTGAATGATGGGTTCGGAGCCGATCCCTCGGCTCGCACGCTTATGCCAAAGAGCGAAGTCTCTTATTGGCTGAGCTTACTATATCCCAGGATGCACCACTGCCAGTCCCCCAGATCTAGTTTGTCCACATACATGCACACATGCATACCCTGCTTATATAACATCGTCAGATGAAACAAGATAAAAACAGTGGAGCTCAAAACCGTTCAATCTCTTCTGATCTGCAAGGCAGGGGAAGGCGGGTGGGTATCAGGAATGTAGGCGAGATGGATCCCAAACATCTGAAGTTATGGTGAGTACATAACTAAAAGATGTTATGTGATCCTATCTCGCCTACATTCTGAATGATGGGACAGCGTCCCTAGCACCTGAATCCTGGGTGGCTCACTGGAAAACACTCCTGAGTACCGTGGAACCAAATGATGCTCGTCCTTTAGATGCCACATCCAATTTGTAGTGGGAAATGAAAGTGTGCGGGTTGGACCAAGTAGCCGCAGCACAAATTTCCGATATAGCGAGCTTGGAATGAAAGGCTATAGAAGTAGCCATAGCTCTGGTAGAATGAGCTTTGATAGATGATGTAAGATGTTTATTCAAGAAGAATAGGCCTGAGTTATGCAATCTCTGATCCATTTTGAGATTGTAGCTTTCGTGATGGTTTGGCCCAATTTATTATCTGAGAAGGACACAAACAACTGGTCTGACTTAAGTTGCTGAGTCCTGTCTAAATAAAACGTAATTGCCTGTGAACATCCAATTTATGGAGAGTGTATTCTGCTTCATTAGAGAATTTCGGAAAGAAAACTGGTAGTTCTAGAGATTGTTGAAGACAGAAACTAGAGCAGACCTTTGGAACAAAGGATGGATTAGGCCTGAGTGATACTCTATCTTTGTGGAAAATCAAATACGGTGGTTTAATAGACAGGGCTTGAAGCTCTGAGACTCTTCTTGCCGAAGTAATAGCCACTAAGAATGCCGTTTTCCAAGACAGATATTTTAATTTGCATGTAGCAGCCGGTTCAAAGGGGAGATGTTAATGCGAAGCACCAAATCAAGATCCCACGGAGGTGCAGGATGAAAAACTGGTGGTCTTAACAGACTCGCACCTTTAATGAATGTTTTGCATAGTCTGCTGCTCATCAAAGGAGGATCTGTGGATTCATGGAATTTAGAGATAGCAGCTAGTTGAACTTTAATAGTTGAGACAGAAGATCCCTGATTAAACAGGGATGTTAAGAATTTCAAAACCTCTGGGACAGGAGCAGTGATAGGGTCTAAGCCCTTGAGTTGAGCCCAGATAGCAAACCTCTTCCACTTACTGAGGTACAATTTGTTAGTGGTGGGTTTGTGGGCGAATATAAAATGTGAACAACTTCGGGTCTAGTGTGTGACTTCTAACTAAGGTTGGAAGTGGAGGAGCCAAGCTGTCAATTTCAGAGATTGAAGGGACTGATGCCAATGTCCCGACTGATGGATTAGCAAATCCGGGATCAGGTCTAAGGTCCACGGATCGTCCACTGCATGCTTTTTCAGGTAAGGAAACCATATCTGACGAGGCCAGTATGGGGCAATCAGAATCATTGAAGACCCTAGTTGAGAAGCTTTTGAATAACTTTGGGAAGGAGTGGTATTGGAGGAAAGGCATAAAGTAGCCCTGTTGGCCAAGGTTGTGCTAGAGCATCCATGGCTGGTACTTCCTGATGTGGAATCAAGGAGAAGAACCTTTGGCACTTGGTGTTTTGTGGAGTTGCAAATAGGTCGCAGCATGGCGTCCCACATCTCTTGAAAACCTGGGCTGCTACTGTGCGGTTTAGAGACCATTCGTGAGGAGAGAGAATTGTCCTGCTTAATTTGTCCATAATACATTTGACTTTCCGGGATGTGGGTCGCTACCAAGAAGCGGTTGGTAGCTACAGCCCATTCCCACACTCTCATGGCCTCTCTGCAAAGGGGATACGATCTGGTCCCTCCTTGTTTGTTCAGATACCAAACCACCGACATGTTGTCTGTGTGGATGGCGATGATGCCCTGAGGAAGAAACTTGTGTAAGGCCTGTAGGGATAGAAGTACAGCCCTCATCTCCAACACGTTGATGTGGAGAAGAGCTTCGTCCGGAAGCCAGGAGCCCTGAACTAGCCTGCCCAGACAATGCCCCCCCCCCCCCCTATCTGGGGGGCATCTGTCGTCAGGGTAACCACTGGAGGGGGGGGGACAAAGGGTTTTCCCTGATCCAAGTTGGATGTTTGAAGCCACCAGCGAAGGTCCCTTTTGCATATTTCCGTAATCATGATGTGGTGATTGAGGGGAAGATCCTGAAAGGACCATTGAGTTGACAAGAGCCACTGAAGAATCCTCATGTGTAACCTTGCTAGAGGAACTAAAAGTACCGTGGCAGACATTGAGCCTAGAACCTGTAGGATCATCCTGGCTGGGGCTTTGGATCTCGAGATCAGAGCTTGAACTTGGCCCTGTAAAGTTCGGATCCTTTCGGCAGGAAGAAAGACGCGCATCAATCTTGAGTCTATCTCTGCTCCTATAAACTTTATGCGCTGAGAGGGCAGCAAGACAGACTTTGACCAATTGAATGTAATCCCTAGGGAAACACCCAGGGAGATGGTGGCTTTGAGGTTGTCCATTAGTAGATGCCTGGTGGTGGCAGTCAGGAGCCAGTCGTCGAGATAGGGAAACACTTGGAATCCAAGACTCCTCAGGTGAGCCGTCACTACTGCCAAACACTTGGTGAACACCCTGGGGCTGTGGTGAGACCAAAGGGCAGCGCACAAAATTGGTAATGACTGACTCCCAGGCTGAAGCGCAGATACCTTCTGGGCGCCTGATGTATCGGTATGTGATAATAGGCGTCCTTGAGGTCTATGGAGCACATCCAAACATCCTTCTCCAACAACGGAGAATGGATTGCAACGTGACCATTGAATTTGGATTTCGTGACGGATTGGTTCAGTCTGCTGAGATCCAATATTGGTCTCAGGTCCCCTGTCTTTTGGCACTAAAAGAACCTGGAGTAATTTCCTGATCCGATCTGGTCTGTGGGGACGGTTGGATGACTCCTTTTCTAGCAGCTTTAAAGCTTCTGCGGCTGCTATTTCCCTTTGACTGGGTGGTGGGTCCGGGATTCTCTTGGACGGAGGGGTGAGTATTTGAATGGGATGGTGTAACCTCCGGCAATTATCCGAAGCACCCATCTGTCCTGAGTGATTGACTCCCAGGCTTTTAGGTGCTTGGCAAGCGACACCCGACTGGCTCGAGCAGCACAGCCGGGCAATCCCTCATGTCGTGTGGGAGCCTGAAGAGCCACGAAAGGACTCGCGGTCTCCAGAATTGCGGGGCCCTCTGCACGCCTCTGGGACGGCGTCTCCTGAAAAATTTCCCGCCCTCTGCCTCTGGGCGGGAATCTTCCTGCTGTTGGGAGAAAAACTTGCGAGATTTTGAACCACATTTTCCCCTCCTTTGGCCTTGGGGTAAGGCCGAAGGAGTGGAATAACGGGCCCCTACGGCAGATAACGTTTTCCCTCTTGCTCACAGCGGTAAGGGTGTCTTTCACCTTGGGTCCAAACAATGAGGACCCATCAAAGGGAGCGTCGGCGAAGGAAGACTTGAAGGCCTCCATGAACTGACACAAGCGGAGCCAGGCTTGTCTCGTAGAGCCACGCCTGTGCCTGCCGCTCTACCCGCCCTTCGGCCGCATAGGAAATGAGCCTCATGGACGAGTTAGCAATTGGCGTAAGGATAGCCAACTGAGAGCTAACGGACTGGGCTAGCTGCTCAGGTAGGTTACCCAGAGGGAATCTGACAACTCCTTGACCAGATCCCTCTGAAGCCTGGTAAAATGTGCCAAATAATTCAGAGACCTTAAGGTAAAGGCCGCTGAAGTCAGGGTGCGCTTCCGTACCTATCCATACTCCTAGACTCCTTATTAGGAGGATGGATGGGCGTTGAAGCCTCTGCCACGTCCTGTTGTGTAGCAGATGCCACCACCATGGCATCTACAGCCACGCCTTTAGTAAGGAACTCCTTCTCGGGAGCAGATAAGAATGTGTTAGGACGAGAAGGGACTGGTACCACGGTATCCGGATATTACCACGCCCATCGACAAACTAAATCCAGAAGCTCATCGAAGGCGGAGACACCCAGGAGGCGGAGGGCTGAGCCCCAAAGGCCTTGAGGAGCACTGATTAGTCCGCAGAGGGGGTTTGGATATCCAGCCGCCTCGTTGTTTGAGGATCTCTAAGATGTCTGCAAATGAGACATCATCCGAGGGCGACTTAGGGACCCCTCCGCATCATCCATATCAGTGTCCGATGTAATAGACTGGGGAGTCCACGTGCTTCCTCTTGCACGATCTCTTCCTTGGGGTTCCTCTGAAGACAACTCGAAGAACCCTCAGGAGGAGGAACCCCACTGGGGTAACCTCAGGCCTCGGGCTCCGCTGGCTACGGACAGGGGAACTGCCAAAGACCCAGTCTCCACGCCCAGGGAAGGTGCTGGTAAAACCGGAGAGATGGCGAAGAGGATTTGGCCAAGGCACTCCTCATGGCCCTGAAAGCGGACCCCAGAATCCTGGGAGTGTCGGTCTCGAGCCATGATGGTAGACGGAAGTCCCAGCCTTGGCACCGAGAGGGAGGCTCGGAACCGAAAGCATAGGTCCCAAACATCACCCTCGGGTCCAGCCGAAGAAGTCAGCGTACAAACTCGGACCCGAGGCCGGGTTGGAGTAAGGGTCGGAGCCGACCCTGAGATCTCCACCGGCTCCAAGAGCACCTGCTCCGGCGGGCCGAAGCAGTCGGAGGAGGAATGGCAATGGGGTGGGTCATGGTCATCGGCTCCGAAGCCAACTGGGTCGGAACCGAAACAAATTTTTGGAAGACTGGGGACTGGAACAGTCTTTGGAGCACCCTGTCTATATCAGAATCCGACATTCTCGAAGACCGAGAGGAAACAGAGCGGGTTGAAGACCTCTCCTCGGCCCCAAGGGACTAGGGGACCGGCTCGAGGCGACTCGATGAGAATCGGCGCCGAGGGAAACACACACCAGATTCCATCGGTGCGAGGTAGACTTGGCCGAGGAGGAAGTGTCTGAGCGACCCTTGTCGGCTCCGAGCAGTGGAGCCGGCGAAGGTGACCCGCCTCGATGCCCAGCCATCGGCTCGAAGCCAGTCGATACTGGAGCATCGAGGCAGACCGTTCTGACCTCGGCTCCGAAGTCTTTGGAGCCGAAGGAGAGGCCTGCCTAGGTCTCTTGGCAGTCGGATCCGACGGACTGGTCGGAACCGAAGCCCTTTTCTTTTTGGCAGGAGCCGGAGGAAGACAAGGCTTCTTCAAAGAGGGTTTAATTAACCTTGAGAATCAATTTATTTTTCCTCTCCTGGAGGACCCTTGAGGAAAAAGCGTGACATACGCTGCATGACTCCTGCAAGTGCTTTGCCCCTAAACAATATACACAAAGTAGATGGTCATCAGTAACAGACATCTTAAAAGCACATTTAGAACATTTTTTAAAGCCCGAAGGCCTAGGGGTTTGAGACATGATGTTAAACAATTTCTGACAGGAAATTTAACACTATAGATTCGCTTGTGACAAAAAAATCCAAGGCTTACAGTAATAGTGTAAAACACAACCTTAGCTGTAATGACCGGGAACTTTAAACCACTAAAAGCTTCAGTTTACAAAGGTTGACCGAAAAGGCCCTGGATTGTAAGGGGGGCCGAAACAAACTCAACCCAATCACACACAACAAATTTCACAACTCAAACGTACACAAAGGCAGCGATAGCCGTTAAAACGGCTTTTGTGATATAAAAGAGCAAAAAACTGACAGAAAAAGTAGTTAATAAAAGCTACTCAGCCCAGCCAGCTCGAGACCACGTCTTCGCAGGGAAGCGGCAAACGAGATCTGGGGGACTGGCAGTGGTGCATCCTGGGATATAGTAAGCTCAGCCAATAAGAGACTTCGCTCTTTGGCATAAGCGTGCCGAGTCGGAGCCGAGGGATCGGCTCCGAACCCATCATTCAGAATGTAGGCGAGATAGGATCACATAACATCCTTATTTTCAGCACAATCAGGAATCAACATCATTTTCTGTTTAAGTAATCCAATAATATGCTGCTGATACTTTAACATATGAAACTGGCAGTTTAAGGCCCAAATGGCTAAAGTTGCAGACATGTATACCTTCTTACCCCATCTATCCAGCGCCCTGGAGTCTCTATCAGAGGGGGTAGGATTTATGGCAGTAGTAGCTTTAATACCCTTGGGTCCCTGTGAAATGGTCTCAGAATCTGCAGTAGAATTTTTAAAAAGGAACTTATGAGAGTCAGGGACCCTGTAATATCTATCAGGTTTTCAGGGAGAAGGATGTAAAGAGTCAGGGACCAAGCTAGATTCTGAAAAGGCATCATCAACAATGTCTAGTACAGGATGTAGGGCTAAAGGCCTGTGATGGGGCAGGAGTAAGAAATCCCTAAGCCTCTTTTTAGAATCAGAGAAATCCTGACTTTCCCAACGAAAATGCTCCCTGAGGGTATGCAAGGTTTCACCAAAAGAAAAATCCTCCAGGGGGATGCAGTGGGAAAAGAGTCCTCAGCATCAGAATCCTCATAGGCAGATAAAGGTAAACCCTGGTCATCAGAGGAAACAGAAAATTCAGAATCCTGGTCAGAAGTATCATAAGCAAACTCAGTCATAGGTCTCTTAGAGGGGGAAGGTTGGCTTCCCCTGATTAAAGTAATAAGGTCTTCAACCATTCTTATCACTTGTTTTTTAGGCATAGAGGCCTGGCCATGCAGTCTGGACGTCACTTTTCTAGGCATGATTTGAGTTTTAGGCCTTGAAGAAGAAGATGGCATCGATTTAATATGCAAGTCAGTAGGCCTGAATACACCCTCAGAAACTGATGCCTGCACAGCAGCTCCAGACCCATCCAAGGTAGAGACATCCGCAGGTTCCACAGTTGAAGCATCTCGCAGCATACTGGACTCCGAATGGGTCTCAGTAGAGGCCTGCGAATCTGAAGTAGTGGGTATCAGGGGCTGCGAAAGTGCCTCACTGAGTACCATTGAACTGGCGACTGGTTTAGGAGAAGTGTCGTCTGCAGCTTTGGACCTCGGTGGTCTTTCTCTGTCTCTATCTTTGTGGTTTTTTTGGAATGTCGGCAGTCGGATGGCTTACCAAAGACATATCGGGATAATTGAACTGAGCACCAAAATATTTAGAAGCGTAAATATACCGATGATGGATAATTTGTGGTTTAAATAAGGCACAAAACCGACAACGAGGTACGTCGTGGTCAGGGCCTAGGCAAGGAATACAGTACGAATGAAAATCTTTATGAGATATTTGCTTTCCACAAGTAATGCAATTATTTACTTTTACTGACATCGGTTTAAAGCAAGAAAAAGTTTCCCCAACAGGGTACTTAGCTTTTAGTTGAAGACTTCGGTTCTGAAACTCGAAAACGAAAATTTTATGAGTCGGCCGACCGGCACTTGCGAACTGCTTCTGCTTCGGGCACCGCACGGCAAGAAAGACTGATGTAATGGCGTTGGCTGCATGTTTTATACCCCTGACGACCTGATGTCATGGAAGAAGGGACAGCAACCGACGCAGGACCCAAGACTTTGTTAATCAGGCCGACTGAGGGCTACTGCATGCCGATAACCCAAATGTGATGACTGCAACAGTGAAACACGAAGAACACAACATACAATAATACTACCATCATCTTATAATCAACTCTACAGTTAAGTATGGGGCTACATATATTCCTGGAAACACACACTTGTTAAGATACTAAAAACACACATCTACCAGCAGAGCATGTCATGCTCAATATATTCAACTAAGGCTTCCCCTCTCTCATATCCTAAAACCCCACCCCTGGCTGCATATGTGAAGCCTGCACACATACACATGCACTCACAGACACACACACACACACACACACACACACACACACACACACACACACACACGCTTCTCTTAAAGGGAAATAGCAGTCTTAGACGTCATAGACTATGAGGCTTTTCTCTTCCCAAAGAGAGAGGGCCCACTTGCATGGTCACAGAAGTATTCATCCAACCCCCTTTCCCCCTAAAATACTGGAAGGATGGGGGAGTGAAACAAATGGGTCACAAGGGGCATGGGTGGCTGTCAGCATCAAAAAGAACAGGTGGGCAAAAAATGACACATTAAAAAGAAAATGTAAAAGATTGTACTTCTTAACCTTAGAGTACAAAGTACAGCCATACCATGATGTACACAGAATACTCTGGTTATTTAATGGAGCTGAGTGTACTTGATGATTACTAACATCCCAGTGCATGTTAAAGGTATTTTCTTGGTAACAGATGCCACTTTTGTTCCCAGCATAGTGCTGCTCTATGCTAAAACTTCTTTATGAAGAAATCTGCTTTATCAGAGTACCAGTGATATATAATGATTCAAACCAAAAACAGCTACTAATACTAGTTTTTGAAATTAAATCACACAAAAGTATAATTTTAAATTATGCAGTATTACAAACATTTCATCCATACTACACGTACCTCATCTTCAATGATGTGTACAGTCTTGCCTAGATACCTTGTAACATTGTGGATCTGGTTTAGTTCCTCGACTTCAGCAATCCTACCATACACTGCCTTCACACGACTAAAAGCTACTGCAGCTTCACTGTCAGAGTCAGGACAGCGTCTTCTTAAATTCCCAGACGTATCCCTCAAATCGTCTATAAGGGCTTCAAGTTCTGTATACCATTCCTGAAAGTGAAACACAAAAATATATAAATCTTGCTTAGAGAAAGACTGACTAGCTCATCTTTAAGCATTAAATAATCTGTGGTACTTTATCACACAATAAAAAAGGTAAATTGTTTACTCTACATAGCAAAAACACACAGACTCTCTCAAAATGGCTGCACACTTGTCAACAGGCTAATTTAAACTCTCCCAGTGTGAAGACAGAAACTGTGACAAAATGGCCAGTAAAAATGTTAGTCTGGGTAAAATTCAGTCACTGATTATTTTCACTGCCTGGATGCCAGTAAAGAAGAAATCTGGGGAACTGAAGAGAAAATTAATCAGAAAAAGAGAACAGAAAACTGTCTGGGAAGAATTCTGTAGCTGTTCAACAAAAAACAGTTCAAATTTCAGCTTTGGTACAGGAGATGACTTCCCAGTTATTGAGGAAAATATAAATCAACTGCACTAAAATAACTAAACAATAAAAAATAAATAAAAGAAGCTTTAACTAGCTATTCAGATGAATTGATAAAACTGCAAAATATCGGAGATGGCAGTGAAGACAAGGCTGGCTAATTATGAGGTTTCTCAGAAGAGCTGTTTCAAAAAATAGAAGAGCTAAAGGACAGAGTGCATAGACCCGAGATTTTCTGCTGTACCAGGGAAACTGAAAAGAACAGACTGTATTAACTTTATGAACAAACAAATAAGCAACTGGACTGGTGTTCCACAGCAGGATGTATTCATTTTAAAGGACACATTATGTTTGTACTCCAAACCCGGCCCTGGAAAAGCAGCCGAAATCATACCAGTAAAAGAAAAAAGAGTTGTTCCCAACAAAATTGTGGCATAAGGGAAAAGTACTAAAAACTGGGGAAAAAAAGTGATGTACTTATCATAATGTTCCATCTGTGTTGTCCACTTTCATTCTTCCTCAACTGTTGGGTTCAGATCCAATCCTCAGATCTGACTCAGCCATTATTAAAGCCTGTGGCCACCAAAAAAACTCTTGAGCTCCTCCTTACTCATAATGCACCAACCCTTAACATACCTCAGATCTTGTTTGCTGTTTTACATTATATAGAAAGAACTGCTATAACTTTCATGACAGAAAAGGCCATATCTGGAGCTCAGTACTAAGGATGTTGGTGTCCTTATAGTGTCTCATTCTTCCAGAAATTCATAATGCAAAAGGTTGGGGGTTGGTGGTGGGATGTTGAGTAAGAATGAATATGGACAACACAGATGGAACGTTATTATACCTACATAACTTTTTTATCTGATGTTGTCAATTTTCATTCCATCCTCAACTGTTGGAACAGAGTCCCCAGCTACCTAAAATTCCTGGTGGACTCTAAGGAAGCATATTCCTGAGTACAGTTCAGCCAAAAGCTGCTCTTCCCCTCAAGACCAGATCCAGTTTGTAATGAGTGATAAAGATATGAGGATTTGCCCAAGTCACAGCTGCAAATATATCATCCATGGAAGCTCTAGATAGAAAAACTGAAAAAGTTGCCATAGACCTACTTGAGTGGGTTCTTAGAGGTTTTGTTAAGGTTAGACCCAACTTCTTATAAATGTGCAATCCATCAGCCATCTGGCGAAAGTTACCTTTGCAACTGGTTTGCCAAATTTAGAAATTGCAAGGGACACAAATAATTGATCTGTCTTCCTAATTTCTTTTGTTCTATACAAGTAAAAATGTAATTGCCTGTGAACATCCAATAAATGTATATATATTCACCTTTATTTGCAAATTTAGGAAATAAAACTGGAAAATGAATGGATTGACTGATACCGGATTCTGACACTGCCTTATTGAAGAAAGAAGCGTTGGTACGTAATGTGACTCAATCCTTATGAAAGATCAAGTAGGGAGGTTTAGAGGATAATGCTTGAAATTCTGAAATTCTTCTAGCAGAGTCAATGGCCACTAGAAAAATAGTTTTGCAGGTCAGGGACTTAAGACTGCATTTATCTGCTGGTTCAAAGGATGAATGAAATAAGGCCTTCAGCACCAAGTTCAAATCCCATCGTGGAGTAGGATCTTTATACAGTGGTCTCAACAGGAGTGTGCCTCTCAAAAATGCTTTACAAAGTTTAGAGAAGTCCACAGAAGAATTCCCAAATCCAATATTAAAAATAGAGATTGCTGCTAACTGAACTTTAATTGCTGAAGAGCTAGCTCCCTCATCAACAATTGTTGCCAAAAATTCAAGTACACAATGTACTGGAGCTGAGAAGGGATCAATGTGTTTTTGTTGCGCCCAAACAAACAAACTTTATCTATTTACTTGTGTAAAGTTTTCTTGCAGAAGGCTTATGGACGATAAAAGAATATGATGGATGGGGAAGAGAGCATTGGTTGTCTGGCTATTAACAGAATTGGAGAAACCACTCTGTCAGCTTGAGGTTTGAGATATCCAGATGAATCATACCTGTCAGGTGAGAGAGGAGGTCTGGAGTCGGATCCAGAATCCAATGTTGGTAAAGCAGATGAGGCTATAGGAATGGGAAGCAAATCTGTCAAGACCAGAAAGGTGCAATGAGGATGACTTTGCTCTTCAATGTGACAGCTTTCTACAGGAATTTTGGAATTAGTGGGTAAGCATAAAGTAGACTGGGAAGCCAATCATGGAGTACAACATCCCTTGGTAATTCCCCTAGGGGGGGATTAGGGCAAAGTAGCTGCTGCATTTGTTGTTTAGGGGTGAAGCAAAAAGATTGCAGCAAGGCTGGCCCCATTGATGGAAAATAATTTCTGTCACTTTCATGTTGAGAGACCTCTCATGATGCAGAAGAATGGGGCTGCTCAATTTGTCTGCTATCACACTGGACTTCTCCTGTGTCATTCACCCGGTCAGGATGTAGCAGACGAACATTCGTGAGTTCTGTTCAAGCAGCTTTACTATGTACAAACACATCAGGAATGAGGCAATAACTTTAACTTAGATAAACTTATATACAAACTGACTCTCTCTGTCATACATGTTCACTCTCTGGCTGCACTCTCAAAATGGCACTGAAGCTAGCACATGCTTACTATTCATATGCACGTGCTGACCTTGAAATTGCTTCTTAAAGGTACAACACACATACATATTCAACATCCTCCCTCTTTGAGAAATGAACCATACTTCATTGACGACATTAATTGACATACAATAAATACAAGATTTATTTATTTATTTACATTTGTTGACCGGGAGTGTCCGACTAGATGAAGTTCCATTTTCAGTGGAGGCCCGGAGA
Organism: Protopterus annectens; assembly: GCF_019279795.1. Classification (NCBI taxonomy): domain Eukaryota; kingdom Metazoa; phylum Chordata; order Ceratodontiformes; family Protopteridae; genus Protopterus; species Protopterus annectens. The sequence goes on from NC_056732.1 coordinate 1,666,195,817, forward strand.
GAAAAGCTCCACAGTTAAAATATACAGACAGTAGTTACATTGGATTTACATAGCAATTAACAACTTGATCAATATAACAATTAACAATTACAAACATAGTTACAGATGAAGAACATAGTACATCAGTAGACAACTAGAATATTTATCATCTGCAAAGTACATAACAGACATTAACAATTGTTACAATAAGAAGTTCCTGCTGTATAATACGTAGTTAGGCTTATGAGCATCCGAGCTTGCTATAATCAAAGTAGTTAGTGGGGTGGAAAGAAAGGTATTGGGTGGATGGGGTGGGTGATATTAGAGGGGGAGTTGTAAGGACATAGCCAGCATGTTTTTAGGTGCGCTTTTAGTAAAGTTTTGAAGTGGGTGCATGATGGTACGGAGGTAATTGTGGGTGGGAGGGAGTTCCATAATTTGGCTATGGTGCAAGGGAATAGTGCTTCTCCAGCACAGTTATTGGCTTTAGTGACCTGTAAGTGATTTTTGTTGCTGGATCTTAGTGGTCTGGTGGTGCGATAAGGTTGGAGTAGATTCTGGAGGGATGGGACTTTTAGTGGATGGTTTACTAGTTTGTGGGCAAGTGTGAGTTTATACCATTGAATGAGGTGAGGGAGTTCAAGCCAGCCCAGTTCAGCAAGTGAGAGACAGTGGTGACCATGGTAGGATGCCCTTGTGGTGAATTTGGCGATTTTGTTGTAGCACTTCTTCAGCTTGCTTAGATCGCATTATCTTAGGTTGGTATATATTGGAGAGGTGTAAAGTAGGGTGGAGATAAGGTGGGAATTTGCTACTGAAATCTTTGCTGCTTTGGTAAGAAGTTGCTTATTTCTGTATAATGCTCCTAGTTTTTTGTGGACTTTTTTATGGTCATGGATATGTGAATGTAAAATTTTAGTTTATTGTCTGTTTCCACTCGTAGCAATTTGGTGTGTTCTGTTGGGTGTATAGTGGTGTTGTCTTTTGCTGTGATGTTAAAGTGAGTGTTGTTTTGAGTGTGTTTGGTGGGTTGGAAGATGAATAGTTTAGTTTTGTTTTGGTTGAGTATTAATTGGGCATCAGATAACCAAGTTTCAACAGAGGAAAAGGTTTCCTGTGTGACTTTTTGCAGTTTAGGTAGGGACTGGGCTGAGCAGATGATGGTTGAGTCATCTGCATATTGTATGAGTGTGCCATGTTTGGTGGCAGAGGCTAGATTATTGGAGAAAATAGAGAAGAGTAGGGGTCCAAGGATGGGTCCTTGGGGAACCCCTATAGAGACAGGTAGTTGGGGAGATATGTCATTCTGTCATACAACGGATTGTTGGCGGTCAGACAGGTAACTCTGAAACTAGTTGGTGACTGATTGTGAGAAGGACAGGTTATTGAGGACAGAGATAAGTTGTTTGTGTAGGACCATGTCAAATGCTTTAGATAGGTCAAGAAAAGTAGCAGAGGAGAGATAGCCATTGTTTTTATGTTGAAGGATAGTGTTAGTAAAGGAGAGTAAGGCAGTGGTGGTGCTATTTTTTGGTCGGAAACCATGCTGAGTATTGGAAAGGAGGTTGGTAGTAAGGAGGTAGTCTGAGACCTGAGAGTGAATGCATCTCTCTAGTATTTTAGAGAGTGGAGAGAGAATAGCTATGGGGTGATAAATGGTTAGTTCTGTGGAGAGGCCACCTTTGTGGAGGAGAATTATATGTGATACTTTCCATAGTGTGGGAACGTAACTTTCTGACAGAGATCGGTTAATCAAGATGGATACTGGGTTGGCTAGAGCATCAGCTGCGATTTGTAGGTATTCATTTGGGGGTTGCTGGAGAAGACAGTGGGGAGATTACTAGTTGAAGGTGTGGGTTGGAGGGGGAGGGGGTTGTGTTGTCTAGCTAGTGATAGTATGGTTTGTGTGAAGTGTGTGTTGAATGAGGTAGCAATATTTTCGGAGGAGTGAGGGATATTAGGAGGAGGGGTACTGACTTTACCTGGGTGGAGGATGGAGTTTATGGAGTACCAGAATTGTTTGGGGTTCTGTTGGGAGGAGTCTACGGCAGAATGGTAGTACTGGAATTTGTCCTGTTTTATTAGCTTTTTTACTCTATTGCGTAGCTCTAGGAATTTCTGTCTAGCTGAGGGGGTTTTGGTTTTGCGCCACTGCTCCCATACTTTATCCCTGTTTTTCATTTCTGACTTAGTGGTTTTCTGTAGCCATTGGGGGGGGGGGTTGTGCTTTGGTTCTGGAAAGTCTTATGGGGCGTGGTAATTAAGGATGCTCAGGAAGGTAGTATTAAAAAATTCAACTGCATCATCAAGTCTGAGGTACTTCAGAGGATGCCAGTTACATTCTTTGAGGGATAAAATGAATGTGAGTGGGTTAAAGTTTAGTTTTTTACGTATTTGACGGTAGATGACATGTTTAGCTTGGTATAGGTGTTTTTTGAGTAGGAATGTTGAGGAGTGATCACTGAGGCTATCTGATAAGCAGCCTGCTATATATGACGGGGGGCTCTTACTGACTAGTATCCAATCCAGGGTAGTGTGCTTGTTGGAGTTTTTATTTATCCTGGTTGGCAACTGGACTAGTTGGAGGAAGCCATGAAGGTTTAGATGATGGGTTGGATGGTTGCAGAGAACAGGATTGCCAGTCAATATTGAAATCACCTAAAATTATAGTTTATTGGGGGAGATGGTGGGTAGACCAGTTGAGGAGGTTTTCTAGTGAAGGGATGTTTTGGCCAGGTGGGAAGTAGCATCCAATTATGTTGATGGTTTTATTTTGGTTTATTCTGAGGTTGGTATATATTACTTCTTCATTGCCTATTTGTGAAGCTGATGATTTTAAGTTCTGGATGTTTAGATGCTGTTTAACTATGACAGCTATACTGCCTCCTTTTTTGTTTAGCCGGTCTACTCTTAGTATGCCATAACTGGTAGGGAGGATGTGCTCACTGGTAATGTGAGGTTTTAGCCAGGTTTCTGTCAGGATGCCTATATCTGTGGAGTACAAGTTTATGGTGGCATGGAGTTCATGGACTTTGTTGGATATACTTCTAATATTTAGGCTTAGTAAAAGGAAGTCACTTGGCTTTCTATTGGCTGTGATTTGGGAGAAGTTGTGGTTTCTAGTCTGATTATGAAGAGTGGGGTTGGAGATGGTGTGGCCAGGGTTGGGGTGGATATCTCCACTTAGGGCAAGTTTTGATATGCATGAGGTTATTAGTTTTCTCAGTTTTTGAATGTGTTTGTTTATTTATTTATTTTATTTTATTTTACATTTGTTAACCGTCTAGTCTAGCTGGATATATGTCCATTTTCAGTGGAGGCCCGAGGAGAAAAGCTCCAGTGATGAAAAACAGTAATAACATAAATACAGTGACATATACATATAGAATCAAGATTCTACAAATAAGGGTATACATACTAAAAGTATCAGAATACATAATGTTGAGACAAAAAATATACACAGTGATATACAGAATGATAAGTAAGGTAAGGAACAGAAATCATACTTGAAGCATGAAGAGGGATTAAAGTCAAAGTATCCATTGGTTCCAGTTCCTGCTTTAATTGGTAGTATGCAGCAAATAAACAAGTAAGCAAAGTAGAATTTAGGAGATGATACAAAATAAGGAAGAAAAGATTAGTCAGGGTTGCTGCAAGGGCATAACCAGTGTAATTTTAGGTGGTCTTTGAGTTTTTGTTTAAAGAGTGGCAAAGAAGGAAGTGAAGTAAGATCCTCAGGTAGTAGGTTCCAGTTTTTACCAGCTGTGTTAGAGAATAGTTTATTAGGGAAACTTTATGATTGTGTTCTGTGGGTAATAGGTATGGTGGGAGGGTTACTATGTTAAGTTGTAGGGATGCTTTTTGTTTGAGTAATATAGTTGATAGAATATGTGGTAGGTGCAGAGGAATGGTTCTTGAGCTGGTGGGAGGGGAGTTGAGGGAGGGTGAGACATGAGTGGTGGTGTGAGTAGTAGTACAGTGGTAGTGGTTGAGTGGGGGAATGATGGAGTTTTGGTAGGATGTAAGATATGCAAGGAGAGTGCATGCAGTGAGCATAGGTATGGTATGATTATACATGCTAGCTGAGGAGGAGTGATAGTAGTGGCAAGACGGAGGAGGTAGTGTTGGGTTTAATGCCGTGGTTGGCTGCTGGAAAGATGGGAGGGGTTTGCGTATGTAGTAAAGGTAGAACCACTGGGAGTGGGAGGGAATTGGGGGCAGGGTGTGGAGCGAAGCGGGCAGAGACCCTGTTAGTTGCTCTTATGAGGGGGCTGGAAACAATCAGGTAACAGAGTAAACTGATAAAAGAACATATGACAGTGAATGTGGAGATAGTTCTTAGACATGCAATTATACAGAACTATATATATATATATATATATATATATATATATATATATATATATACACACACACACAACTATGTCCAGGTCGCTGTGTATTTCACACTAGGTCTGGAGATGTGACCAAATCATGTGACATAGAATTTAGAGTTAGGTTTAGGAACTGGAACTGTCTCTGCTGAATGTTCAACCTTGGGGACATCAGAAACATCATCAGAAGTAGTAATGGAAGTTAAGACACATTCTGGAACAGGAATATTGTCTGGATTGCTCTGAGATCTAGAGTTTGTATCGCATGAACAATGCTGCAATATCAATTCTGATACAGGAAGATGTCTGCGATTTCTCCTGTAATCCGTAAACCTCAGTTTCTACAAAATAAGATCTCACCTCGGTTCATAAACCTGTTACTTGACCAATCCAGTCGAAACCTTTTGCTATTTGTATCCTCACTGTCTCCCCTTTTTTCAATGGACAAAGAAATCTACTCATTTTATCACAACTGTACTTCTGAAAAGAATGTTTCCTGAGTAGTTGGGCTTTGCTTGCTCTGTTGTTTTTTGCTTTAGGCCTTGACATACTGGAACTGATAGGCAAGGTTTTTCTGGTTTGCCCAGATAAAAGCCTTTGAGCAGATGAGCCAAATATATCATCACTTGGTATGTTTCTGAGATTTAGTAAATTCAAAAAGATGTTGGTATTGTCATGCTTTGACTTCTCTAGTAATTGCTCTGCACTCTGTGCTGCACATTCACCTAAACCGTTTGACTGTGGATATTCAGGACTACTAGTAACCTGTATAAAGTCCCATTCTCTTGCAAATTTCTGAAACAATGGACTGGTAAATTGTGTACCATTGTCAGAGATAAGCTTATGTGGATGTTAGGTTAGGCAGAAAATCAATCTCAAACCAGTTCAAGTAAGAGTAGACCAACACTGAGTAATGCTGACTGTTCCACTCGAATATGTCAGTGGTTACTGTTGACCAAGGTAGTTCAGGAACTTGACATAGCTGAAGTGGCTCTTTTTGCAGATGTGGTTTAGTACTATTGCATACTGAACAAGATGAAAGTACTTTGTCAATGTATTTTGCTAGTGAATGTCAAAATACTAGTCTTCTTACCCTTATTTTGGTAGATTCGAAACCTGGGTGGCCATGATACAAAATCTGAATATATTCACATTGCAAGGAAGCAGGAACAGCAACTTTAGGACCTTTGAAAATTATGTCATCTTCCATCAACATCTCATCTCTGTAAGGAAAATAAAGTCGTACTTCAGACAGTACACTGGATTGCTTTGATGGCCATCCAACTTGGATGTAGTGGTAGAGCTTTTGCAAAACAGGATGCCTTTGTATGATCACTCTTGTGGTCAAAAACAGGATCAGTCTTTGTACGATCACTCTCATGGTCAAAAAAATCACGCATTTCCATGACATCAAAGACAAAATTCTCTGAATCAAACTGTTCCATTGTATTTCTGGGGGATCTGGATAAGGTATCGGCCAGATAAATAAATTGGCCTTTCATATAGACCATTTTGAGGTTATACTTTTGCAATTTGAGCATCATTCTTTGCAATCTTGCTGGAGCAGAATGCATAGACTTCTTTAAGATTGTAACTAGAGGTTGATGATCAGTTTCAGTCTGGATATCTCGACCATAAATATAATCATGAATCTTTGAACATGCAAACACAATTGCCAAAATTTCTTTCTCGATCTGAGCTCATTGCATTTCAGTTTGGGTAAGAGTTCTAGATGCATAGGCTACTGGTCTGCCCTCTTGAAGAATAACTACACTAAGACCAAACTTTAAAGTGTCACAGGAAATAGTAACTAAACTGGTCTATTGACATCATATTATCTTAGTGTAGGTGAAGCTGCACTTTTCTGCTTAAGATCATCATCAAAAGCTCTCTGGTACTGTTCTTGCCAAAACCATACAACATTTTTGCACGTCAACTCTCTTAAAGGTGCTGTCAGTTCACTGAAATATGACATGAACCTGCCCAAATAGTTAACCATACCAAGAAAATGCTATAGAGCTTGAACATTATCTGGTGCTGGCATCTCAAGAATAGCTATTGGTTTAAACAGGTCTGGTTGTAAACCTGTACTGGTAAATAAATGACCTATATATGTGACTTCTGGTAATCTGAATTTGCACTTCAGAGGATTGAGCTTTAAGTTCACTTCATGTGCTCTGTCTAAAACTTTCTTGAGGTTTCTGTCATGTTCTATTTCACCATTGCCTCCAACTAACAAATCATCTGCTATTATGACACAGGCATAACCTGAAAAGATCTGTTCCACTGCACACTGGAGGACTTGCAGAATTTATTCCAAATGGCATCCTTAGAAATCCTTATCTTCCAAATTGGGTACTGAATGTAGTCAGCAGTGAAGATTTGCAATCAAGCATTACTTGCCAAAATAAACTCTTTGCATCTAAGACAGAAAATACAGTGGCATTCTGTATTAGGGCTGTGACTTCTTCAACTGTTCAGATAGGATGATGAGGTCTCTTTAATGCCTTATTCAAATCTCTTGGGTTAATGCATATTCTGATTTTGTCTGAACCATTTTTATGAGTTGCTACCATAGACAACACCCATTCAGTTGGTTCTGTAACTGGACAAATTACACCTTGTTGCACCATTTTATCCAACTGAGCTTTAACTCTGTTCTGCATGGCTACTGGAATTTTTCTTGCTGGCCTGAGCACTGGACTGACCTCTGGGTCTAACTTCATAGAATACACAACCAGAAGCTTGCCTACCTGGTCATAGAAAACATCAGCATATTCTGAGAAAATAGCATCAGTGAAGCTAAAACTGAAACTGGGACACGTGCTTATATGATGAACTTCTTTAGTAAAAGAAAGAACGCTCATTCTCAGACTGTCTCTGAGACCCAATAATGACTGAACGTTTCTTCAGACTATGTAAAACAACAACTTGTAACTCTTCCTAGCCAAATAACATGAAAGCACTACTGACCCTTCGGTTTGAATTTCTTCACCTCCATAGGCAACAAGTTTCGTACCACCAGCCACATTAAGCTGTTCACTAGCCTTTACTTCAGCAAATGCTTCTGTTGACATAACATTACACTTTGAACCAGAGTCTACCTTGAGCTCGATGGGTTTACCATGGATCAGGACATTACAAACACTTCAACTTTTGCTAATAAATATACTGCATTAACCGTTTCACCAATCACTGATACACCATCTACGTAAAAAGTAGGACTGCAGCTTACATGATCAACTTGCTTTTTAAGTGACCCTTCTTTGCAACTGAGTGAGGTTTACTTGACTTGCAAAACTTTTGAAAATGATTCCATTTTTTACACTTGTGACATTGCTGACCAAATGCTAAACACTTTTCTCTTTTGGACTCATGGTTGGCACCACAATTACAACAGTTAACAATGAAGCTCGACTTGGGTTTTGCTGATTCACCCCTTGTGCTGTAATGAACATATGTGCTGTATTGGGCATGCTCCTTTAACTGAACTAGTCTTGGAACTTGCTGGAAAGCTTCTGGGTTTCCCTGTGGAGCCTGCATGGGCTGCTGCTGCTATGTGCTTAGGCCTGTTTCTGCTTGCCACACGTTGCATGCTGTCTACATTTGCTCTGGAGCCAGCTGAAACCATGCTCTTATCACTAGCCAGCACACTTGTATGCCTTTCTGTAACTTCATGGATTTGACAAATCTCAATGGCTTTGCTCAACGTCAAGTCTCTGTCATGAAGCTAAATCTTTCTCACAGCAGCACTATTGATACCACACACAAGCCTGTCCTTCATCAACTCATCTTTTAAATCACCAAACATGCAAGTTTTAGCTTTGTTTCTCATGTCAGTAATGTAAGCTGCAAATGTTTCTCCTGGCCTTTGGTCTCTTGTGCAAAACAAATGCCTCTCTAATGTAACAGTCTGGGGGTGGCATATTTCTCTGAATTTACACTTCAAACACTCAGGGTCTTCTCTTGATTCAGCCTGAACAACAATATGACAGTTTTCACCTTCTCCTTCATACACTGCTGGTGCATACAGAAATGAATGCTGTCTATCAAGGGCCTCTAACCCAGCTAGGTTTAACAAAACGAATGCCCCGATGTGTGCATCTTTATCTGAGTAAGCTGCTTGTATGTAAATATCATACTCTTGCTCAAATATTCTCCAATTTTCTGCAATATTCTGATCAAATGCAAGTGGACCTGGTCTGCGAAATGCCTCTGCCATATTAACACATCAGTGAAGGCTTTTGCAAGTATGCATGAACACACACATACATATATATGCCAGAAATTTATGCTAATAGTTGTAACAATAGCACAATATGCCTCTGAGCAATTGAACTCTGCAAAATACTTTGCAAAATAAAGCTTCTGGGGACTGTAATACTCTTTGAAATTATTGTACTTCGAAAAATCACCTCTTATCTGTGTAAGAAACATTTCAAAGTGACTGCACATTGCAAATAAACTGGGCAGCAGAAGAAGATCAGAGTAAGAAACATTTCAAAGTAACAATACATTGTGAATAAACAGTACACGGCACGCTGAAACACTTCCAAAATGGCTGTACTTTTCTAAATAACTCTTTACAGTGCAAGGATCACTCTGTAATTGCGGCCCTTCACAAGTAGACACACCCAGCACAAGAAACTTTTTGAAATGCTGTATTTTTGACTGCACTTCACAAAATAGTTGCACTGTGCACACAATAAACTTTTCAGAATAAATGCACAGTAATAAACCCCCACTGTAAGCACTTTTACACACTTTGCATTGCTTCGAGTAACTCTAGTTATGCTATTCAGAGCTTTAGTTAATGCAAAATTGTAGTTTATGCCAAAACACTGTAATTTGCCAAAAAATATGCAGTCGCTTGCTTTATTTATGCTTAATATGCCCTTTCTACCCTTTATTATATTTGTTTTGCCCATTTAATCTTTCTTGTGCCCGTTTTACTCTAAACATGCTCGTTTTGCAATTCCGAGATGACTATGAACCTCCTATAGGCTTTTTTGATAATCGTTCTATCAGATATCTTAATTTTGAACATTTAATTAATAAACTTTTTATGCTTTTTGTTTGTTTAATAAATATTCTGTGCTATCTGCTTGCTTAGTAATTTGTTTTGTGCTCTTGTAATGCTCCACTTTATCTTTTTTAATAAAATAATCGTTCAGGCAAGTTTTCACTACCTTTAGCTTGTTTTTGGCCCTTTTTTGCTCTCGATTCTCTTATTTTACCTTCACTGCTAACTCTGCACCTCATATCTCTGAAAAGCAGTCTCTGGAATCCTGCTTCTGGCACCATGTCATTCGTCCGGTCAGGATGTAACAGACGAACATTCGTGGATTCTGTTCAAGCAGCTTTATTATGTACAAACACATCGGGAATGAGGCAATAACTTTAAATTAGAGAAACTTAGATAAACTTATAAACAAACTGACTCTCTCTATCATACATGTTCACTTTCTGGCTGCACTCTCAAAATGGCACTGAAGCTAGCACATGCTTGCTATTTATATGCACGTGCCAAACTTGGAAATGCTTCTTAAAATAGAACACATATACATATTCTATACCCAGAATGTGCATTGCTATGAGAAAGCGGTTGGATGAGATAGATCATTGCCACACTCTAAGTGCTTCTTGATACAAAGGATAAGATCTGGTTCCTCCTTGTTTGTTAATGTACCAAACTACTGACATATTGTCTGTTTGAATCACAATTGGCCCTAAAGGGAAAGCCTCTTGAAAGGCCTGCAACACTAAGGGCACTGCTCTCATCTCTAGGACATTGATATGCAAATTGTCCTCTTTGGCAGACCAAGTGTCTTGGACTGTTTTCCTCAGGAAGTGCCCCCCACCCAATCTGGGATGCGTCCATGGTCACTATGGCCTTGGGTTAAGGAAGAATGAAAAGATGACCTTGTAGAACCTGATCTGACTGATTCCACCACCAGAGGCATCTCTTCCTTGCCTGCATGATTCTTATTTGTGCTGACATGCACTAGTAAAGAATCGACCACTGTGTTGTTAGTATCCATTGAAGAATTTTCATATGAAATCTTGCTAGAGGAACTATAATTATGGCAGCTGACACTGACCCCAAGGCTTGACAGATAAACCAGGCTGAAATTTTGGTATTGCAAATTATTCTTCTGACCTGGAATCTGATAGTCTGAACTCTTGAGACAGGAAGAAAAGCTACCACTGATAACATATTGAAGACTGCTCCTATGAATTCCAAGGTTTGAGTTGGTTATAGCTGAGACTTCTTGTAATTTATGGTTATCCCCAGATGACAACAAATGTGAAGTACCTGATCCCTTGCTCTTGTTAGTAGATGCCTGGTCGGGGCAGTAATGAGCCAATCATCTAGATATGGAAACACTCAGAATCCCTGCAGTCTCAAGTGAGCTGCTACCACTGCCATGCATTTGGACAACACCTTTTTTTTATTTTTCCAAGTCTTTTGGGTTTCTATTACCATGATGGGAATGGACCCAATTCCTAAGTCAAAGCATGATTAAAGTTCATGAAATTAATATTGTTTCAATCATTGATGTCAGCCAGAAGTGCTCTTCACAGCCCAGTAATGACTCATTCTGCAATTTGTATGGAGTTACATGTATTGGTTTGTTTGTGTCTTTCGGCTTTTCCCGGTTAGGGGTCGCCACAGCGGAACTCCAGTCTGCTAATTATTGGTAGTGGATTTTTACGTACCGGGTTACCAGCCCTGATGCACAACCTTCAATGAAGGCACACCCCATTCAAGTATGCCTCCACACAGAAGACGCTCTAGCTGAGAATCGAACGGGACAACGTCTTGCTATGAGGCGACAACGCTACTGCAGCACCACCACCGCATACCTAAATACAATTTTAGAGTCTTTTTTTAAAGACCCATTGCTTCTACTACCATTGGAACTATCTGGGTATCTTTCTTCTACAGTGGTCTCGTTTCTGCCTGGAAATCCTGATATTTTATGACATCCTGGGTGGGGGCTGTGGTGAGCCCAAAGGGCAGTGCTCTGAACTGATAGTGACTGGCTCTCAGCCAGAAGAGTAAATACCTACTGGACTGTCTCTTCATTTTTATATGATAGTACGCATCCTGAAGGTCTGTCGAACACATCCAGTCATCCTTGCCCAGGAAGGGTAGAATGGACAGAACCGTGACCATCCAAAACTTTGTATATTAAACTAACTTGTTCAAGGTGCTGAGATCCAAAATTGGTCTCCAGTTCCCTGTTTTCTATGGCCCTAAAAGGAATCTTGAGTAACTTGCAGGTTCTGTCTGGTCTGGTGGGATGTCTTGCATGACTCTTTTTTTCTAGTAGCTTTTGTATTTCTAGTGCTGCTGGTTTACTCTGACTGAGTGGAACATTAAGAATTTTGCATACAGTTGGGGGTGGAAGGGAAAAGGGAATTACATAACCACTGGAAATAATCCTCTGCACCCCAGTATCTCTTGTTATATATTTGCAGATGCTCTCTGGTGCAGGGAATAGTTGACCCCCAATTGCCTCCAGAGGGGAACAATTGGGCCTCCTTTCAGAAGCATTGATAGAATCTGTCGAAAGATTTTACTCTTCTAACATATTCTGGAAGAATCACACCAAGTTCTTGTAAGCAAGTAAAACAGCTTTATTTTACATGCATGGAGATCTGCTACATGATAGTAATATGCCAGCAGTCTGGCTACTTGTACTTTAAGTTCTCCTTATATAGACCCTCCTGCACGTACATACACGTAGCACAGAGGACTTTCATTAAAATTGATAGTTTGATTATTTGTTTTTACCAGCCAGTACCACAGTTATTCTTGCACCATTAACTTCCTTATCAGTAGTTTAAGATTAACTCCTGCATTCCTCAGTGATCAACATTTTCCAGAACATTTCAGTTTGCACGCAGTGAACATTTTTCTGCTTAACCCTTTAAATACAGAATACAAAATATGTTGACTTCAGTATTTTTCCACATTTCCCCCCTTACAACATTTTGTATACTGTTTATTTTACACAATCCCAGATCGTTGTATACCTTCTCATAATCAGAGAAATATGCTTTTGTAGCATTGGCAGAGATAACCTTCGATATTATCATTTTGATACATGGTATGCAACAGCAGCCAAGCAGCAAAAATATGATTGCACCAACACATACAGCAATTAAAATGTTCATCAACACAGAACCCCAGTTTCCAAACAGATTTTGGAAAAAGTCAGTCAAGGGGTTTGGACCAGGTTTAGTCAGTTCAAAAACTTGTTGAATTATTTTTCCTTCGCCGCTAGGGTGAAATCGGCGCCATACGGTTCTGCAACACTACGGTCCTCATCGCTGTTAATTCGCCCATCACCAATTCTAGCACTGAAAATGTCACATTACTCAGAGTCTCTAACAGTTTTTGACAGTTTTCTCAGTTCTCAGATGGATTTTACTGTCCCATACGCTGGCATAATACCAGCCCAAGCAATTACATCATCGCCTAGGTCCATATGTGAGAGTCCTTTACTGCTGTCGTGTGCCAAGTCATGGTGATAAATCCATGACGCATCAATGTTACCTACGGGATTAATAGGTTTATTAAGAGAACGTGCATTTCGTATTTTATCTTGAGGTAATACATTTGCGTATCTGATACCTGGTATCAGATATCCCAAAAAACAACTTCCTGACCAGCCATATGGTAACCATTTATATGCTTTCCTACCACAAATAAAATAACAATCATTTGTTTTGATGGTAATATTGGTTGCAAATTCATAACTCCCATTTGGCTTTAGCCCCTTAAATAACAGGCCATATACATACAGCATTTTTTCAACCAAACTAGTATCATTTACATTGATGTCTTTTTTTTATAGTTCCAAACTTGGTCTCACACTGCCCTTCTAGGGTACAATTATGAACTATTGTCAAATTACATTGGCTCAGCCCCACCTTAACTTTCCCAATCTTTTGAAAACACACTGTTCCATTTTGGCCCCAGAAGAGGCAGCCACCTTGTCTCTCAGTGGTACTTCTGTCGTTTCAAACAACAAACTATTCCCACTATCATTTATTCCCAGAGGGCTGTCCCTAACATTAAGCCACTGTGTACAGTAGGTATTGCAGTACATACCCAACAATTTGAGACATTCATTGAGGATGCATATGCATATTTAATCGCTTGATATGTATTAAAGTTTGGATGCCAGCTGGTGTGTTTGTCTCTTTTTGAATGGCTAGCTTCATTAAAAAAACAGAAATGGCCAAAACAGAAATATTACAATCACAATAGTTATAAACAATAAAACATTGCAATAGAACCATTTTTTCTTATTCTCATTATTGTCCTTCATGGCTACTGCTGCGACTTCCGTCTCTTGAACCTGAAAAATAATCATTCGTTAAACAGCTGTTAGAATTGGTCAGCATTTTCCTCATGTACTCAGCTAACTCCTCACCCCCTCACGTTCCCAGGCAACAAGTTTTGCCACTGCGGGCGTAATAAGGTCTCCCATACAACAACTCAAATGGGGTGACTCCTTTTGAGTTGGGAGTTGTCCGCATGGAAAGGAGGGCTAGAGGTAGACAGGTAATCCAAGACTGATGTGTCTCGGCCATGAGTTTTCTCAACTTGCCTTTTAGAATGCCGTTATGGCATTCCACCAACCCTGCTGACTGTGGGTGGTAGGCACAATGGTGTTTCAATTCAATTTGGAAAACTGTAGACAGTTTCTGAATGATCTGATTGACAAAATGCGTGCCGTTGTCAGAGTAGATGCATGTAGGAAGTCCAAAGTGCAGGACGATGTGATTGACCAAAATTTTAGCCACTGATTGAGCATCCGGATGTGTCACCGGAAAAGCCTCAACCCACTTAGTAAATGCATCTACTATTACTAACACAAACTTCTTTAGTTGTGCCGGGGTCAATTCGATGAAGTCCATACATATTGTATGAAAAGGATAGGGGGGTGTTGAAAATGATGCCGGAGCAACTCTGACCCCTCCCCCGTGGTATTTAGCACATACTATGCAGGATAGACAAAAACGTTTTGCATATGCAATGAAACCCTTGGTCCAAAAGGTAAGGTGGATAATTCTAACCATAGCTGCAGCGCCCAGATGGGAAGGGCCATGCACAACTAGTGCTGCATATCTAAAAAGATTAGTAGGCAAAACATATTTATTATCCGGTCCCACATAGATTCCTTTGTTCTGCCTAACACCATACCTAGTCCAGCGTTGTTTTTCCTGTACTGTGCTAAGTTCCTGCATGACTTGTAAGGTTTGCAAATCAAATTTATCTGTTGGTTGTAATTCTGTAGGTGTGGTTTCAAGTGAAAAGGTACTGGACATAGCTGCCTCTTTGGCTGCTTTGTCTGCTAGGGCATTACCAAGTGATACCGGGTCCTTAGCACGGGTATGAGCAGCGCATTTACAGATGGCCAAACCCCGTGGCCATTGGACGGCTTGTAGTAATTCAAGGATTAGGTCTTTGTGCATAATGTCTTTCCCCGAGGTTGTAACCATCCCCCTATTTTTCCATTTCTGAGCAAACACATGCACCGTAGAGAAGGCATATTGACTATCCGTATAGATAGTGACATTCCTGTCCTCTGAAAGGAGACATGCCCTTGTCACAGCAATCAGTTCCGCTGCTTGAGCGGATAAGTTCCCGGGAGTGGTCTTGCCTCTATTATCTGAGTTGCAGTAGTAACTGCATACCCTACCTGCATGGTGCCTGTTTCTGTTTTGCGTGCTGACCCATCTACAAACAGTGTCCAGTCCGCATGTAGTAAGGGTTGATCTTTAAGATCCGGTCTTGGTAGAACTTTAGAATGTATGAGATCTAAGCATACATGCGGAATACCGTCTTCAGCAACAGGTAGCAATGTCGCTGGATTTAAGGTAGTGCATCTCTCAATTGTCATGTGTGGCTGCGATAACAGCGTAGTCATACAAGATAAATGTCTGCTAGGTGACAGAAATGTTAACTTGTCCTGCAGAAGGATGACTGCTACAGAGTGCGGGACTTTTAACGTAAGATCATGGAACTATACCAACGTGGCAGACGCTTGTACCGCCAAAGCGGCTGCAATTACTGCTTGCACACAGTGTGGTAATGCTCGTGCTACTGAGTCTAATTTGCTAGAGTAAAATGCCAATGGTCTTAACTTATCTCCATACATTTGCATTAAAACAGATGTCATAAATCCCTGCTTGCAATCTACAGTCTGTATAAAGGTCTTACTGTAATCTGGAAACCCCAATGTTGCTGACCCAGCTATCAGTTGCTTGATCCTAGTAAATGCCTGTACTGCCTTGTCTGTCCAGTGCAGCAAATCTTTTGCCGCCATCGGTATTGCAAAATTAAGTCTGATAGCGGGTGCACTTCTTCGGCGTAGTTGGGAATCCAACTACGACAGAAGTTCGTAATGCCTAAAAAGGACATCATTTCTTTTTGTAGTTGGCATGGGGCTTGTAAAATAGCATTCTTTCTGCTGTCATCTAATCGCCTGCCCTTCCCAGAGATAGTATAACCCAGGTAACGTACTTCTAATTTACAAAATTGTAACTTAGACTTATTTACCTTATGTCCTTCGTGTGCCAGAAAGTGTAGTAGTCGAATAGTCTCGACTTACAGAGTTCTTCCGTAGTCGCGCCAGGAGGATATCATCCACGACAGCAGTAGGTGGCACCCTTGGGCTGGTTGGAACTGAGCCAAATTGGTGGACATCTCTTGTGAGAAGATGGTCGGACTTTCGCAGTATCCCTGCGGTAACCTGGTATAGGTATAACGCTTGCCCATAAACGTAAATGCAAACCAAAATCTACTATCTTCCTGCAAGGGAATAGAGAAAAAGGCATTACTGATATCAATTACAGAAAAGTAGTTATCCGTTGGAAGGATATCGTTCAGCAGAATAGACGGATCCGGGACTATGGGGCCCGAGGTACCACCGCGGCATTTATTGCCTGTAAGTCTTGTACCATCCTCCATGTCCCATCCGGTTTTTTTACTGGAAATAAGGGCGTATTACACGGTGAGTCTGTGCACAGAATTAATACTCCAGCTTTCAAAAGTGCTGTGATTACCGGTAAAATGCCCTCCTCTGCCTTTCTGCTCAAGGGATACTGCCGTTTATGAGGTCTAAATTCTGACTTGGGTGTAATCTTTACCTGTCCTGTCGTTCTAATCAGTCCGATATCATGCTGACCCTGCGACCATAATGAGTTTGGAATCATCTGCAATTGAGATTCTTCCATGGGGTAAGGAGACATAGTCATAATGTCCCAGGATTGTATCGGTTTGTCTTCCCTGAGGTGCACGGTCGGTCTGGCTTGTGTAACCCAGTTAAGTTTTTGAACCTGAATGCCCTTACCTGCCAACTGTTCTGGTGTCCATCCTACCCATTCAGTTATTTTTACCCACGAGGTACCATGACATTTCTTTACCCTCCGTGACTGAAATATGTGTGGTTAATTCATTCTTATACAGCAGCTGCATATCCCTTGTAAGGCTACATGTGACTGCAGAATTACCTAGTGTGTCCCAAAAAGGCTATGCAATACTAGTTTGGTGACTTTAAAACTAAGAAATTTCTTTTCGTATTCTAAATCAGGTCCGGCACATCTTCTGTAATACATTGTGCAATGTAATGGATCTGACACCTTCGGATTTGTTATGCCGTATTTGCTTAATGCCAAATTTGTAAGAGCCGTCACTACACTCTGGGGGCCTGTCTCTATCAAATCATTACTATACCAGTAATGTAGATCTCCCTGCCCCTCTAATAGCATTGCACTATTCAGTTCTATTCTCCTCGCCACCATCCCCGTGGAGGTTGGGACGGCTGCTATACCGAACATTTGCATTAAATCTCTTCCTAGTAAATGTACTGGGCAGATTTCTGAAATTATTACTGAACCGTATGGTTTGGTTCGTCTCTGGGTCGGTAAACCACAGAGGTTTGGACAATGGCTCTTTGTAAATACGACCATTTGCTGCTTTTACAAGCACATATTCATCCGAGGTAACATCGGATGATATGGCAGTACTTCTGACTAACGTTCGAGAAGCCCCTGAGTCACAAAGAAATTCTATGTCTCGGCCCTCAACTTGCAATGTGATCACTGGTTGGGATTCCAATTGCATAGTTGATGCTAGTGCTGTTAGATTTACCATTTGATATTTCTCATTTTCTGCCATTTCCTGTCCCCACCCATCGTCTTCACTTGTACCTACTTCCCCATTCTCACTTTCTTCTTCTTCCTCATACCCTCCATCTACGTCTTTTGACCATCATATAGTCATGCGGTACCACCGAAGCAACCATCGGTTTCTCCGGTCCTCTGCAATCTCTGGCGAAATGTCCTTTCTTACCGCACTTAAAACACTCCCCTCTTTTGCCTACCCTCAAATCCTCAGAATGACTTATGCCTCCCCGTCCTCGTCCTCTTCCCCTGCCACGCCCTCTTCCATGATTTGGAACCTTGAACTAACATTAAAGTTCCATCTTCACTAACTGTAAAAGTCTGGGCTTTTTTATCCTTTTTTTCCTTCAGGTATTTCTCAGCATGTCTAGCATAATCCATAAGGGGCTGTAGACGCTTGTCCTGTGTGTGATCATATGCTTTTTGTATAAAGTTACCAATGGCTGTCTTGCAGCCCTTTAGGAATGCATTTTTCAGTTGCTGTTCATAGGGCGAGTCATTGGCCTGATTTTCTGCCTTAATCAACCCACTATGAGCATCAAAACATTGTGTGAGACGATGTAGATAATTGTCTACGGTTTCGTCATCTGATTGAACGCATTGATTAATGCAAGTCCAATCTGCTTTGGGCTTCCAATGTTCTTCTATTTTATCTAGGAGAGTCTTTATTCTGGTTCTACACACTTCGAGTTAAACGGCAAGGCTCCCCTTCCTCTGGTAGCAGGGGTCCCAAGTTCCAAATAAGGTGCCAATCAGGTCCTAGGATTTGCCTTATTACTTGTTCAAATTCTACAGCGTTTAATCTATAACTCATTCTCATGCCCCTACGCCTGTACGGAATTTACGCATATCTACTTTTGGATGGGGAATCCCTCTACCGCTGGATATCATCACGGGTCCACGGTCGGTAGACCAATATGGTAGGACCCTCGCCTTCTGCGCCCGCTTGAGGATTTGCCACTTCTATCAGTGGGTATTCCTCTCCTTCCTGATCTACCTTCTCCTTAATTTTCCAGTCCCTTCTCTCCTAATACTTCCGCTGTAAGTCAAGAGTGTTGGCAGGCTGTCTCTGTAATATAATACGTGGCGTGGGGGGGACACTCACCGAAGCCTGGTATTGCGGTGGGTCCTGGTCGGGGGGCACCTCAATAACCTGTGCAGGGTCTGGATACTGGATGGGAGGGGCCGAGGGATTCTGGTGACTACGACTGACTATGGAAGTTTCATTATCTTCCTTTTGAACAAAGTACACATCTTTTTCACTTGAATTACCACACCCTTTTTTCAAATTTTGTTCCTTATGTTTTTATTTGCTTCCTCCAGCCATTTCTGTGCCTGGGGAATCCCTACCTTCTTTTGCTTCCTTGTCTTATTTCCTGCCTGTTTGCGCAGTAATCTTACTAGATTTTGACATTCTGACTTATTTAAACATCCACTAAACCCATGTTCTTTTTTCCATTTATCTAAATACTTTACATTCTTTGGGTGTAAATCAAACATAAACTTTTCATCTTCAGTTTTGTCGCCTTTGGCTTAACTGGTTCCTGTTCCCATTTCTCTTACGAGAAACTATTCCTGTTCCTGAGATCTCTTGTATATGGAATCTATTCACATATACCCTTATACTTTGAGAAAATTCAATTTCTCCCTTGACTAGTCCCTTAAAATTTAGACAAAAATTCCAATCAGAAACAACAAAAATAGCTTTTCTTTTGCTTACCTTTGTGATTCCTCCGCCCTGTTTCGCTGCCACCTCACGGATTGAATCTGGAAAGAGTGACTGGCCTCTAATTTCAACCTGTTTCAGTTGGAGGTCTTTCATTCGAGGAGAGCCTGATCTCTCTCCACCTGCGCAGGTTTTCAGCCTCTCTTTGTTCGATTCACGTGCAGGGGCCCTAACGCTAGCCAGTTATGTCGAAGATTTTACTCTTCTAACATATTCTGGAAGAATCACACCAAGTTCTTGTAAGCAAGTAAAACAGCTTTATTTTACATGCATGGAGATCTGCTACATGATAGTAATATGCCAGCAGTCTGGCTACTTGTACTTTAAGTTCTCCTTATATAGACCCTCCTGCACGTACATACACGTAGCACAGAGGACTTTCATTAAAATTGATAGTTTGATTACTTGTTTTTACCAGCCAGTACCACAGTTATTCTTGCACCATTAACTTCCTTATCAGTAGTTTAAGATTAACTCCTGCATTCCTCAGTGATCAACATTTTCCAGAACATTTCAGTTTGCACGCAGTGAACATTTTTCTGCTTAACCCTTTAAATACAGAATACAAAATATGTTGACTTCAGTATTTTTCCACAGAATCCATCAGAGAAAGAGCCTCTGGACCCCTGGTTTTGCAGGCGTCCTCTGCCACATGGGTGTCATTGTCCATTAGGGTTCCCACCTCTGCCCCTAGGAAAGCTATCTCCATATGTGTCCAGGAACAGACCCTGGGACTTTCTGAACCACATTTTCCAACCACCTCACTGATTCCTAAAAAAGGATTTTTGAGGGGATGAAAAATGTACTCCCACTGCAGAGAGGGTCTTTCCATCCTTTTCACACCTGAACAGTCTGTCCTTTACTTTTGAGCCAAACAATGAACTCCCGTCAAAGGGTGCACTGATGAACGAGGACATGAAATGTTCTGCAAAATCACATAAGCACATCCATGCATGCCTTCTAATAGATATGTTTGAACCCACTGCTCTTGAGGCACCATCAGCTGCATACAAGATAAGCTGCATGGATGAATTTGAAATGGATTGGAGAGTAGCCAGCTGAGAGGCCACAGATAATTGAACCTTAGCAGTAATGGTCCCAAAAAGGGATTTTGAAAGTTCCTTTATCAAATTTAATAAAATGTGGCAAATAGTTTAATGACCTAAGGGAAAAAGTCACCGATGCATATACACACTTCCAAATCTGTCCTTCATTTTAGACTCCCTGTTATCAGGATGAAAAGATGAATTTCGTTCAGCAAGTTCCTTCTTGGTGGCCATCAGCATAACCATGGCATCCACAGGCACCCCCTTATTCCAGAATTCCTTCCTGACAGGTGGAGCCAGAATCCAACCTGGCCTCTCAGGGACTGGCTCAATTGAGTCAGGTTCCTTCCACACCTGACTAGAGACCAAATCAATGAGCTCATCAGATGGCAGAGTAACCCAAGTCATAGAAGGGCCAGCTCCAATGGTCTGCAGAAATACTTATTTCTCTGGTAAAGTGTTGCTGGAGGACCAACCAACTCTCTGCTTAAGGATATTAAGGATGTCTCCAGATGAGAAATCTTTCAGAGGTGATCGTGGGGACCCTTCCCATCATCAAAATCGGTATCTTCGGTGACTGACTCTTGTGAAGAGTCTAAGTGACTCTTTTTATACCTCCTCTTCCTAGGGATTTCTTTGGTGGGATGTTTGGGTGAAGTTTCAGAAGAAATTGTAAAACCCTGCTGGGTGGTCTGGGGGCCTCGAGTTGGCTGTTCCTGAGATGTAGAATAATGTGGCTCTAAGCGCAGAGACATTTGGCAACCAGACTGGATATCTGAGGGGGTTGGATCCATCTGTCCTGTTGCAGCAGAGAACACTCTCTTCACTACCTCCAATGAAGATTGCTGTGGGAAGGAGGTGGGCATTGGCTCCAAGAAGACAAGCTTCCAGGCCATTGTCACTCTCTGCCCCAAGAGCAATCTCCCTGTGGAGGAAGTCAGAGCAGAGATATCCAATGCTGAAGCTCCAAGGGGCAAAGATGGCTCTGAAAACCTCAGAGTCGACTCCAATGCCTCAAACCCGACAAGGCAGCTTCGGCTCTGAGAGTCACCCAGATCCTAAGATTTCAGAGTTGGGACACTCAGAGAAGGTTTTGGATCTGAAGATAGAGGCACCTTTGGATCCAAGCCGGACAGATCTGGAAGGTTTGGATCCAGGGAATCTGAAGCAACTGGACAGATCAGAGAAGTCGGAAGTAGTGGTGGTGTGGCAGATTTATAGGCTTCCTGACCCAAGGGGGTAGGAGCTGAAAGAATACCCATCTTTATCTGTGCCGAGAGGAGCCTCCTCATCATTCTGTCCATATCTTCCGTATCATACACCTGGAATAATGAAATGAGGCAAAGGATGGTGACTTGGAATGATGCCTTTCCAAAAAAGGAGAGGGAACCCCGGAAGGTACGGGACCCAATGTTGAAGAGTATTTTGTTTTAGGTAGGATCTTTCAATCTGAAGAACTTGGATATGTTAATTTTTTTTGTTGGATATGAAGAACTTGAATGTATTGATTTCTTGGTCAGATTTGAAGGAGAGTGGATCTGAACAGGCTTTGGATCCAGTCTTGGATTTTGGCAGCTCCAAAGAAGGAGTTGAGGGTCTCGGAGACTTAGTTAGATACTCCTTAGTTTATGTTTTGGGGGATTGAGCCCAAAAATACCTTCACCAAAGGTAGCTTGAAGCAAACCCTTTAATATTAATTTATTCTTCCTGTCGGCTATGGCTGGTCTAGGATTGAAGTTTTTACAAATTAAACAATCCTATTGCAGATTTTGTGAGCCCAAGCAGTAAGCACATAACACACAGGCATCTGAAAGGGGCAGTTTGTGCCCACACTTTTGACATTTTTTAGACATACCAGCAACAAGAAAAAAAGGGAAAGAAAGAAAAAGGAACATTTTTTTATGGGTGAAGAAAGGGGAAAAAAACGCCAGCAATGGTATTAAAGACTACTCTCACATGTAACAATAGAAAAAGATTTACCAACAATTGTATGAAAAGGGGTAAGGGAGTAATATAATAATAAGATTTACAATAGAAAAAGAGAAACTATTGAGAAACACACTTATCTGAGAAAAACTTGAGCGCTATGGATGACCACGTCTTTTTTGCGAAAAGCAGGAAACGAGATCTGAGATATGCTAGGGTTTTGTGCATTGTGGGTAAGGTAGAAGCTTGAGAGTTTTTTGGTGGCCACGAACTTTAGTAATGGCCAAGTCAATAGGTGAAGATAGAATGAACATTGACAACATCAGATTAACGGAATATCTATGGACAATGGTTATTCACTGTATACAGGGCAGAAAAGAACCAGATTTATCCCACCAATCAAGTAATTTTGAGAGACAAGCATGAGAGTCAAGCTGCTATGTCCTGCTATCTTAAGAATATTTTTTCTGTGGAGGATAAAAGATAGTTTTTGGTGCAGAACAGGCTAAGGAAGACAAAAGGTTTATGTAACAAACACTGAGCCAGCAAGTAGAAGTCAACTGTGCACCATATTCTTACGACAAAAATGGCCAAACAGAGATTTTGCCAGTGTCATTGTTCCAAGGGAAAGTGCTCGACAGACAGCAAAAAGCATAGGAGTTAACTAGAAGAATCAGGAGTACGTTGGGCATGAAACGGAGACTGATGTTGGGAGATGAAGATGATCAAACAAAAGACCAGCAAAATGGAAATTTGTGAATAAATGGGAGACTATAAAGCATCGATTCCACTGGATATAGGAACAGACATGAAATATGCCTTTGCAAGAAATGGCTAAGAAAGACTGGAATTTTGCTGATTTTGTTAAACTTGTGGGTGAACTGTAAAGCAAATACCCTATTTTATGTTCTTAATGTTTAAGACACTGTAAGTAAAACAATTCTTGTTCCTATTAACAGTTGTATAATAATAAATGATAAAAATGGTATGTTAAATTATAAATCTGTAATGTATTGTCTGCACTCAGCAGTATCCTACATGTGATGTGCAGAAGTCTTATCAGTGGCTGCTGTATATGTTAAATATATTAAAACAAGCAAGTATTTTTCTTAGTTGTCAGACATACAGGCTTTACACTGTAAGAAGATAAGAAGGACTGAACAGTAGCAAGCAAAAATGAATGTAATGTTATGATCCTGAGTAGCTTTGGTGGGGGATAGGGTATAAAAGTGAGCTGATCATATTATATGTAAAATTAAGATAACAATTTTCATTGGTTTACAGGGGGTAGATGTCTAGATTAAAGTCCTTGGCTTAAGTTACACACATTTTTAAGTACATAGGCTTGAGAATAAAAAACAACTGAAACTGAAATGAATCGTGTCTTTTAAAAATAAAACCTGAAAAAAACACACAACATACAAAAATGGATGCAAGTCTACTTGTAACTATTAAGCACTTTCATTTTTTACTTTACAGACTACTGTAGAATAAACAAATCCACAAAATTTGATCATTTAAATACTAATAAGAATCATCCTCCTTACAATTCATCATAAAATTAAATCAGTTTGTTCAATTTGATTTTAAAAGACATTTGATATTCAAACTTTCATTCAAACCTGGGGGAAAGTTAGCACAGAGCTTAATTTGTCATATCAATTCCCTATATTCTAAAAAGGGAATCCACATCTCCCCTTGCATTGCTTCTTTAACAGAATCTAAAACAAAGAAACTAGATTTCTTAAAAACCTTTAGACATGGCATGTTTACTCACAGACACTTTATTCTTAATGGCATTCAAATGTTCATCTGTTCTTACTTTTAATTTCCTATTAGTGTTCCCTACGTTTAACACATTGCAAGTATCACATACAGACAGGTAAGCAACTCTTTCCTAATTACATGCATAATGTCCCTCTGGACAATTGACTCTAGCCATATAATTTAGTAAAATATTCTTACTATTAGATGCCTATCACCTGACTCAGTTTTGGGTTACCTAATATGATTTTCCAATCCAAACTGTAATCTTTGCATGTATTAAATCTAATAATGCCTAGACCTTCTTTATTCTCTTTCCTTAAAATTGGATCATAACTTTGCTGCCTTTTCTTAATTTTGTCAGTTATTTTTTTCTTATACTGGTCAAATCGTAACCCATCTCATTAAATGATTTCTCCAGTTTTACCATTTCTTGTAGAAAAACTTCATCAGTAAGTAATCTGGATGCTCTTGTTGCTTGTCCTCTAATTACACTTTTCTCCAAAAACCTTGGGTGTGCACTTTCACTATGTAAGCACATATCTGTCAACTCTGGCTTCCTGTAAATGCTTGAGTTCACCATGTCCCCTATCTCATTAACCTGTAAAAATACATCTAGAAAATGTATCTGTTTTTTTAGACCATTCTGATGTACATTTTTTTAAAAAGTCATTAGAATTGTTTAGAAAGTCAAACAACTAAACAAATGTTTCTTCTTCTTCTTCTGCCTCCCATGCCAGAAAAATATCATGCATAAGATTTTGTAAAAAAATTATGTTCGCCATAAATCTACGATTAATAATAATTTCACTTTCCAGCTGTGCCATTGTTAAATTAGCATAAGCGAAGTAATACTTGACCCATGGCTGCTCATTTTACCTGCAGAAATAACCTACTTTGGAACAATAAATAACTATGTTCCAAAATTAAACTTAGCAAGGTACAAAACACTTCTATATCTCTAGTAGTCAAATTAGAAAAAAATGTATTCAGGTACTGTCTTACCATCACTATACCTTTCTTTATCGGAATAGAACTATCATAAGCAATCACATCTATAGCTGATAGGGAAAAATTCTTTCCCACTTAGCCTCTTTAAACCTATTTAAAAACTACCAACTATATTTAAAAAAATATGGAATAAAAAATGTATTTAAAAAAAAGTCATCCAAAAATATGCTAATAAATTCAATTTTAGAAGCTCTGGATGATACAATGGCTCTGAAAGGGAAAACAAATCTATTTTTATGTATTTCAGGAATGCCAAAACTATCCTACTCAGGTATGTTCCACTCTAAAATAGTTATATAAATCTATGCCGATGTCACTTTGATGTTCACAAATATGTATTTACATAGTGAAAGCATGCACCCAAAATTATTGAAAAAAGGTATAATTAGATGACAGGGAATAAGAACTTCCAAGTTAATTACTGATGATGAAGTTTTTCTACAGGAATGGTACAGAAAAGACAACAAAGTTATGGCCCAATTGTAGGAGGAGAAACATTGTTAGATTTAATACAGGAAAAGATTACAGTCTGTCCTGCCCAATAAGATACAGTGCTCACTGCTATTCTTTGAAAGAAGTAACATATAAATTGAAAATCACATTAGATAACCCAGAACCGAGTAAGGTGATAGGCATCTGTCTGGAAATATTAAAAAGATTTATGGAAAAGGTAAAATAACAATGCTCACAGCACTTATTCTTGTAATGGATGATGCAAGTGTAGATTTACTAACAATATTAAGAATAGTGTGTTAAATGGTATAACTAGGGTGTTTTTTGAGAGGGGCATTATACATGTACTTTGGAAAGAGTTGCTTGCCTGGCTTTATGTTACATCTGAAATGCAGTCTATGTAACAAAAACTAAAAGGAAATTAAAGGTAAGAATAGGCAAATGTTTGAATTCCATTAGGATAAAGTGCCTAACTACGTTTAAACATAACATGTCTTATAAAAGCTTTAAGAAATTATTTTCAGTGTTTTAGAATCAGTTAAATAAACATTACAAGGGAAGATGTGGCTTTCCTTTTAGAATATATGACATTGGTGTATTTATGAAATACACACTGAAGGACTGTAAAGTGCAATATACAAACTGTGCAATAATTCAGTCTAATAGATATGCTGCTACTGTTTCAATTTTACTATGACAATATTACCTTCATATTGTTCCTTGTCTCCTGTTCTGGGATGTGTGTGGGTCATTGCTGTCCTACTTTATTTATTAATTGCTACTTATTAAAGTTCTACTGTGATATTTTATTAATTTTTCCCTGTATATATGTGCAACTGTTTCCTGCATTGAGAACGAAGCACTGTAGTTTCGTTCAGCTACACTGCTGTGTAGTACTAAATGACAATAAAGTTTTCTTTGACTTGACTTTGACTTAACTTGAAGATGTGGATTCCCTTTTAGAATGTATGAAATTGGTGTAGCAAATTAAGCTATATGCTAACTCCACCAAATTTGAATGAAAGTTTGAATATCAAGCGTCTTTTAAACTAAATGGAATTAAATGATTTGATTGGTATTAAAATTTAAGGGGGTGGGTTCTTACTAATATTTAAATGAGTGAAGTTCGTGGATTTGTATATTCTGAAAAAGTCTGTAAAATAAAAGACTAAAATAGTTAAAAGGAAAAGGCTTACATACATGTTTTGTATGTTTGTGTTTTTTTTTTTCAGATTAGAAAATAAAACAAAAGTATGAAAAGGCACAGACATTGGTGAGCTTCTTGCATCTGCAAAGTTATTAGCTTTTTCCATTAACAAATGCTCTAAGTAAAAGACAAGAAGACTGCAGGTGCAAGCATTTTGCTAGAGGAAGTCTATGCAATGTGTTCCAGTTGAAATTTACCAGGATTATTTCATGCACCTGTAAAGCTTTTAGCCTTTTTTTTTTCTCATTGCCTTCTGCTTTGATTTGAAGAAAAGCTCTTGCCTGGTACAAGCAATTAATATTGAGAGTTCTGAGTAATTGCTCTACCTTTTTTCCATTGGAAACAAGCTCTCTGCAGATGCAAGCAACTAATCTTGACAGCTCTGATCATGCATTACTGAGAGAAATGTAACATTTAAAGATACAGTAGTGGTAAGCGATTCAGTGAAAAATAAAGTTTGAAACTGTTGCAAGTGAATAAGAAATAGTAGTCTTCCTAGCAGCTATAATACTTCAACATCTTTAATAGAACACTGCACAATTTAGTTTAATTTCACTGTAGCCAATACATTTTTCTTAGGGCAAAAAGTTAATGTTTAATGAAAGCATGCAAGATATTTTTCCCTGGGGAGACAGGAAAACAACAGACAACAATCAGTGTAAGATGGAACAGTCTGTATCATGAACTTTAGCATGAGTAACCGTAATTTTAGATGAAGTAAAGTCTGTGGGTGCAACTGTGGATTTCGTAAAATTGCTCCTACCCAGAAGGGTAAACTTCATTTGTTGAAAATGGACATAGTTTTGTGTGTTCTAAGTTAAAGAGTATGAGAGGGTGAAAACATATTTAGTTTTTTGTTTTGAGTGATTTCACTAAAGCAAACAATCTTGAATAATGTGGCATAAGATCAAATAGAGATAAGAAGTAACTGTATAAAAGATCAGACTGCCAAACATTAGGGTGTACATGTAAACCAAAAGTTGGGAACACAGAAGTAATAGATTTCTAACATAATGTCTACCTGGCTATGTTATCATGGAATGCAACTGGCCTCACAGGTACAGACAAAAAACAAGGAGTATTGAATTATATTAAGAAATGTAGTAATGCAGCAAGAGACACTTTGGATAGAAATGACTATATGAATTTGACAAAATAAAGATTTTAGAATGGCTATACTTTAGAATATTAGGGACAAAGCAAAAGAGAAGTATTAATAATGATTGTCAGAGGGGCTACAATAATGAAAAGAGAGGAAATGTACTGGTAGGCTTGTGGTAGTAAAGGGCTACTTGCAAGGGAGAGTGATTAAACTGACACATATTTATATTCCACGAAAAACTACTATTATGGAGATTAAGACATTTTGAGGAGGAATAACAAGCTTTCAGCAGGGGATATTATTATGTGTGGGGACTGAAACTTGATTTGCAATAGTGAGGATGCATTAGAGGGACATTGAAGGGAAAATACAACAACAGATTCTAGATTTCTGAAGAAAGATATGAACATATTTGTTATGGAAGATGTGAATTCAGTAGATTTCCTTATTTTTGACCAAGGCAGGTTAACTGAGCTAGAGTGGATAGAAATTATATTTCACAAGAGCTTTCACACACATACAATAACTATTTCAGGTCATGCACTGATAAAAATAAAATAAAGATGCAGGATAATGAATGAAAATGAGACACATGGATTTTTCTACTGCTTGTTAAAAGAGAGGAATTTAAGGAATAGGTAATGGAAATTATTGGAGAGTTAATGGGGAAGACAACATTTTCTTCAGAAGGTAATGATTGGGATACAAGGAACATGCAATTCAAAAATAAAATAGAAATAAAAGAGAGAGATATGGAGATAGAAATTATTTAGAGGGGATGACAAAGATTGAAGTACTGTAAAATAAGGGACATATCACAGCACAAGAAGAGAAGCAAATTCAGAGAGTTAAAGAAAAAATAATTGAGTATGTGAATAATATGCATAAGTGTAGAAAGGCTAATGTTAAACAATTATTTTTGATAACTCCAGAGCACAAAAACATTTACTGTGACAACTTAGGCAACTGAAAGAAGAAAGGGTTACTGCCAAACTTAAGGAGCCTATGACAAAATAAATAAAAAAAATAAATAAAATAACCAGATCCTGAGAAGAACTGGAGATAATCTAGAATTTTATGAAAATTTGTATAACTCGAAGGAATGTGGAAAAAAATAAAATACACAAGTAGAAATATTTATGGAAGACTTAATTATGACTATGTTACAGGAAGTTGATGCTCAGCAATTATTAGTTAACATAGGAAGGGATGAGATAAAATGGTGATATATATAATAAATAAACAGGGAAGCCTCCAGAAATAGACAGTATTCCTCTTGAAGTTTGGAGGTTGTGAACAAAACATGACAAACATCTGGAAGGGTTTGCTGAACAGCATTTTAAAGCAGAGGAAGCAGCGGCAAGTTGCAAGAATGCTGTTGTGGCTGTATTACCTAAAGGGGTAAATCCCCTTCACAGTTAGCGTCACATAGAGAGCCATTTACATTTTAAACCATAATTATGCACTGTTTATGTCTGTATTAGCTATGACAATGGCAAAAATGTTGCCACATTCACAGATATAGCTCAGTGCAGTTTTGTGGTAGGGAGACAGACATTTGACAACATTACTAAAATGATGGACATGCAGATAAAAGCAGGATGTAAGAAAACGCTGCTACTGTTGGTGGGTCTCAATGCACAGAAAAATAATTTAATCACAAATACAAAGATATAACTGGTATGGGAATCAAGAAAAGTTAGCTTTATCTGCAGATTATATTATGTTTGATGAACCCAGACACAGGCATTTCACTGTTCTGGAACATTATCAGACAGTTTCAAGTTTTTCAGGATATAAAATTAATAAAGATAAAAACAAAGGCTACGGCAGTAAAAAATGTACCCACCTAAGAAGTGGTTCATCAATACCCATGTTTCTGGGGACACACTAAGATGAAGTATTTAGATGCATGGATTAAAAAAGATTCAATTATGGCAGACAAGGATGTGCAGGAAGATAAAGTAAAGATAATATAAAAAATAAAGAAACTGGAAGCTGTTGATTATGGCATGGATAGTACTATGCAAGCACTGAAAATGTTTTACTCCCTTTAGTTTTATACACCAGTCTGGCATATTTTTATCAACCAAGGGAGAAGTTTATTTATTTATGCGACATTTGTTGAACTGAGCTAGAGACCCTTTTCAGAGAAGGCCTGAGGAGAAAAGCTCCACAAGAGAAACATACAAAGTTACATATGTATCAATATGAGAACAATACAGAGTGAGTAGACATTATATACATACATACATATATGTATGAACAATATAGACTGACTAGACATTATATACATACATACATATATGTATGAACAATACAGAGTGAGTAGACATTATATACATACATACATATATGTATGAACAATACAGAGTGAGTAGACATTATATACATACATACATATATGTATGAACAATACAGACTGACTAGACATTATATACATACATACATATATGTATGAACAATACAGAGTGAGTAGACATTATATACATACATACATATATGTATGAACAATACAGAGTTACTAGACATTATATACATACATACATATATGTATGAACAATACAGAGTGAGTAGACATTATATACATACATGTGACATATGAGAGCAATAAAGAGTGAGCAGACATTATATACATACATACATATATGTATGAACAATACAGAGTGAGTAGACATTATATACATACACATATACATATATATGAGAACAATACAGAGTGAGTAGATATTATATACATACATGTGACATATGAGAGCAATAAAGAGTGAGCAGACATTATATACATACATGCATATATATATGAGAACAATACACAGTGAGTAGACATTATATACATACACATATACATATATATGAGAACAATACCGAGTGAGTAGATATTATATACATACATGTCACATATGAGAACAATACAGAGTAAGTAGATATTATATACATACATGTCACATATGAGAACAATACAGAGTGAGCAGACATTATATACATACATACATGCGAATGACCAAAAACACTCCAATGCAAGTGAATATTCACTGCTGAAATACCAATTAGATGCTGCTGAAAATACAACCTCCAAGTCTTCAGAAAAAATGCAGAGTGCACCAACGAAGTAAAATCCAACAAGCTTTAATACACGGAAAGAATCACAAGCGCTTTCGCCCGGTATTACCGGGCTTTTTCAAGTGTAAAGATTTCAGCAAACATTAGAGCTTTTAAACTGATTATACAGATACTTCATTGGCTAACCAATTAAATAATTAATTAAACTGTGTTTGACAAGTCCATTAGTTAAAGAAAAAAATGTGTTGGTGTATACATTGTTTCACCAATACAGCTACTTAAATGACAAAAAATGCTCACTATGTCACTGTTTGTAGCATATTACATTACACTGTCTATGCTGAAAATAAACAACTTTTTTTGTTGCCTTCTTGTAAACCCTTGAGTAATTATTAAAAACTATTAAAATTATGCTAACCAAATAATTACTAATTTTACAAAAACCTCATTAAAAATGAATTAAAAAATATGGTATAATGACCTACTAAATAGGTCATAAAACATTGAAGTTGATGCTCTTCATTTAGAAATCATGAACGAAGAGAGACTTTTTAATTATGAAACAAACAGGTAGTACAATAACCATAACCATGTGACATTATGTAAAATAAAATACACAATGGAAACTGAAACCAGTCTGTTCAACAATGAGCCCGCCTTATGGGGGAATAGTAAAAATTGTCCAGAAATCTTACTATGAATGTCATAAATTTTTACTTCTGTCTTTAGTTCAATAATCGAACTAGATGTTGCTTAATTATAATCTATTACTTTTGGTTTTAAGAATGCTAGTCAAACTTAAACCTTCGTTCAACCCTGGATACTTAGTGGCATTCAATTTCAGTTGCCAAATAAGTTCCTTGGTGCATAGTGCAGTTTCCCAATCTCCCCCTCTCGGATCTTGAGTGACCTTGTCAAGCGCAAAGAAGCGAATGGACATATTAGAGCAAGTTAAAGAATGTTTATAAAAAGCATTTGTTTCTTTCTTACATTTGACTTCATACATGTGCTCATATATCCTGCGTTTCAGCTCTTTTTCCGTTTTGCCCACATAAAATGATGGGCAGCTCTGACAAAGGCCAATGTATACCACCCCTGAAGAATAGCATGAAAAGTAATTCTTCGCTGTTATAGTAGTCTTACATGAGGGGAGATGTACACACTCAGCTTCCAAAATAAAAGGGCATTGATGGCATCTACCACAACGGAAAGTCCTTTTCATACATATATATATATATATATACATATATATATATATATACATATATACATACATATATTTGAGAACAATACAGAGTGAGTAGACATTATATACATACATACATACATATATATGAGAACAATACAGAGTGAGTAGGCATTATATACATACAAACATACATATATATGAGAATAATACAGAGTGAGTACATATTATATACATACATGTCACATATGAGAACAATACAGAGTGAGTAGACATTATATACAATCAGAACAATACAGATTGCATAGACTTTGGCACATAAGGTTATACATAAAATGCACACATGCCAAGAAATTAGAAATATTAGAATTTCACCCAGTCAAGTAAGTAATAAAATTGTGATTTGAGTGCAAAATAAGGGTAAGATAAACAGTGATGGTATATACACTTCTGCAGGTCTGAATAAACATAATTCCTCAGTAGGCTGGTAGATTGATGAGGTAGGGGAATACTTAGAAAACAGAGTTGGATCATGGTAAGAGGAAGTAAAAGGGAGACTGTAAATGACAGGTAGTGAGATGTAGTAGCAGGGAAAGAAACAGGATAGGAGAAAGTGGTGTTTTTATGGAGGATGGTTTAAATTGAGCTTTTTTACAGTGACAAGTCCAGGTATTAAGCAGATATTCTTTTAGGGCTTTTTGAATTCATGGGCATGGGGTATATTTCTGATGTGCAGGGGTAGTTTGTTCCAGGCTAGGGGGAGTGTAGCTGTAGTGATTTTGGCCAGTAGATTTTTTGGGCTTGTACATTTCCAAAAGTTGTTGATCAGAACTTCTAAGGGTTTGGGAAGGAGCATAGGGTGAGATGAGTGAGGCAAAAGAAGGACAAGCTGATGGCTTGTTGAAGATGGAATGAATGATAGGGTGTTGGGAGTGTAGGAGTTGGTGGGGGAATTTTAGCCAGTTTAATAGTTTGTGGGACTGGCAATGGCATGTGAGAGGTGCAGTTAGCGGCAAATCTCACTGCTTTGTTGTCGGTGGCTTCAAGTTTAGTTAAAAGAGAGGCTTGTAGGTTAGTTAGTATTTGCAAGCTGTAGAGAAGATTAGGGAGAAGAAAGACATGGGCAAGAGAGACTCTATATTCATTTGTGAAGAATCTGTTACTTCTGTAAAGTAAGCCTAGTTTTTTAAGTGTTTTCTTTATGCACTGATGGAAATGAAGGCCAAATTTGAGTTGGTCGTCTATGGTGACTCCAAGCAGTTTGGTATGAGTTTCTGCATTTATGACAGTGTTATTGACTAATGTAATGGAGAAGAAAGACTTTAGATTTGTAAGAGATTTTGGGATGAATAGAAGAAGCTTGGTCTTTTTTTTTTAGGGTTTAGGATGAGTTGGTTATTAGCGAGCCAGTTTTTGATGGAGTTTAAGGAGTTTTGTGCGAGGCTGTGTAGGGCTATAGAGATAACTGTGGAGTCATCAGCTTATTGTATGAGGGAGAAATATGGACAGGAAGTATGCAAGTAATTTCTGACAATATTAAATAGTAAGGGACCAAGTATTGACCATTGACTACTCCCATCTTGATGGAGAGAAAGGGAGACATTGAGGAGAGCCATTTAACTGACTTCTGTCTATTAAAGAGATAGCTGGAAAACCAGGAAATGGTAATAATGGAAAGGTTGAGGTCGGAGAGTTTGGAAAGTAGCATATGGTGAGAGACAGTATCAAAAGCTCTGGAGAGGTCAAGGAAGAGATAAGAGGTAAGTTTGTTGTTGTCTCTGGCTAGAGAGATTGTGTGTGTAAAAGAAATGAGGGCAGTAGTAGTAGTGCTGTGGTGGGGACGAGATCTGTGTTGAGAGGTTGTGAGTGGATTTTCTTGGAGTAAATAGTCCATAAGTTGCCTGTGTACACATTTTTTGAGTATTTATAGAGGGGGGACAGGATTACTAGGGCCAGAAGTTAGAGAGTTCCATGGAGTTACCATCCTTGTGGATAGGTATGGTATAAAATTGTTTTTAGAATGAGGGTACTGTGGATTTGGTAAGAGAATGGTTTATAAGAAAGGAGATGGTGTAGGCTATGGTGTTAGCAGCTACCTTAAAGAAAAATGGAGGTAGGTTGTCCACAAATGGTGAGTATGGCTAAGCTTGAGTAAGAGCTTTCATGTGGCTGGTGGGAACAGGTTTCAGAAAGGACTTGTTGTCTGGGGCAGTGGGAGGGTCAGTGTGGTTGGAAGAGTGTGGGGTCTGTATTAGTTTACAGATAGTGTTAATGAAGAAAGAGTTAAATGTGGTGGCAGTTTCAAGGGGGTGTTATTTGTACAGGGGTTGGGGGTGTAGGGTTACCTGGGTGCAGGATTTGGTTGACGGAGTTCCAGAATTTGTTGTTAATGATAATTAATACAGCATTGCGGGAACTTATTTTAAGGGTAAGATGGCAAGAGTTACGTGGAACAAGTTGTTCCTCTCCACAGAGCAAGATGGTTTAGGATCACCCAAACTGAACGGATAGTTTAGAGTTACTCAGTTATGGCACATATGTAAAACAAAAGCAGACGATTATAAGTTAAAGTGGAAAAGGATGATGGTGAAACAGGAGGGGGAGTTCAAGAAATAAGGAGAGAGTAGGATTTTGGATGCAGACCCTTGAAGAGAATAAGAACAACTATACACAACATTACATTCATAAAATAGCAGAGAGTATTCTAAGAACTAAATCAACACCTGAATACAGACAGGAGATTTTGCAATAGTAGCTTAGAATTCCCTGAAACAAAATGAACTAAAGTACTGACAGCAAACAACTAGTGAGGGAAAGGTACTAGAGTGGGTACTGACAGCAAACAACTAGTGAGGGAAAGGTACTAGAGTGGGTACTGACAGCAAACAACTAGTGAGGGAAAGGTACTAGAGTGGGTACTGACAGCAAACAACTAGTGAGGGAAAAGTACTAGAGTGGGGTGCAGCCAAGCAGATGTTTGCTAGACATGTTAGATACTGACTTCCATACTAGGGACTGATATCAGAGCAGGCAAAGAGAAGGGGATAGGGGAGTGCTTAGTGAAAGACCAGCTCCAGTGCAGTTTTTATGGAGTCTAGAAGAAAAAATTTATAAAAAGTGCTTAGGTTCACTCCCCACATCTCAAAACCTCCTAAATTTATCACTTGTCGTAAACTCTCTAACTTCCATACAGAAACCTTTAATGCCCTCCACTCTAAAGTAAACTGGAAGTTCCTTACCCAACTCCCACTAGAAGAAGCACTTCTAGCTTTCAACCCCACCTTCTTTAGCATCTTAGACTCACTTGCTCCCCATCGCAAAGTCCAATTTAGGTCTACCATATCTCCATGGCTTTCAAAAGCCACTTGTACCCTTATGATAGCTAGAGATAAATCATGGAAAAAAATGGTCACAAACTAATCTCACTGCAGACTTACAAAAATATAAAGAACTCAGAAATCTGACAACAAGACACATTAACAAAGATAAAAAGGACTTGTATAACAAACCTCCCACAGCCCTAAAATCTAATCCTAAAAAATTCTGGAACTCTATTAACCAAATATTACATCCCGGTAATCTTAGCTCCCCCAATCCATGCCCAGACAAGACATCTGAAGAAATTGTCACTAATTCAATACCTAGTTTATCGATTCAATATCAAAGCTACTGAACCCTAACCCCAACTCCTCCACTACTAACATCTCCAACTTTTCTGAACTTACTCCTAATACTATCTCCTCAAATACCTTCTCCTTCAAGCCTGTACCTATTAGCTATATCAAAACTCTATTCTCTAAATTAAAACTATGCTCAGCATCAGCTGACAATATTCCTTCCACTTTTCTTCTACTAGCAGCTGTCTTTCTTGCTCTCCCTGTATCTATCCTAATCAATGGCTCTGTCTCTGAATCTAAAGTTCCTTCCATTTGGAAACAATGCTACACTATACCTATATGCAAAGGAGGTAACTCCTCTGATTATCTCCAACTTTAGACCTATTGCTATCCTCTCCCCTCTCTCTAAAGTACTAGAAAAATGTATTCATAAACAAGTTATGCAGTATCTAATACAGGAAAATCTGCTTACACCCACTCAACACAGCCTCTGACCCAAACATAGCACCACTACAGCTCTATTATCCTTCCTCAACACTGTCTCTATAGCCATGTATGACCATAAACTTATTTTTTGCCTATTCTTAGACCTCTCAAAAACTTTCAACACTTTCTCACACTCTCTTCTGCTGCACAGACTGCATAACCTCAACTTCTCCTCTGATACTGTTGCATGGTTCTCCAGCTACCTCACTAATAGATCTCAATCAGTGAGATGGTACTCAAAAATGGGTGTACCTCAAGGGTCTATCCTAGGGCCTTTACTTTTTAATATCTTTACTAGTCAGCTCTATACCTCCTGTCCTCAGTCATCTATAGTGCAATATGCAGATGATTCTACAGTCATTACCACAGCCAGCTCTCCCTCTAAGCTCTTCTCAGCTACTCAGGCAATCTTTTAGCTTAGTTGAAACATGGCTCTCCAACAACCAGCTCATCCTTAACCCTAAAAAATAAAAAAGATGTTACTCTTCCTACCTAAAATGTACAACAATATGAAACCCTCCTTCTCCATACAGTCCCTTAATAACACTCCCATTCAGGTAGAATCCAGCACTAAGCTCTTAGGCATAAACATTGATGATGAGCTTAAATTTGACTTGCATGTTAATAACTATCAAAAAGACTCATTCAAAACTAGGGCTCCTTTACCGTAACAAAAAATTCCTTACCTCTGAAGCCAAGATTACTCTCTCTCTCATACCTACCCTATACGCAGTCTAATGTACAATTCTCAAATTTTCGCACTCCTGACCAAACTCGAATCTACCTACAACAACCCAACAAACCTACAAATCCCATCACTGTCTCTCGCTAAAACACCTAAACTGGCTTAAATTACCCCACCAGCTTCTTCTCTCTCAGTGCCAGATCATCCGTTCTATCCTATACCAGCCTTCCTACAGCCCAACACTATCCCGCCTTATCTCCATTATTCTCCCCCAAGACCTCTCCAAAGCTCTAACCAAGACCTACTACAAATCTACAAACCCAAGTCTAAATCTGGACGCAACATGTACAGCTATCACTGCGCTATTGCCTGGAATAGGCTCCACTAGAAATCAGGACCCTCACACATCCTAAACAATTTAAGACAGCCACCAGAGTACTTTAGAAGTCTCTGGTCCTGCCACTGCACTCTCCCTCCTTAACATCCCCTAGGCTACTTCTCATACCTTAATTTACTTTCTGCTCTTAACTCACTCTTCTCACTAGCTCTCTCTAATCTTCCTTGACTACTCTTTCTGCTGTCTTCTAAAATCTATTAAGCAAATTGCCTCAGAGAAACATTCTATTGTAATTGCCTTGACTTCATGCAACTACATTATGATAAAACTGGGTTTTTCTAACCAATTACCTCAAAAACTATACTCATCTTAATGACATATTTCTTTTTATACATCTTGAAACAGTTACGCTATACTCCTGATTACTGACACTGTATAACATTGTATTGCTACTTAATGCCATGTAATAATTCTGTAACATTGCTGTTTAATAATTTATAATGAAAATTGTATAATATGTTGAAGCGTTTCTCCCCAGGCCTCCCTCAGTCTGACAATCCCGGTCAACAAATGTAAAAAAAAAATAAAATTAAATAAATAAAGATGTTAAAAAGGGATAATTAGAAGGCCATATCAAGTTTTGAATGGAAACTATAAGAATCAGTCACAAGAGATTAAAAAAGATTAGGAAGAGAGAGTGGAAAGGCAGTTTACAAAGGAACAGAGTGGGAGATATGTGCATGGCTCCCAAGCAACAAAGTCCATCAGGTTTATGATTTTGCTTGAAATAGTTTGCATAAGTATTTTTATACCAAAAGCAGACTTCAAATATTTTTCCTCGGGTAAATAATAAATGTTGCAGGTATGATGGGAGAGAGAGAGAGATAACTGGGAACTTGTTTTTTGGGGAGTGTAACAAGTTGGCAGATTAAAAAAAAAATCCCTGTAGAGTATTATGCCAGAAGTGTTGGGGAGCAAATTGCTGTAACCAAGGAAAGTATTATTTTGTGCTGGAACAAAGGATCTCAACTGCACAGACATAAGAGCTTAGAAACGTTAATGCTATTGACTGACAAAAGTCACTTACTAGAAAATACAAATTAAAATTTAAACCAGCTGTAAGTGAAGTACTGACTATTGTAAAAGTGAATGAAGGTAGTATCATTAGAAAAGGGAAGGAACACAATACATAGAAATAAATGGAATTTGTGGGAACATTACATGCAGAATAAAGTTAAGAGGAGTGAGGTTTATTAGAAGGCTGGAACTGAGCAATTTATGCAATAGTGGAATGAATGAAAACAGTAATAATGCTTGCTGCTTGCTTTCTATTCTCTTAAAGGGACAATCCCAGGGATTTTTTGTTTTGATTCAGCCTTTGTTTACTTTTCAAGTTTGCCTTTCTGAGCATGCTCACCTGTGGCTGAGGGGGGTAGGGGAAGTGTGCCTGCAGGAAGCTTCAAAGGAGTTAGCCACATTCCATCTCAAATTGCAGCTCTACTGACAACAGCTTTCCATGTGAGCCATTCATTGGTGTAATCTGTGCATTTTATCCATTCAGAAAAGTAGCCTTTCAGACATTTTACGACCGGACTGCTGCTGCTACTCTAGAAAGCACAGCAGTAATGCAATTCTTATAAAGAGACATTATTTTGTTTCTAAAATCAGTTGTTTACCAGACTATTTTGTTTACCTTTTAGTGTAGTGTAAGTCACATATTCACACAGAGTCAAAATTTTCAGACAAGCTTGTGTGCATACTGCAGGTTAGATTTCACAAACTTCACTCTTGGATGTTTATGATAGGAACTGCTTAGAATTTACAGTTTGTTGTTTTGAACTTCCCCTCCCCTACCCAGAGACTATTAGTTGAATGACTGGTTTAGCATTAGCCTGAGATGCTATCTAGTCAAACTCAAACCTGCAGCCTTTGCAGCAGTGAAATTACATCTTTAGTATGTGCTTGCTTTTTGTAAAACTTAGTGGAAGGCTTATCCCAACTTAGGCAATTGTATTTTCTTTTGTTTGCTTTTGTTTTATGTTAGTTGCTAAATGCTTTTTTCCCTTCACTGGTAATTATTTGTCATATGTTCTGCAACAGTGTTGCTTATTAGTGCATGTACTCATGCAGACATGTATTTATAACACAGTTTCTCCACATTTCACAGGAAGCATTGCTTTGGACATTTTCGTCTTGGAAACAAATCCCCTGAGTTGCAAATATCCTAAGATTCTAGAAGAATAAAATCTTATAATAATAGTAAAAAAAAAAATGTCAGACAACTGTGAAATTGAATCTTGTTACTGTACTAAAAGTATTTTCCCATTGGGTGACACCCTTCATGAATCACTCACAGTGACTGTATAATATGGATTCCATTCCACTGAATTTATTTTCTTTATCTTTCTCTTTCTCTTTCCTGCATTGTGGTAAAATGTTTGGATCGTTCACTCTTTTGCTGAATATTTGACTGCAGTAGAGTTGCACTGGTTACCATTTGAAAGTTGAGGTAAATGCAGTCTCTCTATTTCCCTATCTGTGTGCATAAGTATGTATGAAATATGTAATCTAAGTTTATATTCATGTGGTTGTAAAACCACAGCCTTGCTATGTCTTACTGACCGGCTTGTAATTCAAGGCATTCTTGACTGTCAGTCAAATTTGTATATGCTGGATATTTAATTGCTGTTGTTTGTCTTTCGGCTTTTTCCCGGTAAGGGGTCACCACAGAGGAACTCCGGTCCACTAATGATTGGCAGTAGATTTTTATGAAACGCCGAGGTGCCAACTCAACACCCAACCTTCAACAAAGGCTCGCCCATTTATGCATGCATGTCTTTCGAACACTACCCAACTGCGAAGAGGACATGCAGACTCCACACAGAAGGCACTGCCAAGCCAAGCTGAGAATCGAACGGGAGAACCTCTTACTGTGAGGTAACCACACTACCACTGTACCACTGTGGAATCATGCTGGATATTTAATAATGTGTGTATTTTATTAGACCTTTGTATGCAGCGACCTACTTGTTGTAGGCTGGATATGTAATAATGCATGCATTTTATTAGACCTTTGTATGCAGCGACCTACTTGTTGTAGGCTGGATATGTAATAATGCGTGCATTTTATTAGACCTTGGCATGCAGTGCACCTACTTGTTTTAATGGTATACTTCACCTGTAATATTGGAATTCACATAACTTTTCTCAAACTTGCCCTTATCAAGATGGAAATAGATAATAATTTAAAGAAATAAATGCATATGCCATGTCATTATGTGTTTATCATATGCATTGCTTTGGTTGATTAAAATGGATTTGCTGTATATCTTTGTTATATATATATATATATATATATATATATATATATATATATATGTGTGTGTGTGTGTGTGTGTGTTTTTATTTATTTTCTTATTTGACATTTGTTATAACTGAGCCAAAGGCCCATTTCAGTGGAGACCCATAAAAAAGGCTAAAAAATGCACACACACACACACACACACACACACACACACACACACACACACACACACACACCTGTCTCTGAATTTGTTTGTGTCTCTGTTTATATACACAGATGTACACACACCTGTACATGTGGTGTGTTTGTGAATATATATACATGCAGACACTCATTCACTGTCATGCAGGAGGCATTTTGACTAAGGTGACAGTATAGCTGCTCCTTACAACATTCGTGCCACTGACCCTTTATTGCTAGTTTTACAAGTAATAGTTTTTTTTCCATTCGTCATATGCCACTTGACAACAATATTAAAAGTGTGGTTCAGACTATAGAAACTACAGATCCATAAGCTTAACCAGCCTTATCTGTAAGGCCATGGAACAAATCATCATGAACCCTATAAATAAGGACATAGATGATCTCCATACCCTTAATCTGACACATTTGCTTTTGTCAAAGAGGTCATACCTGTTAAACCTGGTAGACTTCTTCAAAAGCATTACCAAGGTGAGGCATAAATGAAGACCAGTCTGTGCATACAACCTACCTTGACTTAGCAAAGGCCTTCAATACACTCCCACATTCAGGCACCACTGATAAACTCTCCCAGTTGAATATAAACCTTTACATTGTCAGGTATGTTGCTAACCATCTGACTTTCAGATAACACTCAGTCAAAATTGGGGACTTTACCTCGACCAGCAGAGCTGTCAGCAGTGGAGGTCAGTGCTGTGCCCCCTATTGTTTAGAATATACTTCTCAGAACTTCAGGCCAAAACTGAGGGCCTGTGCCTAACTTTGCTGATGACTGCAAATTAGGTGTAATCATTTATGCCCAGAAGATGTCAATATACTTTTAGAAGGACTTACACAAATGAATGACTGGTGTCAAAGCCATGGACTCCAACTCAATGCTAAAAAATGCATTATCATCCCATTCGGTAAAAATTATATCCATGCAGACTACCATATAGATAATAATACCCTAAGTAACAACTCAGCACTGATAGAATTGGTAATGCAAGCTGACTGTAGCCTAATCTTTGACCACCATGTGCCTACTGTGGTAAGGAAGGCCTTCTACATTGCTCACCTCATTAGCAAAGGCATTGCCTCAAGAGCAAAACAGGTCATAACTCCCCTGTACTCGACCCTCATCAGGCCAATAACCAAGTACAATGCTCCCTTTGTATGTACCTCACCTGGCACCTGCAGCAACTTGAGAGACCCCAGAGATTTCTAACCAAGAAATTACAGGGTCTCCATCACATGTCATGCATTGACAGACTCAAGTCATCGTCACTGTACTCAGTAGCATACAGACTACTTAGAGAAGACTTGTGCCTGGCCTATACAGCAATCTCAGATCCAAACTTAATCGAAATGCTGCATATCCGCAAGACTAATGGGATAAGGGTCACTTGCTCCAGGGACCTTTACCTGGCCTTCAACATAAATAGAACCTGCTGGAGAGACAGATATGTCTCTGAGGTTGCCACTCCTCATGAATAGGAAACCAGTTCACATCAAACAGAGCCCCTCTATGAGCCTGTTTATGTGTAGCCTGGATGACTGGATGGGAAACCATAAATTTCTTGCCAGG
Source organism: Protopterus annectens (assembly GCF_019279795.1). Classification (NCBI taxonomy): domain Eukaryota; kingdom Metazoa; phylum Chordata; order Ceratodontiformes; family Protopteridae; genus Protopterus; species Protopterus annectens. The sequence continues at coordinate 1,666,238,056 of NC_056732.1, forward strand.
ATTTTACCTATGATCCTCCTAGATATGTGCAGCCATTGTTAACTAAGATTTTGAGTTTAGGCTAGATCCTTTATATTGGGTTTCTCTAGTATTATACTGGGTACACATGGAAAGGCTTATAAAGACCTTTGGGTCAGTATCATAGTAACCACCAATGAACTTATCAAGTAACAAGAGTATTCTTTCCTTCAGTCACCTAAGTTTTTAGAGATCGTAATCTTACTTGAGTGTTGGCACACTCTCATACTGCACTGGATTTTTTTTTTCAGGATAACTGTTGCCATATTCCTAAGAATTGGGTCGGGAGAGGAACTTAGGAGAAAGCAAGCTCAGCAGCAGGTGGCCAAGAGTAATTACATGTAAACATTAATTGCCACTAAATAGTTTGAGTTATTCCTGGATATACAAACAGAGGGCAAACAAGGCATTCCAAACTCAAAATCGGAAAACAGATGTATAGTTCAGGCAGGGAGCAATCAACAAAAAGGGTGAGGTGAAGAATACTTGAACATTCTACACTATGTTGCTTTCACAGTGGGGTCAATTCAAGAGAGTGGCACTGGAAACAGCAGCAGTACAGTGCGGATACAAATTCATTCACAGTACAGTGGCTGTACAAGAATAACAGATACCTAACACCCACAGTAATGGTAATTAGGTAGCTTACAGAAGGGTACTACAGCAGTTAGAGACACCAGGAAGGTGCCAGGTTGTCCAGTTGTGTGGCTCATAGCAGTAAAATATTGGAGGGCACACACTCTGCTACTGTTAGAGGCTGAATAAAACAAGTTGAAGGCAGCATTATACCTGGCAAGCTATCAGCTGGCTGTACAAAGCCATGGGGAGGCGGTGTGAGCCTTATGGGACAAACTCCAAAATACATGTCATCAGTAATACAACAGATTGCTTCTCATAGCCTATTGTTTATCAGCCCTATGTAGAGAATTTAGCTGGTCAAAATAAGAATATTCTAAGGATAAATAGGAGCAACTTATGACTGATCAGGGTGTGAAGCACCAGTGGCCACAGAATAGAATGTAGTCCAATGGGTACAATGTTACCAAACGCTGTGACTACAACAAAGAAGTCCACTCACACAGTTTTGTCATAGAATGGCACTTAAGGAGTAGTTTTCTGCCATGAGAAGGGTATCCTGCTTATCCATCTTCAGGTGAGGGCTGTATTCAAGAAAACAGTGGAGTGATGAAGTTTATACCCCAAACATGTACCCCGCTCTCAGTTAGATTCCACACTCATTTAGCTTAGTGGCAGCTTCTCATGTTCAGTGGGTAAGGACATCATGGGAGAACATTAAGAGATTAGGAAGATGGTAGTACAATGCTTTTGAAAGATAGCTGAAAAATAACCTCTTTTACCACACCTAACATTGTTGTTTCTTATTTGCAGAAACTGGGTATTACCTGTAAGACATACATCGTACCTTTCAACAATACTTTGTTGACTGGAGATTACTGCATGTTTGATCACCTGGAACCTTGTTCTTGCTCTTCCATGTGAATGTAAACACCTGTCTTGTATATCACCTCTTGGAACATGCTGACATTACCTGCAATGCATTGTGGTATCAAAGGCATAACGTAAAATTTGAGTTAAAGCCCAAATTATGATATTTACACTGAGGCCACAAAGTTTGCTGAGCTGTACACTCTTCCACAACCCTTAATGTTGCCTACTATTCATGGTGATACTTATATCAAGGGTTCAAATGGTATTTTTGAAATGTGCAGTTCTTGCTCTGTATGCCATTCTTCAGCAGACAGACTACTGTCCATCCATATGGTACATGGCCCATTCGACCTTGCTTGACCTCGAACAGCTATGCAATATGCACACCACCAACAAAGACTGTATTCTTTTATAGACAGAAATGGAAAATGGCTGGCGCAACAGATTTCTACCACAAGGAATCCTATACTTACTCAATAAAACTTCCTGTGCATGTTAAGCAATACTACACATGGTCTGTATTCAGTAATATTCTGAACGAATAGCCTGTAAATCATTAATCCTCTCTGGGATATATAGCATGGTGCTTCTTAACCATGGAGCTTAGCTCACTCAGCAGTGCTTGGGCTTAGCTGGTTATGTTTATTAATGTTTTTTTTAACTCCATGCCTACTATATACCAATAAACTTATCAAACAAATATACAGTTACCAGGTATCTTACAAATGTACATGCTGCATATAGAATATATATGCAGACAAAAACATCAATTAATTGATGAATGTATTTCTATAAGCACTCTCATTTGAATGTCATTATATGGTCATTAATATAAACTACTGACCACACCAATTTTATACTACCATGATTGTGCTACAAATACCTTTGAATTGCACATGCCCTGCACATCAACACTGACTGCATAGTTTAGCTTTCCAGTGTGCTATTTTTCCTGTTTGAATACCCCCTACTGTGATTTATGTACTGTAAGACTACCAACTATATACACACATAACAAGGTATCTGTTAGCAACCATTTGTTTGTTTCAGTATGTAATAAAAACAACAAATAGATGTGCACTGTACTCCAAGTTACCAGAAATTAAAGTTAATCTCTGTTTGAAATCATTTGATGTGTTTTCCCTTATTTCTTTATTCAGCTGTTTGTTTGTGTACTTGTTAATTGCAAGTGGGAGGCTGAGAGACTCTTGAGTCACAACCTGAGCTCCATGGTGCAAGACATAAACAGAAACAGCAGTCTGAACATATAAGATGTTCCTGATACCATACCTGGTTACTAGGCTATGGTCCCTGAGCAGCCATATCTCTAGGCCACATCTAAGCCCATGTGCATGCAAGGCAGCAGCTGATGTCCCCGTCCAACAGAGACGCAATTGGTATCCCACAGCTGTATGTGCTGTTAACCATCCAGCTGACCAGGTTATGCATGCAAAGGTGTAGGTAACTACCCTGCCTGATGTGGACAGGGTGCCCATCACATCACATGGTGATTGTGTGGGACAAACTTACTGCATCACTTGTTTAGGCCCAGACCACAACGTCCCTTATTGTCGCTTCTGTGCTTTGCTCAATGCCAGAACTATCCATTGTCGGGCCCTTATTGTAGCCAGATATTTTCACTTACAGTCCTCAAATTCCAGTATGGCTTCGGTAAGCCATTTGACAGCAGATCTTCTGAAAAAAACGTAAAGACAGAGACAGACCGCACAGGTCAAAACCTACCAATGACGCTTATGTTAAGCTAGTAGTCAGTTCTCTGTTACTCAGTGAGGCACTTTCGCAGTCCCCGATGCCTGTTTCTGTTGATTCACAGGTCACTACCGAGACCCTTTCGGAATCAGGTATGCCGCAAAACTCCTCTTCGTCTAAGGATCCTGCGGTCATCTCTACCTTAGTAAACAGGTTCTGGATGTTATCCGTGATGTCAGATGTCCTTACACCAGAAAGACTTATGCTGATAAATGGAAAAGGTTCTGCACCTGGATCCAGGCTAAGGGAGCCAATATGGCAAATCCCTCCCTCCCTCTCATCCTGGATTACTTAGCAGACCTACTACACAGTGGCCTCTCATTTTCCTCTATTAAAATTCTTGTCTCTGCTATTTCTGCTCATTTTCCCACTGAGCAGCCCCTTTTCTCACACCCTTTGATCAAACAGTTCCTAAGAGGGGCTAGCAACCTGAGGCCACCCAGAAGGGCACCAATAGCAGCTTGGGACCTTAACTTTGTATTGAAAAAGCTAACCCTTCCCCCTTTGGAACCAGCTACTTATGCAGAGCTAAAATTTCTCTTCCGGAAGACAGTATTTCTTCTGGCCATCACTTCAGCCAGAATAGTCTCTGAGCTGCAAGCACTTATGGATGTGGTACCCTTCATCTTCCATGCAGATAGGGTATCCCTCAAAATTAACCCATCCTTCATGCCCACTGTGGTGTCCGGTGGCTCTCAACCAATCCATTCATTTGTCCACCTTTTTTCTAATCCCCAGAACAAGGAGGAAAGGATTATTCACTCTCTAGATGTGCACAGACAGCTTAGATTCTATCTAGACAGGACTAAATCCTTCAGAAAGTCTGATCAATTGCTGGTTAGCTTTGCTACAGGAGCAGAAGGCAAAGCCATCTCCAAACAAACCATTTCCAAATGGATAGTACACTGCATCCATTTCTGCTACAAACAGCATGGAAAGCCTCTCCCCAAGGGGGGCAGGGCACACTCCACCAGAGCAGTCTCAACTTCTGAAGCTTTTCTCAGAGGAGTCCCCATCAGGAACATCATGGAGGCTACCACCTGGACATCTGTTCACACTTTTACCAAGCATTATCACCTGCCTCTCTTCTCCAAATCCAGGGCAGGGTTTGCCTCTGCAGTCTTGTAGGACAACCTAGCCAGCCCCTAGTTTTCTTGACTGCCTCCACCCTTTTCCTCAGCTTTGGGAATCAACCCAAATGTGATGACTGCAACAGTGAAACATGAAGAACATAGTACAGTTGTGTACACTTACCATAAATATAGATGTTCAAGTGTGTTCACTGTTGCATTTCTGGTTTCCCCTCCATCTCCCTTTCTTCATTTTCTCCTTTTATTACCATTCTAACTTGTTGTTCTCATTTCCTTACAAGGGGGACATATTGGTATTTATTTTCCACTGGTGGGGTTCTTCCACCAAAACCTGGCCTCCTACTTGGAGGCTCCTGACATGTTATGGCAAGATAAAATGATGTAATGGCTTCAACTGCCTTACTTTATACTACTGATGACCTGACGTCAGTCCTCAAGCGACAGCAACCAATGCAGAAATACTAAGTCTCTGGTATTCGGGCCGGCCGAGGGCTACCCTGGCAGGGATAACCCAAATGTGATGACTGCAGCAGTGAATACACTTGAACATCTACATTTATGGTAAGTGTACACAACTGTAATTTTTAACCTGTGCAGCAGTAGTACTGGGTGCCTGGCAATCTCCTGTTAATGTGATAGGTCCTTTTCAGGGGTAAAGTTGGCATTGAATCTGTCTGCCAGTATATTGGCAATATCTGTTGGCTCATTATAGGAGGTACCATTGTGCAGTAGCTCAGAGCAAATCTGGGTATTGCCATGGGGATTCTTTATAAAACTATAGAAGGCCTTGTGGTTGTCTTTACTGTCTGCTGCTAGTTTGTTTTAATAGCTAGTTTTAGAGGATTTGATGAGGGTTCTTAACTTTTTCTTGAGGCTGATAAGGGAGTTTTTCCAGTCTTGGGACTTCATCTTATTCCATATCAGTCTCCTCATTCTGTTGTAGAGTTTGTTTATGGCAGGGGACCCCCAGATTGGCTTCCTTTTTTTGGAGGGGAGTATCTTGGTTCGATTGGGTATGGCGAGATCCATGCATTTGTGTATGTGTTTAAAACGTACAGTGCATTGGTGTATGATTTGGCGGTCATGCAACTATTCTTCATTTGCATGGGTGCCGTGAAGTTACCCACTTCTGTTTTTAGGAGCTCAAAGTTAGCTTTGAAGTGCTGGTGTGTGTTCTAGAGGGCTATGTGTTCCATGTGGTATGGTGCAAGTATTGACCTTCTCCTCTTGACCAGCTACTCAGATCTTGGCTGCAGAGTGTATGGCTTCCAATTTGGATATACAAGTGCATCTCTCACAAGTCTGAGTGCTGGGAGGTAAGAGGAGAGGGTTGTCAGTGTACATGAGGTAGTTTCTACACTGTCTCAGGATGCCCAAGTTCACCACATTAATAAAAGAAAGCACAGGAAACTGACCTTTAGACATGCCTGGAGGGGTGGATATTAATAATAAGTACTGGAGCTGTTTCCTTGTAGAATGTTTAGTGTTAGTAGCACTTTTGTGTGCCACAATAATTGCTGCAAGAAGTCTGGTAAAGTGCTAGACTAATAAGCTTTTAAACGTGCAGGAGAAGAGAGAACTAGCAGATCTAAGGCAAAAATTGGAGAGCAGACTTTGGCACCACTCAGAAGCTTACAAACCATCCTAGATACAGCAAATCTGTATCTGGACTAGCCTAGTTACAGGAAAGGCAGCAAACAGGAGCGCAAACATGGGCTTTTAAACATGTTAAACATAGAAGGATGTCTCCATTTTTTATTTAATTTTTATGTGCAATGGTGTTTTTAAACTATTGAGTGTAAATTGCAGACATCTTACACTGTTGCACTTCATCAGCAAATTGTTTGCAGCAAAGTGTTACATTTGCTCTCAGTTGCAATTTACACTGTTTCACTGTAAAACTGTTACATTATATAAAAAAAACTATTGATGCCTAGATATATCATTAATTATGAGACAGTCAGGTAAAAAAACTATGACTTTGCATAGAACCTGTGTGTCTGCTTGCTTGTTTCTTTATTTTGTAAAATAAATGAAACTACAATTTCACATGGAATGTGTGGCTGTTTACTTATTTATGTATGTATAAAATTGTACAGGCTAGTTTTAAATATGAAAACAATGACTGCCTAGTTTGTAGAATATGCATGCAATAAATGCCATTGATTTATTGTGATTTCATGACATTTTATAACTGAAGGCATACCTCTCAACCTCATAGTATAGAGAGAAAATCCTTGACAGAAACATGTTATTGGCTACAGTAGCTACCAACGTCCAAGATAAAAGAATAGAGAACAATTACTTTACTCAAAAGTATTACACAAAAACAATAAGATAGAAGCAGAAGACAACGTCCATTTGACTTGAAGATGACGGGTAACTGTCCAGTAAATACCCTCTACCATTTATCCCCCAACTGTGACTAAGGGACAGGTCCTCACTGCCCTCTCCACACTTAAACACAGTACAGCAATGAGACCTGGTAACATGCAGCGATGCCTCTAAATAGTTTGACACATGACCTGTCCAGCCCGCTAGAATCTCTGATCATCCACAGTCTCCAGACAGGCTGCATCCCTGTGGAATGGAGGACAGTAACAGTCATCGCTCTACATAAAATTGGACCATCAACAGACCCAAGGAACTACAGACCCATACGTTGGACTAGTCTTATATGCAAGGCCATAGAAAGAATTATCATGGATATAATAAAGACATTGGAAATCTTCAAAAACTGGACCCATACCACTTCAGTTTCATCGAGGGTAGGTAACACCTACTATACCCAGTGGAGAACTTTGATAAGGCCACTTGTGCCATGCATGAACTACCTATCTAGTAGTGCATACTCCCTACCTCAACCCGGCAAAGGTATTTGACACAATACTTCACTTGGATATTATAGACAAACTCACAGATTTAGACATAAATCCCTATGTAACCCAATGGATAGTCACATGGCTCATGGATAGGACACATGAAGTTTGGGTGGGGGAATCCACCCCCACTAATAGGTATGTTACTAGTGGTGCTCCACAGGGCTCAGAACTGGGAACTCTCCTGTTTGGAATGTAATTCTCTGAAGTCAGATCAACTATAGAGAGTCTTAGCCAACCAGATTTGTTGATGACTGCAAGCTGGGGCCAATGATCGATTTCTCCAAAGATGTAGATATCCTTGAGGAAGTTCTGAGAGCCAAGTAACTTGTACCAGAACCATAATATAAAACTAAATGCAAAGAACATATTTATAAGCTTTAGGAAGATGACCACCCCTGCAAATTACAACATTTTAAACACTCTCCTAAGAGTAAACCCAGTGGTAAGGGACTTGAGAACTCAGGTTGACAGTAACCTGAACTTTGATCATCATGCATCCATCATTGCATTCTATGTGGTGCAAGTCAGCAGTTATGGCATGGCATCCAGATCTAAGGAGATCATAGTCCCACTATGCCAGACCTCTCAACCATACCAATTTACTCGGTTTTTACCGAGTTTTGGGTCCAAATGAAGGGGTGCCACGATTCCCAAGTGGCACCCCTTAATTTCCGATTTTTTTTCCTTTAGTTTTATTAATTTTTCAAGTTTGCGCTGTCAGAGCTGACGTCATCACGTGCACGATGATGTCAGCTCTGTCAGGGCTATCAGCCAGTCAGAATTGAGCTCCTTGAGCTCACGTCATCATTTCCGGCAAGCAGGAAACATTTGGATCATATTAGCAGCAGCAAAATGTATTATGCATTTATTGGACCATTTTGGATTTGGATATAGCAGCCGCAAGAGTGAGCAACAAGCAGGAGTGGATCTATTTCAGCGAGCAGCTGCAGAACTGTTTTATAGCAGACATGGATTTATTTCAGTGAGCAGGACCATTTTGGAGTTGGATATAGCAGCCGCAAGAGCGAGCAACAAGCAGGAGGGGATGTATTTCAGTGAGCAGGACTGGTTTATAGCAGCCACATCCCGCATTTTTGGGCAAGCAGGTTTGGTGTGTGTGAGTGTAAGTGTGTGAGTGTGTGAGTGTGTGAGTGTGTGAGAGTGTGAGTGTGTGTGTGTGTGTGTGTGTGTGTGTGTGTGTGTGTGTGTGTGTGTGTGTGTGTGTGTGTGTGTGTGTGTGTGTTTAATTTACTTATTCCATTTCTTTGAATTTGTTTTCAGACTGCTGTTACATGATGAAGACGTTTGATCACTGGTCATAGATGGTTTGCGTCTGTAGACTAAAGCTCTTTGGCACTGTCTTTGCTATTGTTTGTTGCTACAGACTATGTGGTGGGCTTGTAACATTGGTACAATTCTTAATTTCAAGACTGCATGTCACAACTTCTTGAATTTTGGCCCAATTTTTAGGTTCTGTATTATTGTAATTTTTTTTAATAGCAGGTGTCTATCTGAGCTCTTCCTTACATTTGTTTGGTTCACACTAATATATAGTTATCTGAATGTACGATTGATTTTAATAGTTTGGCGTTTCTTAGAAAATGACTTATTTACAAATTTTATTCCTTTTTTCCCTGAAATTTGTTTACTTGTTTTTACTTTATATAGCATTGTTTGAGTGTGTGTTTTGTAAAGTGCTTGAACATGAACTTGAATGGGATACAGAACTTTCATTTATGACATATTCATCCAGTGAGGCAACAAACATTAAATGATAGTCTACCTTAAAAATGTCTAGATATCAACAGTCATACCAATGCTGTGAGGATACCATTCTATGATAAAGCAGGACATTAACCACAAGCTTTTATGAATAAGCAAATAGAAACTACTTTTTAAAAGATCTGTTGATGCTTGCAAAAGTATAGCAGTTGCACACACAAAAGAAATGGAAGTTTCATATGGATAGAGCAATAACAGAAAAAAAACTAACTGCATATATTGCTATTTTCAGTTGATTATTGCAGCTGACTAAACTTTTTGAATGAAAATAAAGTCTAACAAATCTGTGGATTCCTAAGTTGCTGCAGATAAGAGTGCACAAATGCAACTGTGGAGAAGTAAGAAAGGGATATCAGATTATATCCAGTCAGTGCTGCAGACACAGCATTATGAACCACTGTCTTGAAACTTTACTGGGAGATAAAATGCCAGCCTGGTTTTGTCATGTGTGTTATGGGCTGTCTATAGAGGTACTCAGGCTCAAGCCCTGTACCTTGGGTACAAGGTTAAAAGAGCCTAAAGTCCCTAGCCACCATGACTTGTGAATTCATGCCTCATATCTGTTACTTATAAAATCTGTGGTTTTCAGTATTTTTGTGGCAAATTACAGATTTAATTCACTAAATAATGACAGGCATTTGAATTTCAGACTTCATATTCTTCAGAAAATAAATAGTAACACAAAACGTTTTATTCTAGTAATTTTCTAAGTTTATAAGAACAGTATTTGAAATTTGTCCCAGTTTTTGGGCTGTATTCCCCCCATTATTGGCTTTGTCCAGGTTTTTTGTGCTAAGAAGTTCAGAGCTAAGGTGAGAAGTGAGAACTGAATTCACTAAATGATAGCCATTTAAGTTTCAGTCTTCCTATCTTTCAGGAAACCTCTGATTTGGCATAGTGGTATGTTGCTCTGACTGTAGTGCACAGAGGCCTGGGTTCAGGACTTGGCAGTGAAATGTATTGTTGTAACACAACATTTTATTCTAGCAACTTTCCAAAATGTTTGTCCACCCCCCCAAAAAAAAAAACTGAAATTGAAAATAAGTGCGAGAAGCTGTACAAGATGCCTAAGGCTTACACTACTGTCATTCTATATATATATATATATATATATATATATATATATATATATATATATATATATATATTGGGTGTGGAAGTAGACTTATGATGGACAAGTTGTGAACTGGACAGTTTTGTCATTATTGGTTCATACATTTTGTTTTATTGTCTACTGGAAAAAAATGTTCAAACAATAAATTTAAAATGCGCTTTGGCTAACAAGTCTTCTGTATTATACAAGGATTATAATGTAATAAAGTCAGGAAGGTGTATCAAAGAACACATGTATGTTTCTTGTTTTGTGTGCAAGAGGCCAATGATATGAAAACCGCCCAAAGGCAATCTTTATCCATCACTGGCCAGATGCATTTTCTTTGGCTATGGTGTGTGTTTCAATGCTGTTTCAATGAATGTGAGTTTTAATGCCAAGTCTATTTTCTTTGTTAGACAGTATTGCTTTGTTTAGCAGCCTTGTTTAGCAGATGTCTTAGTGTTTATGCATTGTGCTATAAAATTTAAAAATAAAATCCCAATAATCATTGTAGAAGTAAAGCAGTATGCACACATTAGTGTTTATGGTAAATGGGGTGAAAAAGCCAGGTAATGGGACACTGGAATGGCTGCAGGGGGACGCTGGTGCCATATTTTGGTTGCCCCACAATTCCAGTGGAGTGGGTGTGGTTACTTAATTATGTATGCAAATTTGATGTTAATCAGCGCACAGATTTGTACCTTTTTTTCATGGCCCTTGTCCAGATTTTTGATGTTTCCAGGTTGAGAGGTATGCACTATGCTCAGCCCTCATTAGACCAATAATCAAGTACAGGTATTTGCAACAACTACAGCGGCCACAGAGATTCTTCATTAAAATAATACAGGGTGTAAACAATATGCCCTATGTGGACTACCTTAAAGCTCTGTCCCTGTACTCAGTCTCCTACAGACTACAAAAGGCCAGCCTAAAACACAAGGCATTCTCCAATCCAGCCCTGATAGATCTGCTACACATTCACAAAACAAACAGCACAAGAATATCTGTGACAAACAAAATATGATTGGAGGAACAGGTGTATGTTTCATAGATTACACCCCTTCTCTGGAACAGACTTCCCATTTATGTGAAACAGAGCTCTTTTCTAAGCCTATTCAAATATTTGGACCAATGGATGAGAAATCATAAATTCACCCCTGCTTGTCACCTGTGGCCATTATGGACAACAGTAGCTTGTAGATGCTGTTAGGCACAGGGATATACTAAAGTCATTCCAGTCCTTGGGCACTGATAATTAAGAAAACTGGGGCATAAATGGGTAGGCTTAAAAAGGCTCTGGACCATTAGTCTGGTATTCTCCTATGAGGAGTTCTTCTAGTCAGTTGCAAATGCATGAATTTGCTTTCCTCAGACATTTATGAAACAACATGTTGGAATCCAGGAATACATATAGTTTCATAGGTAGGTACTAGGATATTGGCCCTAGGGTCTATATAGGGTCTATAAAAGCCTAACCAAAAGGGTACCATGTGTTTTGCCACCGAAGAAAATTATTTTCCTGTGCTCCTCTCGAGCAGAGCCACAGAAGTCATCCCCGGAGTGAATTTCCTATTTCCCATCCAATCATCAACATTTTTCTTGAAGAGTGCTAATGAGCAGCTTTGTCTGATACAGATAGGTAGTTTGTTCCAGAGTATGGGAAGTCTCTGGGAAAGGAATCTATACCTCCAGCATGTCCTGTATATTGTGGTGACAAGGTTTAGGTCCCTAGATTGTGTAGCTCGGAGGGATTGGGATTTCTTTAAGTGGAGCATATCCAACAGCTCTGGGTTTGACATAGCTTTGTATGTTAGGCACAGATCGCCTCTGAATAGGTGATATGTGACGGAGTATAGCTGGAGTCTTTTGAGACGGTCTGCATAGGGCAACTGTTTGAGGCTGGTAATCCTTTTAGTGAGGTATTTCTGTGGCCTTTCCAGTTGTTGTAGATGTCTTGTGAGATGCATACCAAAAGGGCCATTGTACTCTATAATGGGTCTAATGATTGATGAGTAGAGGGAACAATGACGTCTTTTTTTCCTGGATGAGAAGCCTTTTGTGAAGAGATGTGCTACATAGAAAGATTTCCTGACTACTGTGGCAATGTGATTATCAAAGGAGAGACTACTGTCCACCTGCATCCCAAGGTCTCTTATCACACTTTTGGTGTTAAGTAGACTACCACCTATGTGGTAGTGCATGGGTGCAGAGTTTTTACCAAAGGGGATGACAATGCACTTTTTGGCATTGAGCTTGAGGCCATGGCTTTGACACCAGGCATCTGTCTCAGTGAGGCCCTTTGGTAGGATGTCCACATCGTTCTGAGTTTCGATTATGGCTCGTAGTTTGCAGTCATCTGTGAACTTTGTTAGCCAAAGACCTTCTGTGTTAGCCTGTACTTCAGAGAAGTTGATACCAAACAGGAGAGGACCCAGGACTGAACCCTGTGATACTCCACTTGTCAATGTTCTGAAGTCGGATTTGGAGTCTGCTACTATCACAGTGTGGGTTCTGTCAGTGAGCCAGTTGGCAACCAATCTTCTGACTCAGGGATTTATACCTAGTTTAGTGAATTAATCTATAATTCCAGAGTGGGAGATGGTGTTGAAAGCCTTGGCGAGATCTAGATAGGCTGTGTGAACCACCTTACCCTCATCGAAAGCTTTGGTGACTGCTTCAAAGAAGTCTATCAGGTTTAGGAAACATGATCTGCATTTCACAAACCTGAAATGGGTGAGGTCCAGAGTTTCGAGATTACCAATGTCTTTGTTTATAAGTTCCATGATGATACATTCCATGGCCTTGCAGACCAGGCTCATCAGGCTAATGAGGTGGTAGTTCCTGTGGTCCATGGTTGCTGCCCCTTTGTGGAGTGGGATAACCGCCACTGTGCACCATTCAGTGGGCACAAATCCTGAGGTGAGGCTATGATTGAACATGGTACTTAGGTGGGGTGCCAGTTCATTCTGTAGTTTGTGCAGAACACAGCCTGGGATGTTGTCAGGTCCCATGGATGCTGTGTTCTTGGCTTTGGAGAGTGTGGTTTTTACCTGTGCAGCCATGATTACAGGAAAATTTGCATTCTTCTGGTATAGAGATGGGACCTTTTGGGGGTAAGAGGGGGGTAAAGTTAGCACTGAACCTATCTGCCAGGATGTTGGCAATATCAGTTGGTTCTGTATATTTAGTGCCATTGTGCTGTAACTCAGAGCAGATCTGAATGTTTCCATTGAGATTCTTGACATAGCTATAGAATTTGTGGTTGTCTTCAGAATCAGTGACAATTTTGTTTTTGTAACTAGCTTTGGAGGATTTTATGAGGAATCTTAGCTTCTTACTGAGGGTTATCAGGGAGTTCCATCAATCATGAGAGTTTACTATTTTTTGCAACAGTTTCTTCTGTTGCAGAGTTTGTTTATGGCAGGGGACCACCAGATTGGCTTCCTTTTTTTGGAGGATAGCATCTTGGTTCTGTTAGGGATAGCATGATCCATGCACTCTTGTAAGTGCTTATAAAGTGCATTTGTGTAGGATTCAGCAGTCGTACCTCTATTGTCCACCTGCATGGGTATCGTGAATTTTGTCACTTCTGTCTTAAGAAGCGTAAAGTTGGCTTTGGAGAAATTTTTTACTGTGGTTTCCCTAATGGGGGGTGGGGGCAGGATGTGGATGTCTAGGGTGATTAGCTTGTGGTCTGACCAATGAAGAATTGACCTCTGGTGTTGATCACTGGTCACCCAGAAAACATTGAGCAAAAGAGTTGGTACACGAGTAGTTTTCCCAGTTAATGGTGGGGTAGTTAAAATCACCCATTATTAGGGTGTTGGGTTGTACCCTAATATTTTCCACTGTATCAAGAATTGAGGAGTGGGAATCCTGGAGCCTGGTGGGAGATCTGTAGTAAGCTACAATTTGGATTGCAGTCTTGCCCAGAGTTAGTTGCACTTGGATAATCTCGGATGCATTTTGCTTAGCAACTGGCCTGGAGATGTGGATATCCTTAATGAATATGGACACGCCTCCGCCTTTAGTGTTTCAGTCCAGATTAGGTGGCCGAAAGGTGTTGTATGAATTATAGCCTGGTAATGCAGAGGTGCTCTCTGCAGTCTTGAACAGGTCACTGTCACTGCACAGATGTCGATGTTCTCCATTTTTAGCAGTGCCTCAAGTGAGTGCATTTTAGGTTTAGACTTCTAACATTGAGTAGCATTACCCTCAGATTTTGCTTGCTTGTACCTGTTACAGTGTTGAATTTGTCATTTGAACCTTGCCTAAAAAAAGGCATTATAGGGGTGGCAAGAGCCTTAGCCACTATCCTGAATCCCAAGGATCACAGGTGCAAGCCATCTCTGGCAAAGCATTGTGGTCTGTCGATAGTGTCATCCCAGGCAGACAGATACTGAATCCCTTAGAACGACACCAAAAGCTTAGCCAATTGTTGAAGTCAATCATTTTGTCCTTGTACTGTGGTATCATTTTGCGTGATGGCAGGATGTTTCTCAGGGCTAGGGTCATACCTGCCTGGGCTACAAGATCGGATTCATGTAGTCCAGGCTGGTACATCTCAGGTCATTCACACCAACATGGACAATGACAGAGTCATGTTTGTACTTTTTGTGGAGTGACCTGAGTGCATGCATTATGTGATAGATCCTGGCACCAGACATGCAGCTGACAGTAACTTTGTCCTCCTTTAGCCTGGTAAGTGGAACATCAATGTGCCTGACTTTAGAGTCACCTATGACTAGAGTGTTGGATACATTGTTATGCCTTATGGGCTGTGTTTGAGTGGCACAATCAGTTTTGGGCTATGTGTCATTTGGGTTGTGTTGTGTGTGGAGGTTACTTGCATTTCTGCTTTGGAGGTCTCTGTTGCTTGGGCAGATTTTTATTGAGAGCCTCCATGAATGTAGATGTGTGTTGTTTTTCTATGTGTGTGTTTTGGTGATGTAGGTTTTGAGGGCCTATGTGATGAGTGTGGGATGGTGCAAGTGTTTACCTTCTCCTTTCGACTGTCTAGTCCAGTCTTGGTTGAAGAGAGCTTTGCTTCCAGTTTGGCTATATAAGTGCATCTTTCACAGGTTGTAGTGTTGGGTGGTAGGAGGAGAGGGTTGTCTGTGTGCATGAGGCAATTGCTGCATTGCCCCCAAGATGCCCAGATTCAACAGGTAGACAGGAGAAAACTTTGGGAGCTGATCCTTAGACTTGCCTGGATAGGTGCTTATTTATTAAGTACTAAGAACTGTGTTCCTCTAGACAAGTGAGGAAAGTTGAGTGTTGTAGTAATTTGTAGCTTATTTAGTGCTTACAACAAATTCTGAACAAGTGCTGACCTAAAAGAAACAAATTTGAGTGTAAAACTAAACAATGGCTAGTTCTAAGGGAAAGTTTGAAGAGCAGAATTTATGGTGCTGGAAACAGTTTAACCCTAGCAAGGTGGCAATGCATAAAGCATATATATATTTTTCTTTTTTATGTAACAGTAGCAAATGAGCAAACTGATTTAAACCAATTAACCAATAAAAAGCTAAAAGCTGAGTCCCATACCAGCAGTCTTCAATCAGACATGTTCTAACTGCACACTCCTGTCACTAGTGTGCAGGAGAACCTTCTCCAAAAAAAAGATGGCCTGGATTAGTGCTCAGGTTATACAAGCAAAGCTAGATTCAGCAGGTCTGAATCTAGTCTATGCTACAGCAAACAAGACGTACCAATTTCAGAAAGAAGCAGTTTAAATAAGCAGGCACAATAAACATTTAACCAGAAACTCCCAGCTCAGAAGGGCAGAATCTACCCTCTCCTCCCGTGAGTGCAGATCACAACTGTAAAATAACTGGCCCATAGCCCAAGTGCTTAAACCAGAACTAATATACTTTTAGACACTGAGCCTTCAATCAGCAATTCCCAGCTTAGAAGGATGTAAGTTACCTGTCCAGCCACAACAGTGTAGACCACAAACCTTCTTAACAACTGATCTGAATCCCAAGTGCTTAAATCAAAGGCTTAGGATAGCAGTTACAATTTAATCAAGCTACTAACAGGCAGCAATAAATGCAGCAGAATGAATGAAATTAAGTACTTTTAAGAACAGGCAGCAAGAGCAAAATAAAGTAGGAAGACACACAAATACAGTAAAATCAGATGAATAAATTGCAGTTTATATATATATATATATATATATATATATATATATATATATATATATATATATAACAATCGAAAACGAACAATTAGAACAAATTACCCAATTAAAACCAGTAAAAAAGTTCAAAACTGAGCCCTGTTCCAGAAGTCTTCAATCAGACAAATTCTAACTGCACACTCCTGCCACTGGGGTGCAGGGGAACCTTTTCCAAAAAAGATGGCCTGGGTCTTTGCTCAAGTTATACAAAGAAAGCTAGATTCAGCAGGCCTGAATCTGGTCTATGCTACAGCAATAAGGTGCACCAAATATCAGAAGGAAACAGTTCAAATAAGCAGACACAAATAAGCCTTTAACCAGAAATTCCCAGCTCAGAAGGGCAGAATCCAGCGTCTCCTCCCACAAGAGTGCAGACCACAAACCTTCTTAATGTAAAATAACTGGTCTGAAGCACAAGTGCTCAAACCGAACAGTTACAATTTAATCAGGCTACTACCAAACAGTATTAAATACAGCAGAATAAATACAACTGAGTACTTCTAAGAAGAGGCAAAAGCAAAATAAAGTAATAAAGAAGAAGTCATATGAAGAGTTGTATGAAAGATTGGACACTAAGGAGGGAGAAAAGGACCTTTACCGATTGGCTAGACAGAGGGACTGAGCTAGGAAAGATGTGCAGAAGGTAAAGGTGATAAAGGATAATGAGGGAAACATAGTCACAAGTGAGGAGAGTGTGTTGAGCAGATGGAAAGAATACTTTGAGGGGCTGATGAATGAAGAGAATGAGAGGGAGAGAAGGTTGGATGATGTGGGGATAGTGAATCATGAAGTGCAATGGATTAGCAAGGAGGAAGTAAGTATAGCTATGAAGAGGACGAAGAATGCAAAGGCTGTTGGTCCAGATGACATGCCTGTGGAAGCATGGAGGTGGTTAGGTGAAATAGCAGTGAAGTTTTTAACCAGATTGTTTAATGAAAACTTAGAAAGTGAGAGGATGCCTGAGGAATGGAGAAAAAGTGTTTTGGTACTGATTTTTTAAGAATAAGGGTGATGTGCAGAGTTGTAGTAACTACAGAGGAATTAAATTGATCAGTCACAGCATGAAGTTATGGGAAAGAGTAGTGGAAGCTATGTTAAGAAGGGACGTGATGATTAGTGATCAGTAGTATGGATTCATGCCAGGAAACAGCACTACAGATGCAATGTTTGCTCTGAGAGTGTTGATGGAGAAGTACAGAGAAGGTCAGATGGAGTTGCATTGTGTTTTTGTAGACTTAGAGGAAGCATATAACAGGGTGCCTAGAGAGGAGTTGTGGTACTGTATGAGGATGCTGGGAGTGTCAGAGAAGTATGTATGAGTGTTACAGGATATATATGAGGGTACTGTGACAGCAGTGAGGTCTGCAGTGGGAGTGACGGATGCGTTTAAGGTGGAGGTGGGATTACATCAAGGATCAGCTCTGAGCCCTTTTTTATTTGCAATGGTGATGGACAGGTTGACAGACGAGATCAGACAGGAGTCCCCATGGACTATGATGTTTGCAGATGACATTGTTCATAGGTTCATAGGTTTATACTAGGCTATCTGCCCTGAGGCATTTATAAGCCTAGCCCAAAGTTTTGTGGTTTGCACCACCCCTTATGTCTGAGGAATACTGTTCCCATTAGTTTGCCGTGCCTCTGTCCAGCAGTGACACCGAGATGATTCCCGGGGTAAACCTACGATCTCCCATCCACTGGTCAAGATTCTTTTTGAACAGAGCCAGCAAGGTGCTCTGTCTTACATGGACCGGGATTTTATTCCACAGCATAGGGAGTCTCTGGGAGATGAATCTATCCCTCCAGCATGTCCTATTTATATCCGTGTTGAGGTTTAAGTCGCTTGCTCTAGTGATTCTGGTGGATTTGGATTTTTTGAGGTGGAGCATGTCCATTAACTCGGGGTTGGACATGGCCTTGTATGTCAGGCACAGGTCACCTCTGAGAAGACGGTATGCGACTGAGTAAAGCTGGAGTTTCTTCAGTCTGGCAGCATAGGACATGTTTTTGAGTCCTATTATCCTTTTGGTGAGGAACTTTTGGGGTCTTTCCAATTGCTGCAGGTGTCAGGTGAGATACATTCCGAATGGGGCATTGTACTCAATCATTGGTCGGATAAGTGAAGAGTACAGGGGGACAATGACCTCTCTTGATCTGGATGTGAATCCCTTCATGATCAGATGGGCAATGTAGAAGGTCTTTCTAACCACTTTGGCAACATGAGTGTCAAAAGAAAGGTTACTGTCAACCTGGGTCCCCAGGTCCCTGATAACCTCTTCAATGCTTAGTGGATTTCCTCCTATATGGTAGCTTGGGGATACCTTGTTTTTCCCGAAGGGTATGACTGTACATTTTTTGGCGTTTAACTTCAGGCCATGGCTCTGACACCAGCTATCCGTTTCCATGAGACCCTTCTGAAGGATATCTGTGTCTGATGTATTTTCAACTATAGCGCCCAGTTTGCAGTCATCTGCAAATTTTGTCAGCCATAGTCCTCCTATGTTTGCCTGTACTTCTGAGAAGAAGATGCCGAACAATAGGGGGCCCAGGACTGAACCCTGTGGGACACCACTTGTGACCGGCTTGGAGTCTGACATGTCGCCAGCAACTCTAACCCTGTGTGTTCTGTCCTTTAGCCAGTTCGCAACCCATCTTGTGACATATGGGTTTATATTTAAGTTGGTAAGTTTTTCAATGATACCCGAGTGGGGTATTGTGTCGAAAGCTTTCACAAGGTCGAGGTAGGCTGTATGAACTGCCTTTCCCTTATCAATAGCCTTGGTGACTGTTTTGAAAAAGTTGACCAAGTTCAAAAGGCATGATTTGCCCTTGACAAAGCCAAACTGGGTCGGATCCAATGTCTGTAGGTCCCCAATGTCATTATGAGTTCCATTATGATCCTCTCCATAGCTTTGCAGATCAGGCTTGTTAAGCTTATGGGTCGGTAATTTCCAGGGTCCGTAGAGGCACCGCCTTTGTGAAGTGGGACCACAGTTGCCGTACGCCACTCCTTGGGCACGTATCCTGTGGTAAGGCTAAGATTAAAAAGCAGCCTTATGTGCGAGTTTAGTTCCTCATTGAGTTCTTGTAGCACACAGCTAGGGACACCATCTGGTCCCATGGATGCTGTGTTCTTAGCTTTAGAGAGAGCAGTTTTTACCTGCGCATTTGAGATGCTGGGGGGGCTACATTCCGCTGGGATATTTATCTCTCCTTTTGGGGGGGGGGTGAAGTTTGCACTGAACCTGTCTGCCAGTATGTTGGCAATGTCTGTGGGTTCAGTGATTTTGTGATCTGTAGTGAGAGTAGGGAACAG
The DNA here is from genome assembly GCF_019279795.1 of Protopterus annectens. NCBI lineage: Eukaryota > Metazoa > Chordata > Ceratodontiformes > Protopteridae > Protopterus > Protopterus annectens. The sequence goes on from NC_056732.1 coordinate 1,666,257,638, forward strand.
GTGGAGGAGACCCTGGAGAGATGGAGATATGCTCTAGAGAAGAGAGGAATGAAGGTCAGCAGGACTGAGGCAGAATGTGTGTGAATGAGAGGAAGGATAGAGGAATGGTGAGGATGCAAGGAGTAGAGCTGGTGAAGGTGGATGAGTTTAACTACTTGGGATCAATAGTTCAGAGTAATGATGAGTGTGGAAGAGAGGTGAAGAAAAGAGTACAGTCAGGATGGAGTGGGTGGAGAAGAGTATCAGTAGTGATTTGTGACAGACAAGTGCCAGTAAGAGTGAAAGGGAAGGTCTACAAGAGGATAGTAAGACCAGCTATGTTATATGGGTTGGAGACAGTGGCATTGACACAAAGGCAGGAGTTAGAGCTGGATGTGGCAGAGTTAAAGATGTTAAGATTTGCATTGGGGGTGTGAAGAGGGTGGATAGGATTAGGAATAAGTATATTAGAGGGTCAGCCCAGGTCCAAAGGTTTGGAGACAAAAGCCCAAAAAGGGGAAGGCAAAGGGGTTAGGGTTGGTTT